>NC_088128.1:1745540-2067873 GCF_036370855.1 Dromaius novaehollandiae | reverse complement strand
CGTATGTGTAGGTGTTCAAGGCCATTTGAGGACATCCTGCCTGGCCTCAAACTGCCTCCCTGAAGGGCACAGGTTTTCTGTATGTGATGTATACATGCCCAGGGCACCTGGAGTATCACTAGATGCCTGCAAGAGGTACCATCTGATGGAGCTGCTTCTTTTAGCCTGCCTTCACACCCAGTGAGGCATTTCTAGAGGGATACAACTCACCTTAAGTGAATTCTCTAAATTAGCTCAAATGACTTGTATCCAACAGTAGATGTTTCTCTTCACTAACTACAAAGGAAGCTCAGGGAGAGACATCTCTATGGTAGCCATCCCAAGCTAGGTAACTGAGTGCCCCTAGCTCTGTTCTTCTTGGTCCAGAGAACTCCTTGACCCTTCTGTGGAATCACTCCATCTTGACATCTTGACTTCTGCATGAGGCAGAACTCTACACAAACTCCCTCTTCGCCTTTCCCCTCCTGTCAGGGCAGAGATTCATCTCTCCTTTTGCTCAAACAAACAGGCAGTTACTGAGGCATGAAAAAGAAATTGCAAATTATTCCTGCCTTCTCCACTTACACAAAAGCATGATCCCTTGTGATGTCCCATAGAACTCCAAACAACAGCACACACCAGAAGATAAGCTATCCAACAGCAGGACATGCAATGCCAAGGAAGTCTTACTGCTGATAAGGATCTGCAGATCAAAAAAGTAGGGAAAGGATATGTGGAGTGGAAGTTGTAGAGTAATTTAGGAGAATGACTTGACAAGAGGTCAGAGACAGCAATTGTTCTGGCTTGGAGGGCTGGTAAAGCCAGGGGAGTGAGGTCTCTTCCCTCTAGAAAGCACTGACTCAGACTGGGAGCATGAGGGTACTGAATGGTTCTAAGGTCTGGTCAGTGGACCCCAAGACTTTCATTCTTTGTGGAGCACCTGTGAATGGGACATATAAGCTTCTGTTATAGTCAGTGGAGACCAACTGCTTAAATACAGGCATCTATGAACCATCTAAGATTTAATCAGCTGGTTCTGAGCCAGAAGTGTCTGGTGTCTTTTCTTCCGTCCCCATGCAGGCATCTAAAATATCCTAGAATACTAAAAAATAGCAGTACATGCCCATGTTTCATCAACTAATCGCTTCCCTACATTTGTTCAGCAAAAATGCTCTGTAAGCTCTGTGGACACTATTGGTCAGATCACTGCTGAATATAATGAGAGCTCAGACCACTTGCATTGCAGACACTTTGGCTTCGCTGTCTGGAGCTGAATCCCACTGCTGCACTGCAAATGTTCACATCAGAGTTAGTGTCTGCTGCCCCTTCAGAGTCAGGGGAAAAAGAATGGCACCTGCAGAAGGTGATGAATGCAGGCAGTTTAGTCAGTGTCTTAGCAATAGAGGGCTCTCCATTTAGTAAAGCATACCTCTCTCTGCTTGACTCTAGAGAGACCACAGTTTAGATGAGAAAGGTAAAATAAGTATAGTGGAATCTGATCCAGAAGTTAATTGCTTGTTTATTCAAGGAACATTTCAGGAAAAAAAAAAAAAAAAAAAGTAATCTCATTCTATTTACTATTTGTATCTAGAAAAATTAATAGCTATCAACAAATCATACAGTCTGACATAACCCATGCAGCAGAAAAGACTAGATTTTGTCATAGCTACTGGCATCTGAACTGCCTGATGAAAATTATTTTCCCCCATATTTTTAACATTTTAATGACAGATTTATAAATACTTCTTTTAATCTAGTGAGGCAAGGTGTGTGAGAGAAAAGCTTTTTGTTTTTGAGGCCAAGACTTACAGAAGTCAATGCTACTTAAATATGGAGGATTGCCTTTTATTGCACCTCCAGATAGACAGACATGGAAATAATTTCATTTAATCTTCAGCTTTTTCATATAACTCATTTAAACAACTTTAACCCTAAATGGGTCATCCAGTCTCTCGCAGTCACTGGAGAGAGACAGAGCTACTGGGGCTTGAGTCATCCCATCCGTAAGGTCAGGATTCCTCTGAGATTCCACCTCCCTGTGGCTTCTGCAGAGCAGCTTAGGCGGTGTGGCTGTGTATTAGGTGACTGAACTTTGGGAAGATGAGTGCACCAATTGATACCAAAAGCAACATTCTTCAGTGTTAATGCACCATAAACCACAAAGCATCTGCTCACTATGGGTGGACACTGACATAGCTAAAGTTAAGGCAAGGAATAAATAATAAGATAACTGAAGAGAAGAAGAAATCATCAAGAGAAGCAAGGTGGAATAATACATAGATGTTAACATCAAGTAGGAGTGAAGGAACAGCCATCAGTTAATCCAAGTTTGCAGTGACTGAAAATAAAGGTCTTTGCAGGTTGATTTTACCAGACAATCTCATGACAAAAACAAGACCTTTGAGGAATTGTGAGCCCTTGGAAAACAAACAAACAAACAAAACCTAATCATTTTCAAGGACAGAAATTGCTAGAAAGATTTTGATTTTGTTGGAAGGACCGCACAGATAAAAACAAAAAAACAATTAAGTAATTGATTCTGGTTTTGTTTCAACAGACTTTTTGTTCTCAGCAACTTGTGTTTCATGTGGGACACCTCATTTCAAACATACCATGTTTAAACACTGGAATCTCCCAAGTAATGATACAGTTATGACACTAAAGATACAATATGAGCACTTAATAAAGGATGGTGCAGCATTCTGAGGAAACCATAGCCTTTATTTTCAATGAGAACACACATTTGGAGAAATGTAATAGTGAATCATCTCTCTGAAATCATGTACTCCTCTTTCAGTTAAAGTTTTCCCAGGAGGTTTTTTTTTAAAAAAAAAAAAGGAGTGAGAGAGGGAAAGAAAGTTCTTAATTACCTTACATATTCAGATTTTAAAAACTGCAAAAATACTTTAATATATAAAGCCCAATCAGTCTGTCTCTTCCTGTGCTGCAGGGTACTGTGAAGGCAGATTATTCTGCTTTTTTTTTAAATGCACCAATCATCTGCATGCTTAAGAGAGCCCAATCCACAGCTACAGAGACAATTCATATATTTTACAATATAAACCAAATCATAACATTTAACTGATGTGAAAAAAGGGCGGGGGGGGGGGGGAAAGAAAACCTCACGAGGGGTCAAATCTAATCAAAGGTTAGATTTAGAGGTGTTTAGAGGTTCATATTTCTCTCCAGAGTCCCTAGTAATTCTGACCATCCATACTTTGAAGCTCTTAGTTGGCACCTTATCTGGAGTGAGCCAATCAGTTCCCTTAATGGGAGAATCTGGGTGCAGCAAATAAGAGGCCAGAATTGACACTCTGCAGACAGAATGGATGCAAACCAGTCAGCATCACTTGCTTAGGTACTCTGACTCAGCCCCTGGAAGACACCACAAGAACAGAAGTGTAGCCTGAGGCACACCTGATGTGTGCAAGAGACTCAGCCAGGCTGAGTCTACAATTAACAGACAGAATTCACCACTTCCAGAGGCCAGGTCAGTGCACCTATCCCAAATTGTGCTGAATGACTGTGTGGAAATATCTTTCTTTCCACTCTCTCTAGCAGTAGCTCATGGTAATCTCAAATACAGATACATCCTTTGCAGTGGCTAAAGCTAGGTGAGATGAATCCTGAACACCACAGTTCTTTAGAGAATGGGATTCAGTTGTCCACATGCAGGTGCCTTCTGCTTTTTGAGATGCCCTAAGGAGCCCAAGACATCTGTGCAGTTGTGACAAGGGACTTTGGGAGACTTGTTGCTTTCCAGAAGGGCAGGTGGAGGTCAACTAGGATATGCTGTGGCATCTCAAATGGCACTGGTCCCCCTGTGACTGTGAGTGGAATTTAATTCCTTATCAATACAGACAATGGAGTTGAGAGAATGATTCTGGTCATCCTCATGTAGATACCACCTGGCTGCTTACCTGAAGCATATTCCATGCACCACTGAATCTCATCCAAGGAGTCTAATCTAATCTGGCTAGTTTATCCATATGAACGCAAAGGTCCTGCTCACATTTTTCAAGGATTGACTAACAGTCATCATGAAGCTCGTGGGTTTCCTGCCCTCTTAGGCATCACTAGGCCCTTGTGCAAAGCATTTTTCAAGGCCTCTTTCATTTGTTCATTCCTTAGGCTGAATATGAATGGGTTTAAAAGAGGTGTCACAATACTGGAGAACACAGAGAGTATTTTGTAGACATGCACAGAGGTCACCTGGGAAGGCCTGGCATAGACAAAGATGCCAAAACCCAAGGAAACAACAGTGAAATGGGAAGCACAAGTCGCAAATGCCTCCTGCCTGTCCTGAGCTGATGGGATCCAGAATATGGTAGAAATAATGTAGGCATAGGAGACCACAGTCGATGCCAAAAAGCCAAGGAGCAGCACCAAGGACACCACAAAATCAATCAACTCAATAAGCTGGATGTCAGCACAAGCAAGGTGTAATAAAGGCGCACTGCGATTACATTGGGACCACAGTATGGCAGCCGGGCTTTCAGAACCAGAGACGACAGAATCATGACAAAGCCACCCACCCAGGAGCCCCAAACAAGCTGACTGCATACCTTGCTTGTCATGATGCTGGGATACCTCAGTGGGTTACATATTGCCACATACTGGTCATGGGACATAACAGCAAAGACGATGAAGCCAGTTGTGCCCATGAGGAAAGTAGGGAAGTAGAGCTGGCTAAAACAGCCAGCAAAGGAAATGACCTTCTTCTCTGACAGGAAGTTTGCCAGCATTTTAGGAACCACAGAGGAAGTCATGGAGATCTCAGTGAAAGACAGGTTACTGAGGAAGTAATACAACGGCAATCAGTGTATACCAGGACAATGATAAGAGCGTTTTCCAAGACAGCAGCTAAATAAATAAGCAGGAACACAATGAAGAAGAGGATCTCCACCTCATGGATGTTAGGAAATCCCACTAGGATGAACTCTGTCACAGATGTCACATTCTCCATCTCTGTGCATTCTCTGTCATGGGAAAGAACAACAGAGTAATGTAGAGTGTTTAGTATTTTCTCAGGTGACATCTAGTAAGTTTTGGACATCCTGATTTTAAAGAGCAGTTAAGTCCCTACACATAGGTATTCAGGGTCAAGTTCATCACACCTAACTTGGACATCTGCACCTTCTGAGTTAGTCATCTAGTACCATTTTTTGAGGCTGCCTAGCCCTCCACAACTATAGAAGGGTCCTGGAGTGACCAGTTCAGCCTAAGACATCTGTCTTTTCAACTGAGATTCATCATGCCTGACTTAAGGTGCTTGATTTAGTTGCTCATAATTAGGCATCCAGTACCATTTGAGATGTCTCAGACTTCCCCACAAAGCTTAAGTCTTAGATAACTGGAGGTCCCAATGTGTCAGCAACTGAATGGAGCCTGCAGGTGCCCATCTACAGGGTACAATCAGTAGTGCCTAAAGGGCCATTCATCTATTCTTGTCCAAAAATATGTCTTGTCCAAAAATACAGGCCTACTTTGGTCTGTTCTGGCAATAACCTTTCTAGAGATGGAATATATCCCATTCCAGCTAATCAAACAGGAGAGGAAGTGTCTAATCAGGAGAGGAGTGTCTAATCAAACAGGAGAGGAAGCCATCCTTAAAAGGTGATTCAGACCATTGTAGTCTGCCTCTCTCCATTGATGGCTGAGAAATGGAAGATGACAGCCTTTCTGAAACAGCTGTCACAGTTTGGTGCCACCAATCTTTGCCATTGCTCTTTCCTTAATAAACAGAGGTGACATAGGTAGGTCTTTATTGCAAAGCTGCCTCAATTTCTCTGTAACCATCATTCAAAATTACCATCAAATCATAACACAAGAGAGACTACAGTGATATTGCTGTAGGTGACTGGGCTTGAGCTTTTGCTCAAACGATTACAGCCAGCAGTTTAATTTCAGCAAATCTTCCAGATGAACCCAGTGCAGACATCCCCCTAGGCTCGACTAGAGGCAGAGAGCAAGACAGAGTATTTGAGATCTAGGACTAACCTGAGCCCCAAGTTAAAATGCCAATGCAGTCATGCAGTATTGCCCACTACTGGGCTTCCCATTTTACTCCCTGTATAAGAGCCATGTGCTATGTTCTGAGACGGGATCTGGGGGGACAACACAGTTTGTGGAGAACCTCTGTTTCACTGCTTAAAACCTGTCATCTCCTCTCCCCTTGCATTTTTGAGGCATCCTATTTATGGAGGCATCTGCTCCTTTCCTTTATATGTCTAAAACCAAATGCAAAGGCAGAGGGAAAAACGTCAGCATTTATTGCCTGTGTTTTCCCTGGGCTTCCTTCTGTTAGACGTGTTCTTTTGTCTGAAAAGGAAATTAGCTACTAAATAAATTAGGAGATCTGAGATTGAAAGGGAGTTTCATCTACTTCACTGGAGGTGTCTGTGAGCAGCTGGAGCCCATACTCATTTTCCCTTGGCTCCCTATATAGTCAATGGAGACGAAGAGAGAGCTCTAGAGGTTGGGTCCTCCAAGACTATAACCAGCACGTGAAAGAAGTGTTACCAGTGTCTTCCAAACACTTTTCTCTCTCTGCCCTGGCAATATGCGAGTACGCTAACTTGCTCAAACTGAAGCGCCCAACTTTTAGACACCTAAAATATAACCCTGCTTCATGTTTTCTTTGTTCCAGATGCTTCCTATTTCAAGGACAGCCTTTAGGTTTTTTGCATGAGATGATTCCCCCCTCCCCTACAGGGAAAGCCACTTCCAGTGACTGAAGGGAACCCTACTGAAATTTGCTATTTAGAGTATTAAAGAAGGCAAGCTATGCTTGTTCCCTATTTCCTCCCCTTTTCCGGAGAAACAGAGAGGAAGAAGATGTGGAAGAAAGCAGGGGATTACAAAAGAGATACTTGATATTGGCTTGTTTCAAAATCAGCAGCCGCCCAGATGTTCTGAATCAAAAAAGGCAAGTACTGAAAAGTAGAAGGAATAACTTTCAAAATGCACATATGAAGGGATGGTCTGGCATCTGCAGATAACAGTAAGCATTTTTGCTGGGACATTAGTTTGGCTTTTGAAACACAGATATGATGGATGCTTGCAATAAGTCAAAGTGAACTGAGAATTTCCAAGGCATGGCATGAAATAGTTCACAATCTCTTTAAAATATTGTGCTCTTGAGAAAGAGTCCTTTGTGAGAGTTTGGAAAAGGTGGAAAGAAGACAGTAAAATCTCTGAGGACTGTAAATGTGAAACGGAGAAATCAGGGTGTGATGAATGATTGAGAGGAATATTCTGTCTGTGTTACATAGGAAGCAAGCAAGAGAGCAAAGAAGGAAGGATACACCCCCCTGTGCAGACTGTGAAATTCTCACACTTGTTTCCTCATGCTCCCCTCTCAGCAGGATGCACTGAAATTGGGCATGGGACCAGGAAATGAAACTGTAGTTGCTGAGTTCATCCTAGAGGGTTTCTCAGGGCTTCATCAAAGACTACAGCTGTTTCTCTCCCTGCTCCTTCTACTCATATACCTGACAACTGTGATAGGGAACACAACAATCATTTTCCTCGTGTGTGTGGATCACCGCCTGCAAACCCCCATGTACTTTTTCATCAGCAATCTGGCATTCCTGGAAATCTGGTTTACATCCTCCACAACTATCAAATTGTTGGTGATTCTGAGCTCTGGTAGGAGAACAATCTCATTAAGCAGCTGCTTTGCCCAATCCTATTTCTATTTCTCTCTGGGTGGTACAGAGATGGGTCTCCTTGTTGTCATGTCTTTTGACCGCTACGTTGCCATCTGCCAACCTTTGCATTATGCTGCTGTCATGAAGTGGCAGCTCTGCAACCGTCTCGTTGTTGCTGCTTGGGTCATAGGCTTCACACTCTTGAGTTACCACCTGGTCCTGCTCTCAAAGCTGACGTTCTGTGGCCCAAACAAGATCCACCATTTCTTTTGTGACAACTCTCCCTTGTTCAAACTGTCCTGCTCTGACACCAGCTTGCTTTGGAAAGCAGACTCTCTTTTCATATCATTTGTAGTGCTGGGTTCCTTATGTTTAATCCTGGTGTCCTACATGTGTGTCTTCCATTGTATTCTGCACATGCCATCAGCATCTGGGAGGAAGAAAGCTTTTGCTACATGTTCTTCCCATCTCATCACTTTAGCCATCGCATATGGAAGCTGCATTTTTCTCTATGCACGACCCTCAGAAGATGTTTCCTTGGAGACCAACAGAACTGTAGCTTTGCTGAACACTGTCCTGTACCCATTCTTAAATCCCTTCATCTACAGTCTCAGAAACAAGACTGTGAAACTGGCCCTGAAGGAAGCCATTGGCCGAGCAAAGGTTCAACTTTTCCCCCAGTCATGATGTTTCTCGAGATAGCAATTTTAATTATGTATCATGTAAAATATCACACACACATATGTTGCTACTAAATACAGGTGCCTCAGGAGATTTATTTTCTTGTTGGAGTGTAGTAGTGAAAGGAAGAAATGTGAATTGTGTGTCTTGGTTAGAGGGGGTTATTATAATCAAAATCTAAAAAAAAAATCAATAAAATGCTGGAAATGTACTTCTTAGGACTGGGGCATAGACTGCCAGTGGGTGCTGACACAGGGAAGCTTTCATAAGTCATCTCAGGAAATTTAGCTGAAAACTCTGGGGACAATGTCCCAGGACTGTTGAGAAAAGCTCAAAACACCTTCTCTGCCTGAATAACAGAAGATGCTAAGCACAAAAATTAAGCTCCAGGCTGGGTCCTCCTGCACTGCAGTGGAGGATGTGGTGGCCCTGGTCTTCCCATCCAGGCCTACAGCTCCACCAGCAACGTGGGGTTAGGGTATGAAGACAACTAGGCTCTGGCTCGAGCTTGAGCCAACTGACTAAACTGTTTACTACGCATGTACTTGAGTACATACATAATAAAACTGGGACCAATGAGGAAAAAAATACTTAGAGATGGACTGTTTATTGCAAAGGCGATAAAGCTGGTGAAAGGGAGGGATCAGTTGGATCATGGAAGAAGAAGCATGGGAAAATGGAGGGAGAGGGAATAAAAGGGGCCAGTTTTGTGTAAGCAAGCTGCTGGCAAGTACACTTGCCTGGCCAAGCTGTGTGCCTGGTCACTGCGGTCTGCCTTAGCATCATATTAAATCCTATTCCTAGCTATTTTCTCGGTGAGCAATCTCTGTTCTGTGTGAGTACATGTGGACAGCTTGCAGCCCTCAAGGCAGCCAGCTGCCAGAGACACCCGTGCAAGGGTGCGTGTGAGGTCTCCTGCAAGCTTTGAGTCTCATTAGCTGGTGAGCAAAAACAGGACCAGGCCATTTGCATGGTTCATGTTTATGAGTGCTGCTCGTGTCTCTGTGGTGCCTGTAAAGGTACTGTGCCCTGGCTGAACTGATTTTTTGGTGGCCCACCATGTCCGTACAGAGTGTGTGTGTGCCTATTGGAAGCACATGCGCAGCCTCACTGCTGGCAGGACCAGGGAGCAGAGAACCGCAGCAGTCTCCCGTCCAGTGGACCAGGAAGGAGGAATCCCCCAGATCCAAAAGTCCACCAGATTCAGTGTCCTTTAACAGTGCAGGCCTTGGAGGTGCTGCAGCTACTTGACCTTGATGTCAAGGTCCCTCTTCTCCATTACTTTGTGATCGCCAAAGGGGACAGAGATGACTATAGGCTTAGGCTTTGGGGTTGCAGCATGAAGGACCAGCTTTGGCACACATCTTTCTATTTCCCCGCTATTAATTTAAGCAATACAAACACAGAGATGTTATAAGTGTTTGGGTCAGTGATTCCCTAGAGTCAAAGGGAGATTTTGTTGTTTTTGTTGTTGTTATTGGTCAGACTTATCATCTGCCAACCTTTATTGTAAAAGTGGCTGGGTTTGGACGGGCAGTGCCATATGAACTACCCTCCATTTTAAAACTATCTACAGAAAGTAGCACTACTTAGTCAATCTAAATAGCAGGGGCAATGATCACTGTTTTGCTGCTGGTCCATGAGCAGGACAGTCATGGTGAGCAAAACTTCATTGTCTGAGGATCTGCTGCACATTGTTATACCCATCTTCATCATATCCACGGGTTAAAAAAAAAAAAAAAAAAAAAACTGGGGGATTTTTAAGTGAAATACCTATCACAAATATCTCAAGACCTTTCTTCTCCTTTAACACAATGGGTATTACTCTCATATTAAGAATGGCAGGAAGGTATTTGGGTGGAGAAACTCTTTGGAGCTCTGTCAGACATTGTACAAACATCTCCATAGCTACATTATTGCCATTTCCGCCTGCTGCAAAACTGTGCAGATAGCATAGGCACAAGAATAAGGTGTCCTAACTGCAAGCTTATATGTAGCTCTGGGCCAGCACAAGGCCATGGCTATTAGACTTTAAATGGTTTGTCTGTGATTTTGTGAGAGAGGTGCACAGTCTACATGGAAAAGCATCTCAAGTGTAAAAGCTGGGAATGCAGTTTGTGTCATGAAAAGATCTTGAATGTCAGCCAGCATCAACGTTTCATGCCTGTGGTCAAACCCCCAGAAATAGGGAAGGGCTGTATTTTCTGTGATATGTGACAAATACAGGAAATTGGAACAAATGTCCAAACTCACATTTCTTTCCTGGAGTTAGCACTGGAAGTAGCATGGGATGAAGAAGGAGTAGAAAGGACACCTCAGTGAGAATGGGATTTAAAAAGGGTTATGAGTCTCATCGACTTTCTTTGGCTGTTTAGGAACACAAAATTTCAGGGCTAGCCCCCCTCCCCCCACCTCCTCCAGCAGATAATGCCAAAGGCTGTGATGGCCCCTTTGTTGTTAGTCTGCTTCTGAATAAATAAATAAATAAATAAATAAGGACCTAACACTAATCACCCAGGGTGTCATATGCATAGAAATCCCCAGCCTGATTACGCTTCATAGACTCCTTAAACTTTTCACCCATGAAACCAAGAAGCCTTCCCTAAGCATTGAGATTTGAGAGTTGCAAAGGCTACTTTCTCCATTTTGTTAAACACTGCTGAAAATCCAAGTGATGTAGGCCCTCCTCCATAAGCTGTGTATCATGGAGTAGACAGCAGGTTGCCCAAGGAGAAAAAAGCAATTGCTGGCATGACAGCAAGTGAATGAGGGGAAGATCTCTGACATGTGGAAAGACTGTGCTACTATAGCCAACAAGATGTGCAAATCTGGAGGGAAGCTTGCTGGTGGGCAAATAGGGACTAAAATGTAGCTACAAGTTTGGCCACATGTGTTTCAGTGAGGAAGAAAGGTCACTGCTATCTGGTTGTGAAGGCTTGGAGTCTGGAGGGCTTAGCAAGGTCTCAGAGCACTTCCTCTGCCATGTTGTCCAGTTCTGAGGCAATGATTCTCCACATACACAGGTCTGTAGCCAGTCTCCAGCAAGCTCCTTCAAAACACGACTCTGCTTATGGCCTTAGAGAGAGCCACACACCTACTTTTTATACATTGCTGCACTGATGGCTGTGACGGAAACTGTGCCAAAAGCTTTGCCCAGCCCAAGTGCACAGTATTTTGAGTAACAGCATCGCTGTCTGCACTCAGCCACTCCTTGTCATGGGGAGCTGGTGCACATGCTCGAGGGAGCTCTTTCAGCACAGCGCTCACAGTCTTCATGCAGATGAAGAGAAATTCTGCAGAGAAAGATGTATTTGAGGGTGTGTGTGGGGAAACGGAGATAGAAGTCCAGGACTTACATCTTCTGTGAAGCCATAGGGATTTGTAGCTCATTGCAGTGATAGTTATTTTGATCTTCTGTAAAAGTCTTTGGCAGTTGTCTCCATCTGCAGGGGGATATATGTGACTGAAGATAATGTTTCTCCCAGTGACCCTTCATCCTGGTGATAGATATATTCTCTCCTGACCACAGCACTCAAACTCTCTGCTGATGATTGCCCTTTTGGCATCTGTATATGCCAAGGTTTCAAAGCTGTACTCTTGCAGGATGCCAGATAAGCTGGAGTGAATAATTCTGATGGCCAGCACAATCGTCTCAGGAGGGATTAACTTGTTCTGTTAGGAGCTGTAGGTGCCTCTTTTGGGGTGCTGAGAACTCACTTCACATTGAAACAGCTCAACGTGCAGTCATTTCAGAAGTTCTTGCTTCAGTGACGCAGCCACAGAAATCTTGGGATGCTGGGAACAGCATACTTATTATTCCATTGCCTTCTTTTAAAATTGCATTAGGAAAAACAATGCTCAGGGGCTGTGAAGGCCTCAGCACTGTTTTGCAGGTTGGCCAAGGCTTGTCATGTTCCTTGTATGTTAATGTTTGCAGGTGCAAGGCCATGAGAACAACAGAAAAAAAACATGAGAAGAAAAAAATGCTGCCATGGAGTCTCTGGAAAACACTGTCTCAGTGGCTTCAGTGAAAGGGTACAGAGTTACAAACAGCAGGTCCCTAGCATGACCATGATTGACCACAGCACTGCAAAGAAAGCTGAATTTATCTCAACACAATGGGGACTGGAGGGTGGCCCTGGTTTTAGATAAATGTCTGTATCAGTTGAGTAGATCAACTGACTATATGTGACCACAAGACAGGAAAGGGAGGGTTGGATACCGGTGCAGAGAGACACTAAAGGTTTGTGAGGGGTTAAACAGAGGAGCTTTAATGAAGGATTTACACTCCAAGCTGTGCAGGGAGCCCCAAGAACCACACGGAGGGATCACTGATTGGAGGCTGCTGGATGCTCAGGTCGGACGCCCAGGCGGCACTCACTTTGTATATCCTAAGGGCCCCTTTTAGTTACTAGAAGTATTTCTTTATATTGACTGTGCTGGGCTTGAGTAGCTACTGGCTGTGAAGCAGCAAGACATTGTTGATAAAACAGAGAATGCATGTCCAGCCTTGATGGGTTTCAGTCAGTGTGTAGAGAGCATGCTCTGGGGCTGCAATTACGTGCTCTGCCAGTCCCCTGACTCCTCACCAGGTCTTCTACAGGTGTTCTTGCTACCTTCCACCCCATGACAGAGACGTAGTATTGGTGCCACGAGTGGGCAGACACAGTTTGGACATGCATTGGCTTAACTAACAGTTAAGGTATACAAGCAAGTAGATGATTGTAAATATATAGTAAATTATAACATATCTGCATGCAAAACCAATCCACCCAGAAGACCAGGAGTATATTGTGTTTTGCCCATAGTCCTAAATTCAGCAGCCATGATGACAGTGACTGCCAGGGGTTGTCCCACGCTGAATCTTTGGATTTTACACTTGTGTTGTACTTGAAGTAGGCTCATTATCTGGTGGATGTCAGGTTTGATACGCTTACTGCAGTTTCTTCAGTGCCACAGCTACTGTTGGTGTACAGGGCTGGGATGGAGAGCAGCAACATTGTGCCTCTGCTCGGCATACTCATCAGGTCACGGTTCTCCGGGTGAGAGCCTCGTAGGCAGACTATAGACTAGGACACTCTTCCCTTTGATTAGTACCAGGTGGGTATCTCCTGCTCTTCAGCAACCATTTCCCTTCCAACTGTTCGGGTTTAGTCACATCATGCACCCACACAGCATGCCCTTAGACTCAAAACCACCTAGTTGGTGGGTGGGCCTCAGGGAATCTACTTCCCAGATAGTGGGGACACCTATCCGGTCACATATCAGCTGGGCTATTTGGTCTCTATGTGTACATCACGGGGGTTGGGATCTGGTGTAATGGATCACAACTTTCACCTCCTCAAGATAGTCTGAGTCAATGACTCCTGCAACGATGTCTACTCCCCAGAGAGCTAAACTAGTACAGGGCACCATGCAATCGTAATACCCTTGAGGTATGGCGATGGCCAACCCCTACTCACAGGATGATGGCCATCTGGTTCTAGTGCTATTTCTTTGTGTGATAATCACAGATCCAACCCTGCACTCCCGGGCCTGGTTCACATGGCGAAGCAGGCTTGGGGGTGCAGCCACTGCACTCTAAGCACATGTGGCCACTCGATGGAGTCCCCTTTGAAACGAGCATATGGGGTAGAGCCATGCAGAGGGCAGTCACTGAGGCAGGCATTGCCTGACAAATGTCTTTACTCCAAGCTGTGAGGGTACCAGTAGGAGATAAATCACACAGCTGCTCTTTGAGCAGCCCATTCATGTGTTCTGTCAATCCCACCCCTTGCGGACAGTAAGCTGTGATAAATCCAGGTTATTCCTCGCTCTCCAGCCCAATTCCAAATGCCACTCCCTGTAAAATGAGAGCCCTGATCACTTTGGATTGCCACCAAGGAACTATAAAACTCAGTCAAGTCTTCTAATGCCTTAATGATGTGAGCCTGGGTAGCTGTGGCACAAGAGTGGGTGTACAATAGACCAGAGCAGGAATCTACAGTGGTCAGGACATATCTGTGCCACTGGCTTTCCAGGAGGGGTCCCATACGATCAATTTGCCACACCTCCCCAGGCTTTTGTCCTCTGCAAATATACAGCTTTTCGGTCTGCAACCGCCATGGAGCTAAGTGGGTACAACGGGGGCAATGCTGTCTTGTCCCTTTTTATGTCACGATGGTGGTGTGAAGACCTCGAACACTAGTCCATTGGGCGGCCCTATCTCCACCCAGATAGCCACTTTTGTGGTGAATCCAATCTGCTAACTCTGCAGCAATAATCACACTAACAGCCGCCGAAGCATCTACCTTGGCATCTCGGGAATTACAAGTTGCATGGGTGTCTGCATGTCTTGTGGCAATTCAACATTGGGTGCTGGTGATGGCAAAGGGCTTGAGGAGGTGGGGACAGATCCTGTGGGCCAACAACTGTTGCACAGCTGGTGTCAGCAACAGGACTTTGTTTTTTACGACCATGGGGCCCTCTTTGCCCAGAAGAGATAGGGTCAGTCTGAACAAGCAGGGCAGAAGCATCTTTGCTGACAGCCTGGCAAACTTGGTAAGGAGATGGTCCCACTGGGAACGACCAGAGGGAGAGGATGACCAACAGTCAGTAAAGCCACAGCAATGAGCACGCTGGCCAGCGTGTCCAGGGGAGAGCTCTGGGAGCCAGGACACATCCTAGGAACCCACTGCATCCACCAGCAGAAAAGACATAAAATTCAGTCTATCCTTCTCCTTGAGAGAGAAGCCAGAGGAGCCCTCTCCAGACCCAGATGATCTGAGAGCAGGACTGCAGGTGGCCAGATGTCATGAAATTCAGCAGAAATGACCAGCTCCAGCCTTGGGTGAGACAGAAAAGCGGGTTTCCTTGTTCTATTAGGAAACTGCTTTGAAGCAGTCCCTCAGGTCATCACCCCTGCTAGAGCAAAGAAAAGCACGTTGGTGCCCATTGGCCTCCAAGGCAGGTGTGCCTGTGCTGCCCCGCCTCATGTGCTCAGCTGGTTGCCCAATTGTGATGTCACAGTCTCTGATGTCACAGGTACTGGTGACCACGGGAGGAGATGGTCAGGCTTTGACAGGCTCAGTTGTCTGCCTTCCCCCACCTTCCAAGTCAGGCTTGCGCTTTGAGGCTTCCCTGCCTGCAAGGTGTATTTGGGGAAAACCCCACCTGACCTGAGACTGAAGGAAACTGTGTCATCCAGTCTCCGGTATGGAAAGAAATCTGAAGAAACCAAAGTCTCTGTTACATGGAGATGTCCTCCAATGGAGGGGAAAAGGCCAGCCCTGCATGGCCTCTCTTCTGCACCAGAGCCTGGCAGATCCTGGAGCATGGCTGTCTGCTGACTCCCACATGGGGCTCAGCCGGGACTGGGCAGGGGCTGGGTGCTCAGACCTCCCAGACTCTGGAGGATCATTTAAGTCATTTAATAATACCCCAGCCCATTCCACATCCAAAGTCTCTGGTGGCTGCTCCAGCCAAGCTCTGGCTTTTGTCACTCCATCCCTGCATGCACAGACAAGGTCTCGATGCTCCCCCCAGGCAGCCCGTGCACTTCCACCCTCTGTGCACTTCCACCCTGGCACCCTGAGCGCTGGTGCTGCTGCCAGGGCAGAGGTGGAGGATCCCCCGGAGCAGCTCCTCAGGGAGCTCCCCAGGGAAACGCTGTGCCCAGCCCCAGCCCCAGCCTCAGCCCCAGCCCCAGCGTGGCAGAGGGGAGCTGCCCTCTCCCAACCCAGCCCGGCAGTGCCAGCCCCACCTCAGCCTGCTCCTGAAAGGCTCCAGCGCAGCCCTGGAGGGAGCTGGAGCTGCCTCGGGCCCTGGGGCAGTCTGGCGGCAGGAGGGTTTGACATGGGCACAGCAGCAGCAGTGCTGGGAGCAGGGGAGGAGCAGGGAAACTGGGGCAAAGACCCCTGCCCTTGGCTGCATGGCTGGAGCGCTGGTGGGCGATGCTTTTGTATCCGGCCAGGTTCCGGGCACGTGGTGGATGCCAGCTTGGGGGCAGGAGCACTGGGATTTTCATGGGTTTCAGTGCAGCCCTGACTGGGGAAGGCAAGTGGGCAGAGCCAGACACACACAGTTGCAAAGGCTGGGGTTGGAAATGGCAGTGTGGGGCTGGTGAAGGCCCTCCTTCTGCTCCCCATGGGGAAGAGCGTCCCCCGGCAATGCTGGACTCCACTTTGGCTGAGGGGAGGGGAGCACAGGGCAGGGTGGAAGAGGCAGATGGAGCCTCTTGGGGTGCGTGAGGGAGATTTCCAGGGCCCAGGCCTGAGCCAGACACCTTTGGATCTTCCCCTGATGCTCTCCCAGCCAGGCTCGTTCTGCCCTGCCCCAGGTGCTCTTGTCCCTGTCCCAGCTGTGCAGGGGCAGAGGCCAAGGAGCAGGAATTCATGGAGTCGCGGAGGCGTTTTGGTGGGAAGGGGCCTCTGGAGGTCTCCAGTCCAACCTCCCACACAAAGCAGGGCTGGTTGGAGCCCTCCAGTCTTGTCTGGCCATGGCTGGACTGTTCGTGACCTGGGTTACCATCCCCAAACCTGCTCTGCTCCTCTTGTCTGGGCACTGCAGGTTGGCACCTCTCATTGGGGTGGCACTTCCCTGCTTGCCTTGCCAGCACCCTCACCTCCTGACTGTGCTTCCCACATGGAGCAGCCCCGCTCTTGCTGCTCCCAACATACCCTTTGTGGCAGGAACCCCATCACACATGGTGCGTAAACACTTGAGCTGTGATACAGAAAAACCTGCTCTCCCTACTATACATCATAAATCACGCCTAAGTTCCCATCTTGCTTTTTCATCCAGCTAAGACTTTCTGTGCAGGACTCCTAAGACTTCTTACCTGCGTAGGGGTCTCAAAATTGAAGCACTCTTTACACCTTTAAATTGGCTGTCAGGCAAGAGTTGCTGTTATGGATAAAGGGTCACCATTTGTACCTACAACCTTCTCTGGGATCTGCTCGGATCCCAGCTTCCATTGCCAAGGCTTTCCTGACTGCAGTCAGACGCAGGTCCAAGGTAGAGACAGGGAGTCAGGTCAGGAGGATGAGGACAGGGTCAGGTCAGCACCGGAGAGATGCAGGCTGGGCACAGTCATGTCCACAGCGTAACTCAGGCATAGCTCAAGGACAAGGACAGCAGCTCCCTGGCAAGGGAGACAAGGCCCCAGAATGAGGCCGGTCACTGTCTCCTGCTCTTGTGCCCAGCAGATCCCCCTCCCTGTCTGCCTGCAGCCCCTCCATGCCCACCCCGCTGCCCAGCACAGCACCAGAGCCCTGGCCCTGCAGCCCCTCCAGCAGCTCCTGCTGCCCCAGGGACAGAGCAGCCTGCCCCGAGCTGGTGACCAGAGAAACCTGCTTCTCCTTCTCATTTCCTCTCTCTAAATGCTGCCCTGTTTTTCTCCTGGGATGTCCCTGCTCCCCAGAGAGCCTTTCTCTAGCAGGCTGTGGGGTCGTGCAGCCATGGGGTCACTCCCGACTCTGCACTGGCCATGCTGGTCAGAGCAGGGAGCAGACCCAGCCAGAGAGGGATCACCAGCACTAATACTGCTGGCACCTGTCTGTGCTCATGGATGGTGCTCAGAGTGACCCCAGGGTGTTTGCAATGGCAGGAGATGTGTTTGGGGGGGCACTAGCTCCAGCCTGTGGTGTTTCACTGAGGGTGCAGGAATCACTCTCCAGTGCCCCTTCCCTGGGACTCCTGGGTCCCCACTGTTTCTCCAGGGATTGCAGAGCCCTCGTTTCCCCATGCATCCCTGGATTTAGTGCTCTACCTTCTGCTTACTCCACCGTGGACCATCCCTCACTTTGTGAGGCTCCACTCACTGTCCCCCCAGGCACACGCTGTCCCTGGAGATCCCCTGAGCTCTCCTGGGGGCTCCGATTCCCCTCCAGAAGGATCAGCATCTGTCATCAGCACGGTGACCTGTGGGACAGCCCTGGGCAGGCAAGTCAGACACCATTCCCCATCTCCACTGCTCACTGACAGATGAAGCCTGAATCCAGCCCTCAGCTCCTAACAGATCACCTGGGGACTCTGAGCTCATCTCCTGGATCCCATGGAGTTCGCAAGCAGAAGAACAGGCCCTTTTGTGGTGCAATCCCTTGGGCATATTTTTGACTCCATCTTCTGAAGAAAGGCCAGACTTCAGGCACGTCACAGGGGAGATCCCCTTTTATTACGGAAGTGTTATTCTGCAGGCCAGGTCTGGCATAAGGGTGTCCAGTGCCTGCTCCTGTCTGTACTCACAGCACACATGCACATAGGGACACAGCCCTACCACCACCAGGCTGTGAGAACTCCTGGGCCATATGCACACATGAGAGCAGGACAGTGTGGAAATGAGGAGAAGAAACCTTGAAAAGAGAAAGTCCTGCTGCTGCACCGATGTATCTCCAGGAAAGCTGCAGCCCCCACACAAAGGCTGCAGTGAGGCAATGCCTGCTGTGGCAGAGGGGGAAGGTACTGAGGAGCAGAAGGTCTGTCCCCACAAGCTGCTGCCTGACTCTCCTCCCCTTCACTCCTGCTCTGAGTGTTGGAGCTCTGTAAAGGGAAGGGACCAGCCCATGGTGACACCTGGCTGTCACCCTGGCAGGAGAGGAGTGTGCGATCACACGCTGATGGTGCCCAGGGGAGCTGAGCTCTCCTAATGGACACGGGACCCACGGTCTCCCCCTGCCTGTACTCATCCGAGCCTGACTCTGTGCCCCTGAGCTCCCTTGGTATCAGTGCTGAAAGAGACACTGCAAAGGGAAACTCTCCTCATTGCACAGGGCGCATCCGAGGGAGCTCAGACTAGTGGGTGCTGAGGTTCCCCAGTCTCTGCTGATGAAGGGGGAAGCCTGGCTTCCTGCTTCAGTATGGTCTTTGGGTCAGATTTGGGAGAGGGATTCCTGAGGAGAAGCAGGAAGAACGCAGCTGTTTTCCTTTCAAAATGAATATAATATAGAATATAGAGTCAGACAAAAAGAAATGAAGAATTCATAGCCTTGACCATAAATACCCTGGGAATGATGAGATGATGCACATGGTATGGCTATTGATGCTGACATTGTACCAGCTGAATAATTTTCCTCAGGGCATCCTTGAGCTCCTTGTTCCTCATGCTGTAGATGAGGGGGTTCACTGCTGGAGGCACCACCGAGTACAGAACAGCCACCACCAGATCCACAGCTGGGGAGGAGAGGGAGGGGGGCTTCAGGTAGGCAAATGTGAGAGTGCTGAGAAACAGGGAGACCACGGCCAGGTGTGGGAGGCACATGGAAAAGGCTTTGTGGCGGCCCTGCTCAGAGGGGATCCTCAGCACAGCAGTGAAGATCTGCACGTAGGACAGCACAATGAAAATGAAACACCCAAACATTAAACACGCACTAACCACAAGAACCCCAAGTTCCCTGAGGTAGGAGTCTGAGCAGGAGAGCTTGAGGAGCTGGGGGATCTCACAGAAGAACTGCTCCACTGTGTTGCCTTGGCAGAGTGGTATTGAAAAGGTGTTAGCAGTGTGCAGCACAGCATAGAGCAAGCCACTGGCCCAGGCAGCTGCTGCCATTCTGACACAAGCTCTGCTGCCCATGAGGGTCCCATAGTGCAGTGGTTTGCAAACGGCAATGTAGCGGTCATAGGCCATGACTGTGAGAAGAGAATATTCTGCTATGAACAAGAAGAGAAGCAGAAAGACCTGAGCAACACATCCTGAGTAGGAAATGGCCCTGGTGTTCCAGAGGGAATTGGCCATGGATTTGGGGACAGTGGTGGAGATGGAGCCAAGGTCGAGGAGGGAGAGGTTGATGAGGAAGAAGTACATGGGGGTGTGGAGGTGGTGGTCGCAGGCTATGGCTGTGATGATGAGGCCGTTGCCCAGGAGGGCAGCCAGGTAGGTGCCCAGGAAGAGTGAGAAGTGCAAGAGCTGCAGCTCCTGTGTGTCTGCAAATGCCTGGAGGTGGAACTCGTTGAAGGAGCTGCTGTTGGACATATGCTCCTTCAGGGCACAGGAGGATTTTCTAAGAAGAGACATTGAAATGTTAGGACAGACTTCTCTGAGCAAAGCTTTGTCCTAAAACCCTCCCAAACACACACACATTACCTCTCCCCATCTCAGCAACACCGTCCTTCAGCTCCATGGCTTGAGCTCTGGTTTATGCTGGGTGAGTTTGCTGTGAGGAGCAGGGGGCCCATGGGCTCCAGAGGAGTCAGCCCTGACCGACAGCACTGCCTACATGGGAACAGGGGGGACTAAGATTTATATTCCCAGTTCCAGTCAGATTTCATACACTCGTAATGTTGAAGGGATGTCAGCATCTTCACTCCCAGTTCCAAATACTGTGGATTCATGAATAGTTTTAAGGCTTATTGTGTTTTCTTTAGCTGACCCTGTTACACCGCAGGAGGATTCCTGGGGGTAGAAATCCTCAGCATTGCTGCTGCACTCAGAGGGACCAGCTGTGATTCCAGAGAGCCAAAAGGATTCCCTCTGGCTTTAGTGCAGAGGCAGGAGAGCTGGTCTGTCCATCCCGCTTGTTCCCAGCTGCCCTGTGCTCCCACCTCAGAGGTGGAGGACAGTTGCACTCGTATGACCCAAAAAAGAAATGATACTGTGGAGAGCAGAGGAATCCACTTCCAAAGTGCCCATCAGCACTCTTCCTGAGGGTGTGTGAGGCAGGTCTCAGCCCTCCCCTTCTAGCCAGAAACACATCGGGCTCCTTCCAGCTGCCCATATCCAGGCACCCAGCAGCATGTCCATGGCCTCAGTATCTAGGTGGCTTCTCCCTGGGGCACCCAGATAACACGCAGCTGCAATGGGAGAGCTGTGGCCTTCTGGAGGGCAGCTGCAGCCCAGCCAGACACCCCAGGGAAACGGCAGAATGTCCTAAGGATGGGGTGTCCTGACGAGAGAGTTGGCTCATTCCCAGCCCCCCACACTGCACTGCCCAGAGCCCCACAGGCTAGAGGGGCACTTGGGCACCTCACTGTCAAGGACACGTCTGCATGGCAGGACCTGCAGGGTCGGTGTTGTCTGAACTGCATCAGAAACCCCTCTGCCCAGAGAGTTCAAGCAGAAGGACAAGGGCAGCATGGGCAGCTGGGAAACATGGAGCAATAGCATGATATTTGTGCCCAGGGAGGCAGGGACAGGCAGGCACAGAGGGGCACTCAGGAGCACCTCCTGGATGTCCAGCTGCCGAGGAAATGACTCCTGCCCTGGGCCCCACAGCCTTGAGAGCAGAGGGCTGTGCTGGCTGGCAGAGGAGAGGAGGTGCTGGAGTTGATGGTTTCCTCTCACACTTTGAGCATGACTCTGCTGCCTGGAGCCGTCCCTGCGGGCAGCTGTTTCTCTGTCCCCACGTCTCTCCCCTGTCAGTGCTCACAGACCCCATCCCACCCGCTGGGTGCTCAGCTCTGCCCTGCAGAAACCTCCCGGGGGCAGGACACTGCCCAGGGCACCTCCATGGTTGCAGGTGCTATGGAGCAGGGGAGACAAACCTTGGTGAGGCTGGAAAGGTGCTGCTGGCTGTGTCTGTAGGCTTCAGGGTGGATGGAGGCATTTGCTGAGTCCCTCCCAGAGCTTCTCCTCTCAGTGTCACTGCCTCAGTCCCCTGTCTAAACCTGACAGATCCAGTCCCATTTCACCCCACCCAAACAGGAAATAACTGCAAGCACAGACTTGTGACAGCTCCTTCCCTTTCATGTATCTCCTGCTCTGACCTTCCTTTTGGAAAGTCTCCTCCAGGAATGTCCTGGCAGTGAGCTGGAGCTGTGAGCAGCCCTGACCCACGCAGCACCCTCTCTAAGGGAGAATGAACCTGCCCTACCAGGGGTCTCCCCTCCTACCCACAGCTTCTCCCTGCAGCATCATAGGGAGCTCCCCGGGCAGGCTGAGTGCTGACCCTCGTAGGGGCAGAGTCACTGCCCTGGGCACACAGCACCCTGGGGTGCAGGGACACTGCTCTGAATCACAGCCTTGGGCAGACCTATCTGCGTGCTCCAGCTTCACACACCTTCAGCATCCCTGGGAGAAGGTAGCAGGCTGCTCTGTCCTTTTGACAGTGTGGCTGGGAATCCCTGCTCTGAAGCACCTCCTGCTCCACACAAGAGGGACTGTGATACCCATCCTGACAGACCCTGTCAGCCATGGGATGTGGTAGCTTTAGAGGAACTCTCAGGATATCTCACCTGCACTGCCCTGCAGCTGGAGACTTCCTGTATTGGGGGCTGTGAAGATTTCTCCACCAGTGAGCTCTCAGCTGTTCTCCCACTCCTCACTGTCCTTAACTTCTTTCTGTCTCACTCATCTTGCTCATCTTCCTTGTCTCGTCTTGGCACCTGCAGGCAGTGCCTGGAGCCTGCTGCTCTTCACAGAGGAGCTGCTCCTGCACAGAGCTATTTCTCAGCAGTGCTGCCAGGTTGCCATGAGCTCCCTCCATCCCAGGAGCCTGGCCCCACTTGGGAATAGTTGCCCAGCTGAAGGTGCGACTTTATCTGTTCTTTATACTCCTTTGTACTTTTAGTCATAAGGTAAAACCTATTCAAAAAATAACTCTATGCAAGAACTGAAAAAAATCCTCATCTCCACAACTTTTATCAATTGGAATGGATTTTAATTTCTTTTTTTATTGTAGATATTTATTATATACATATATATATACACACATATACTTATAGTTATTCATTCCTGATACGTTTCCTACCAGCACTCTGCATGGAGAAACTTTGTTCTGAGGAACTACAGTATTCATATAGACGTATTTCCTATCTCTTCATCTGCCCCTCTGTCCTTTCTTCTGCGTCTGCAGAGGATGGGGAGAGGCAAGCAAGAAGGACATGGCTGCAGTGTTGATTGTGAGGTCACTTCCAGTGCAGCTGCCTGATTGGCCCTCAGCAGATGTGCTGGCCAGCAGGCACTGTGATGTCACCCAGCACCTCAGAGAGCCCACCCAGCAGCAATGACAGCTTTGGGGAGGGGAGGGGGTGACGCAGGTGAAAGGGCCCTGTCTGGGTGCTGATTGTGAGGGCACCTCTGCTGCAGCCACCCCACCAGCCCGCGGCCGGCAGGCAGGCAGGCACGGCTCACGGCCACCCTGCTCAGGACTCGCCCCTCTGCAGCGGACCTGCCACCGAGCAGTGCACAGCTCCTCGCCTAGATCTCCTCCGAGCCCAGGGTGCTGCTCCTGCAGCCCAGGGACAGCACAGGCAGGATCTGGAAGGCTCAGCTCAGTGGCAGCTCAGTGTGCCCAAAGTTTTGCATGATGTATTATTACCAGCCACGGGGGTTTTATAGTGTGATACCAAGAAGGAGTCACACTGCATGCTCTAATGTACAGTTTGCTGATGGGTGGGTCAGTTGAACTGTGCACGGCCTGCTGGGACAGCCCTGGACGACTCTAGAAAGAGTTGAACCTCACTTGTTTTTTTCCACACCTCACTGTCAAGAGGGGACTTTTGTCCAAAGTAGCCTCAGATGCACTCTTGGGATTTCACCTCAGAGGGGGTTCACCTCCAAAGAAGAGTCCAGGAGTGAGCTAACAGCCAGGCTGTGCCTGGGCTGATCAGGCTTCCAGAGGCCGAGAGGATGAAGAAGCCAGGTGAGTTCATGGTGCTGCAAGGATGAATCACCCCAGATAAGGGCTGAGACCCTCTGTCAGCTCTAAGAGAAGCCTGTACAAGCAAGAGTGGACGGACCTCCCAATGACGGCTGTCCATAACAAGGGGAGACAAATCCCAGCTGAAGAGCCCCTGTGGCATGGGAGCAAGCCAACAGGAGAAAACCCTCCCTGCTGTCCTCTGGATGAACACAGGGCATGGGCTTAACAGTCATGGGCGGGATTCAGCTCCCCTGAGGGCAGAACGTACATGTCTGAGCTTCAGGAAAGACTGGAGAGGATGGAACCACCTACTTAGAGGTGCAAACCACACAGGTAGAAAAATCACACCCCAGGTGCTGAGACACAAGTCACCTCACAGACTGCTGCTCCTTGCCCATCACTTGCAGAGACAGAAGTGACCTCACCATCACCTTCGTGGCCATGTGCCTCAGACTGGCCTTTGAGCTTTGGAGCCCATCAACCCCTCAGAAACCAGTACTCTCATCATCATCTTCCAACCCTAATTGCCTGCTGCTGGCAGGTCACCTTCTCAGAGGGACATGACCCAGCTATGTGCCAGCTGCTATCCAGTCAGGTACTCAGGCAGAAGTGACCTCACAATCACAATGCAACCCATGTGCCTGCTGCTGGCCTATCAGGCACTCAGGCAGAAGTGACCTCACAGACAGTTTCCAGCTCCTGTGCTTGCTCCTGGCCCATCACCTGCAGAGATAGAAGTGACCTCACAGTCCCCTACATGGTCATGTGCCTCCTAAGGGCTTACAAGCTTCTGAGAAACAATCTTCTCCTAAAATACAGCCATGATACAACAGCTATTTGCACTGCCACTCAGAAGGACCTCAGCAGGCTGGAGAAATGGGCACAGAGGAACCTCATGAAGCTCCACAAAGGGAAATGCAACGTCTTGCACGTGAGAAAGAGTAACCCAGGACAGACTGGGTGCTGACCATCTGGAAAGCAGGTTTGCAGAGAAGGACCTGGGGGTGCTGGTACACAACATGAAGCAGCATGAGGCAGCAACATGTCCTCGTGGCAAAGAAAGCCAATGGCTTCCTGGGCTGCCCTGGGAAGAGTGTTGCTAGCAGGGCGAGGGCTCTGTGCCTGCAGGCTCTGCGTCAGCAGGCTCTGTGCCTGCTGTCTAATCAGGTCCTCAGGCACAAGTGACCTCAGAAGCACATCTGCCTGCTGTGAGCCTGCTGCTTGCCTATCACATTCTCCAGCACAAGTGACCTCACAAACAATTACCTTCAGCATGAGCCAAAGCCTGACCTGTCAGCTGTTCAGACAGAAGTCACCTCACAATCATCTGTCAAGCCCAGTTGCCTGCTGCAGGCCCTTCTGCTTCTCTCATGGACATGACCCAGCTATTTGCCTGCTGCTATCCAGTCAGGTACTACGGCAGAGGTGACTTCACAGTCAACATCCAAGCCATGTGCCTCCTGATGGCCTATCAAGAGCTGACACTGCAGTGACCTCACAGTCACCAGTCACCTTCACTGCCATGTACTTGGTACTGGCCTATCAGCTGCTCCATTATACGGGACTGCACAATGAACATCCAAGCTGTGCACTTCCTTCTGGCCTCTAAGCTGCACAGACAGAGGTGACCTCACCGGCACTTCCACACCCCGGTGCCTGCTGCTGGACCATCATCTTCAGAGACAGAAGTGACAGCACTGTCATCTTCACAGCCACAGACCTCCTAGTAGCTTAGGAACTTCCAAGACACAATTCACCTCATCATAACTTTGCCACCCATCAGGCTCTTAGTGGCCCATCAGCTGCTCAGGTACAAAGAACCTCACAAACAGCATCCAAGCCCACGCACCAGCTGCTGGCCTTTCAGCTTCCTGATGGACATGATCCAGCTATGTGCCTGCTGCTATCCAGTCAGGTACTTGGGCAGAAGGGACTTAACAATCAACATCCAAGTCATCTGCCTTCTGCTGGCCAATCACCTGCAGAGACAGGAGTGACCACAAAACCTACATCCTAGCCCTGTGCCTGTTGGTGGCCTATCAGGTACTCAGGCAGACAGGACCTCACACCCACTGACCCCACACAGGAGTCAAGTGCTGCCTATCAGCTTCGCACATACTTGCATTTCTATATTGCTGTAGAGAGCTGCAGGTGTCAATCCCTTCTCTGGGCACACTCACCAGACCCAGAACCTCACCACCAACAGCTGCTGGTCTGGCAGTTACTCAGATTGAAGTGAGCTCACACGTGCATGTCCCCACCAGGTGCCTGCTGATGGCCTGTGGCTTTAGAGACACAAGTTTCCTCAGAATACCGTCCCCAGCCACCAACATGCTGCTGCTCTACCAGGTCCTCTGCCAAGGAGACCTCACTATCAACTTCCACACCCATCTGCCTGCTGCTGGCCTATCAGGGACGCAGGCACAAGTGACTTCACAAGCATATACTCAAGCCATTAGCCAAGTGTGAACCTTGAAGAGAGAGGTGACCTCACAGCGACTTTCCCAGCAATGTGCCTCCACACAGTCTGTCAGGCACTGAGACAGAGCTGAGCTCACAGACATTTTTCCCTGCCATGTGCCTGTCGCTGGCCTATCACAGATGGACACACAACTGACCTCACCAGCACATTCTCCACTTCACAGCCTGCTGCTGGCCTATCGGCTTCTCACCCAGAAGGCACCTCACAGGCACCTTTACAGCCAGGCGCCTGCTGCAGCCCCAGAGGCTGCTGGGACAGGAGGGACCTCAGAGTCAGTTCCCAGCCAGGGGCCAGCTGCTGGCCTGCCAGCTGCTCTGTCTGCAGTGACCTCACAAGGACCTTCCCAGGCAGGGGCCTGCTGCTGGCCTATCAGGGACTCAGAAGGAGATGACCTCACAGTCCCCTTCACAGCCACGTGCCTGTCACTGGCCTACAAGCCTCTGAGACAGCAGCGACCTCACGATAACTTCCCCAGCTGTGAGACAAATGCAGACCTACCAGCTGCTCAGGCAAAGTGATCTCCAAAGCACAGATCCCAGCCATGGACCTGCTCCTGCCCTAACAACTGCTCAGGCAGAAGTGACCTCACAGCCACCTTTCCAGCCACAGCTCTGCTGCCATCCAAGCAGTTCATCAGTCACAATGACCTCACAGTCAACAGCTAAGCCTTGATCCTGCAGCTGGCCTATCAGCTACTCCAGCAGAAGTGACCTCACCATCAGTAGCTGAGCCATGTGCTTCCTGCTGGCCTGTCAGCTACTGACAAAGAATTCATTTGCCAATGGTGATCTTGTGGCACAGCTCTTGTAGACAGTCCTGACCTCATTACCCACAGCCCGGCCACGCGGCTATTGCCCCTGCAGCTCCCCCTGCCCTCCCCAAGGCTGAGCCAGCTCCTGAACAGCCTCCCTGAGTCACATCATGACAGCACAGATTCACATCATCCCCTCACCATGCTCACAGGGCAGCCAAACACCCCTCAGGGACCAGGTACTACACCAAAAAATCAGCACCTACACCTAGCCTATCGCATATTGGTGCAATGGTTACCTCACAGTCCAGTTCAAAGCCATATGCCTGAAGAGGCCCTCAAAGTGTCTGAGTCACAAATGACCTCACAAGCGCAAATGGCAGCAATATGCCATCTGCTTGGCACGAGTGACCTCACTATCAGCCTTGAAGCCATGGGCTAGCTGCTCGCCTGTAACACACTCAGGAAAACGTGACCTCACAAGCACAGAGAGCAGCTGTGTCCCTGCTGCTGGCCTCTGAGGTACTCAGGAAGAAGTGACCTCACCGTTTGCCCCAAAGCCATGGTCCTACTGTTGGCCTGTTACGTCCTGAGGCAGAAGGGAGCTCAGAAGCACAACACTGCAATGTTCCTGCAGCCTGCTTATTGGGCACGGAGAAAAAATGATTTCCAAGGCAGATTTAAAGCCTTGTACATGCCAGTGGCCTATTAGGTGCTGAGGCAGAAGTGACTTCACATCTGCATTGAAACCATGCGCTTGCTGCTGGGCTACCAAGTACAGGGGCACAAGTGACCTCACAGCCACAAACAGCAGCAATGTGCCCACTGAGGGACTATCAGGCACTGAGGCACAAGTGACCTCACAAGCACAGAGAGCAGCCATGCGACCAGCAAGGGCCTATCAGGAACCAAGGTATAAGTGTTCTCACAACCAGAAACAACAGCCATGGCCCCAGTGCTCGCCTCTCTGGCACTGAGGCACAAGTGACCTCATGACCACAAACACCAGCCACATGACCAGCACTGGCCTACCAGGCACTGAGGCACAAGTGACCTGACAACAGGAAACAGCAGGCACAGGAGCAGTACTGCTGAGCAGGCACTGAGGCACAAGTGACCTCACAACCAGAAACAGCAACCATGACCACAGCACTGGCCTATCAGGCACTGAGGTGGAAGTGACCTCATAAGCACAAACACCAGCCATGTGACCGGTACTGGCCTATCAGGCACTGAGGTTCAAATGTCCTCACAACCGCAAACAGCAACCACATAACCAGCACTGCCCTTTCAGCCACACAGGCAGAAGTGACTTCAAAACCACAAACAGCAGCCATTTGCCTAGCACTGGCCTATCAGGCACTGAGGCACAAGTGACCTCACAACTGCAAACACCAGCCATGTGACCAGCGCTGGCCTATCAGGAACTGAGGCAGAAGCAATCTCACAGCCACAAAGAGCAATAATACGTCTCCTTGTTGCCTGTCATTTACAGATGCACAGTGGCCTCACAATGGGTATCACAGGAAGTTGCTTGGTGCTTGGCTATCCCGTTCGGAGGAAGTAGGGACTTCACGGTCTTCATCAAAGCCACGTGCCATCTGCTGGCCTATCAGAGAGGAAGGCAACAGTGACCTCACAAGCACAAACGGCAGCCATGTGCCCAGCATCAGCCTCACAAATACTGAAACAAAGTGACCTCACAGTCTGCATTGAAGCCATGTGCTTGCTGCTGGCCTGTCACACACTGAGGCAGAAGTGACCTCACAAGCACAAAAGCAGCCATGTGCCCAGCACCAGCCTCACAAATACTGAAACAAAAGTGAACTCATAGTCTGCATTGAAGTCCTGTGCTTGCTGCTGGCCTGTCACACACTGAGGCAGAAGTGACCTCACAAGCACAAAAGCAGCCATGTGCCCAGCACCAGCCTCACAAATACTGAAACAAAGTGACCTCACAGTCTGCATTGAAGCCCTGTGCTTGCTGCTGGCCTGTCACACACTGAGGCAGAAGTGACCTCACAAGCACAAAAGCAGCAATGTGCTTGGTGCTGTCTAATGAGGTACTGAAGCGAAAGTCACCTCACAAGTACAAAAATGAGCAACGTGGCTGCTGGTGGCCTAGCAGATCCTGAGGCTGAAGGACTTCACCAACACAAACACCAGCAATATGCATCGAGCTGGAGTCTCAGGTACTGAGGCTGAAGTGACCTCACAGGCAGCCATGAAGGCGTAGAGCTGCTCCTGGCCTGTTAGGGACTGAGGCACAAGTGACCTAAACAAGCACAAACAGCAGCAATGGGCCTGCTCATCGCCAATCACGCACTGATGCACAGCTGGCCACAAAAACACCAACAGCAACAATGGGCCTGCTCCCTGTTTGTGAGGCACTGAGACAGGAGGGACCTCACCAGCATCACCAAAGCTATGTGCGTGCTGTTGGCCTACCAGACTCAGAGGCACAACTGACCTCACAAGCACAAATGGCATCGACGTGCCTGCTGCTGGCCTAGCTGGTACCGAGTCACAAGTGACTGGAAAAGTGCAGACCTTCACAGAGGAGAAGCTCACCTGGGCCACTCGCATGGCCCTTGAGTACGCTGTTATCATTCCATACAGAACAGTCTTCTGCAAACGGCTTTCATCTCCTGGCAGGACTCTCTCCAGGTCATGCAACATCTCAGCTCTGTCACCCTGGCACCAAATCACAAAAGAGAACAATTGCACTTGCATTTCCTTTACTATCAAGTCCTAGCTGTGAGCAACTTGTTCTGTAGCACCTACACAATGACAGCAGGACACCACTTCCATTTCCAGTGCCGAGGTACAGAGATCAGCTGAGGGAGCAGCTGCACTGGAAAGGGTCCCAGACACTGTCACATCAACACTGCACTGCACCAGGCCTTGACCTCACACCAGACCTCGGCTGTGCCAGCTAGTCTACAAACACACTGTCTCTGCCCCACACAGCTGGCTGTTCTGCTAGATACAGCCAAGTGCCAGCAAGAAGAGATGGACACAGGACCCTCGCCACTTGCACACTCCCCACGCGCTGCTCTGCTCGCTGCCTTCCCCTGGCTTCTGAGCTCAGACACACAGGGAAGCTCTTGTGGTGACACCAGAAGGTGACCAAGGCAGTCTGGGCTCACAAGCTGCGTGCAAACACTCAGCACAAGACCAGGACCAGAGCTGGCTCCTTGGGCGATGCTGCTGCTTTCAGAAGGAAGGATGCTGCTGCCTGTGGGCACAGCAGGCTGCTGCTTTCCACCCCCATGACCCCACCATATCACAAACCTCCAGCTAGGGACAAGGGTTAGGGCATTTGTTCTGCAATAAAGAAGTTACAGACACAACTTGGAAACATCTGGGAGTCCTGTAGGTCTCCTGAGCCCAAAGTAATCCCTGCCCCTTTCCTTTTGTTAGCTGGAGAAGAAGCTTCTGCGAAGGGAAAAAGGGTGCAGAGGCTTTGAAAAAAGGCCCCAGCCATGAGATAGCCCCAGACTGGAGGTCTGGAGAAACACCTGCAGTCCTGTGGGAACGGCTTCTGCAGCAGGAGCCCGGGCTCCAAGCCTGGGTTTGCAGCCTGGCCCTGGGCACATCTTCACCCCTCACAGAGCCAGAAGCCCAAGAGCTGTGAGATTTCCCTCGTTCAGGCTAAGCAGGCTTTGGCCATGCACACAAAGGCACAAAGGCGATGCTGGCATTTGTTAGAAGGGTCTTTGACTTGTTCTATATGGCACCAGAACCATCTAGGAAAACCAAGGGGCACTACAGCATTTGCTGCACAAGCCAGCTCTGACAGCATTTGTGGGAGGAGGAATGTGCAGCAGAACAGAGGTAGCAGGAGGGGAACCCACACCCCAGGTGACACAAAAAAGCCAGGCACATTTATGGAAGCCTTTGCATCCATATGTAGCCTCACCTCATTCGCTTGCAGCTGGTTTCACAGAGGGTCACCATGTTGGCAAAGGTGTTGACAGCTACAGGGACACACCCTGGCACCCTGCCTCCATCCTCGGGGGCTCCAGGACTGCACTGGCAGCCTACCTGACCATGACTGGAGCAACCTAGGAAGAAAGAATCGGAGGGTTACTGTTGGTTCTGCTGGCCTTACATAGTCACAACAGCCAGGGGCAAATGTCTCCCCTCTATGCTGAGCTGTATTTGCGAGAGCAGAGCCAGCAGGGCCACCAGAGACATTCTATTCCTCTTTCTGGCACAGGTGAGGCCACATCTGGATACCAGGTCCCGCCTGGGCTCTCCAGTTCCAGAAAGGCAGGAACACACAGGAGGGAGGCAGCACAGGGCCACCAAGAAGGTCAGGGGCTGGAGCATGGGGCATATAAAGAGAGGCTGAGAGACCTGGGTTTGTCCAGCCTAAGCAAGAGAAGGCCAAGGCGGATCTACCTGCTCTACACAGCTACCTGATGGAGCACACAGAGAAGATGGAGCCAGATTTTCTTGGAGGTGCACAGTAACAGCCTGAGAGGCAACAGGGACAACTTGGAGCATGGGACATTCTCCCTAGATGTTAAGAGCAATCCTTTTTCTCCATGAAGGTGGCCAAACTGTGGCACAGGCACCCAGAGAGGTTCTTGCATCTCCATCCTTGCAGAGATTCAAAACTTCATTGGAAAAGGCCTGAAGGTACCTCATCTCCTGGGAACTGCCTTGAGCAGGGTGTTGGACCCCCCCCCCCCCCAAAAGAGGCCTGACTTCTTGTGAGGTGGCATCTCCACTGTCTGCAAGGGTCTGGGCAGACAAAAAGGGGAGAAGTGGCTCTGACTGCTTCGATTAACTCCCCATCTCCCTGATGGATTGGAGTGGATTAGCGTCTGGGATGGGAAGATGAAATGAGGGTCCAGATGCAACAGAAAGCCATGGTGACTTTCTCCAGAAGTCTCGGTACAATCTCAAAGACTCAGGGAAGCATCAAGAGCTTCAAAAACTGCAAGCCTGAACCTCAGCTGACAGAAAGAAGCCAGCAAACTGCGAGCATCCCTGGCTCACACCAGGATGCTCCAAGGAGGGAACATGGTCACCAATGGCCCCCACCCCAGGTCTCCCAGGAGAACACTGTAATGGCAGGCTGGGCCCTGGGAGCACAGCACTGCTCTCTCCAGACACCTCCACCGGTGATGAGCACCAAGACATGGGGACCACCACCCGTCCCAACCACAGGACACCCCACCACTGTGACACCTCGCATCCCACACCCCTCACCTCACAGAGGGTTCCCAGCCAACACGCGCCTCTGCAGCAGGGACACACAGGGCACAGCACCACACATGGCAGCAGCCAGGGCACCCCCAGGGCCCCAAAACACACACAGACCAACTCTCCAGCCCTTCCATCCCCTTCCAGTCCTCCAAGGCCTTGCAACAGGCCCTTCCTCTCAACAGCCAGGCACAGCCCTGCGCCTGCTCACTTCCCACCTCCAGCAAGCAGAGAGCAAGTGCTCTCGCAGGGGCTCAGCAGGCCAGCTCCTGCCTCTTGCTCACCCAAGGGGCCTCCCTACGGAGGTGCCCTTTAGGCCTCCAATGCAGGAGGCCCGATCTCTTTGGCACCACTCACCCTCTCACAGGGCTGGTGCAGGGGGCTCACAAATGACCACATGGCAGCACGCAGACACACTGACCAGCATGCACAGGGCCAGGGCACCAGTCCTAGATAAGCAGGCTTCCAACCAGGAAAATGGCACAAGGCGTCCGCTGCTCTCAAGCATTTGCATTCCACTGTCTCAGCAAGGGCTGGGATTTCTCTCCCAAGAAAAGCCTGGAGCCAAGCCAGCAGGTTTCAGCAGTGCACGTGACACATGGAAAAGCCAGTTAAGGCCCTGCCTCCAAGGGCTCACGTGTCATGGCACAGGGAGAGTCTGAGAGCACCAACACAGTCACCCACTGAAGGAGCTGGGGGTGTGGGAGAGCCAGGTTTCTTTGTCCTCAGGCTTGGTACAAGGAGCTCTCCTCTAAACCAGCCCCAGGGGCAGGCTGGCGGAAGGACCACTTCTCTCTCTTCTCTTAGTAAGCAATTGACCCCCAGTGCTCCACTCATTGGCACCTGGACTTTGCAGGGCTGGATTGAGACGATCCCACCAGGGCATTGGCTGGGACGAGCTGGAAAACTAGAGTGGTCACAAGGCAAAAACTCTAGGACTCTGCCCTCAAAAAAGGAGGAGAACCTCTAAAAGCACTCGTCTGTAAAAGGCCAAGGGAAAGTGCTTCCAGCACACAGGGTCCACAATGCCTGCACAAAAGCCAGCAGCCTCCTTGGAGGATGACTGTGCTCACCACCACTCCCTTGGCTCCAGCTACTCACAGCAATGCATCTAGGGGTAAGTGGGGCTCCTCACACCACCCAAAGCTCAGGCAAAACCAGCGCCTTGCCCGTGGCAGCACCTAACGACACCACACCTAGCACACTCGTGCCTGCATGTGGGCTGCTCTCTTTTTTCCCTGCTGCAGCACAGCAAGGTCACACTACAGCAGGACGGTTGAGGAATTCACAGAGACTGCAACTGGAAGGGAGAGAGACCTGAGCTGTGCGTCCCTTGCAGGGCACTCTGGCTTGGCTTGCCTTCTCAAAGGGACTGCTTGTCTAAAGAGATCCGGCACATGAATGCACAAGCCCCTTGACAGTCATCTGCCAAGAACCATCTTGCCTGTCACCAAAGACCACCTCTCCACAAGGCCTTCACTCCTCCAAAAAGTTGCCAGCATGCTAACAGCCAGCAGGCAGTGAGCATCTCCCACCACCTCCTCCTTCCTCAGCAAACACTGCTGCAGGGTAAAGCTCTCATTACAGAAAGCAAACAAGAGGGAAGGAGGGAAAAAGCAGGCTTGGTTCCCATCTCAGAGAGAGCAGAAACACTGCCTGGCCTTTAGGCAGCATCGTGCCTGCATATCCTGCACAGAAGACAGCGTGCTCCCTGATTCCCTTGGTCACGCCACCAGGGCAGCCTGGGCCCTGCGAGCCAAGTCACCTCCTCACTTTGCAGTGCTCCCCAGCCTGGCAGCACTCCCCACGCACAGCACTGCTCTCTCCAGACACCGCCTCCCACACAGAGCAGCACCAAGACACTGGCGCCACCGCCCATCCCCATGACAGGAGACCCCACCATTGTGACACCCTGCACCCCCACCCCTCCCCTCACAGAGGGTTCCCAGCCAACACGTGCCTCTGCAGCAGGGACACACAGGGCACAGCACCACACATGGCAGCAGACAGGGCACCTCCAGGGGCCCCAAAACACACATGGACCAACTCTCCAGCCCTTCCATCCCCTTCCAGTCCTCCAAGGCCTTGCAACAGGTCCTTCCTCTCAAAAGCCAGGCACAGCCCTGCGCCTGCTCACTTCCCACCTCCAGGAATCAAAGGACAGAGATATCCTTCAGATCTGGGAGAAAAAGCTCAGAAACCCCCTGGTATTTGGATGGGGCAGAATTTTCTGCAGCACACAGACACTGGAAATCAAATTACTGATCTCACTGCTCACATCAGCACTTCATTCATTTAACAGCATAGAAATTCTAGCTGGACTCCTTCATCCACCAGGAGCAGGCTGTAAAGCTATGCTTAGCAAGAAGTACAAAGTCAAACTCCATGTCTACATTTACCAGAGAACATAATCCTCATTTTAAATGTAGCACTACTAATTCACCATGATGGAGTGGAATAAGATTTGTATCAGATGGTGTGGAGTATTACTGTCTACTTCTGCTTGATTTATTAGTTGCATCTCTATATTGCTGTAGAGCTCTGCAGGTGTCAATCCCTCCTCCCAGCACACTCACCAAACCCAGAAGTGACCTCACCGCCAACATCCAAGCCATGGGCCTTCTCCTGGCCTAGCAGCTGCTCAGACAGAAGTGACCTCAGAAGTCCATATCCCCACCAGGTGCCTGCTGATGGTCTGCGGACTTCAGAGGCAGAAGTTTCCTTGAAATAACATCCGCAGCCATGAACATGCTGCTGCCCTACCAGGTACTCTGACCCAGGAGACCTCACAATCTGCTTCCACACCCATCTGCCTGCTGCTGGCCTATCAGGGACTCAGACAGAAGCGACCTCACAAGCAAATACCCAAGCCATTAGCCAAGTGCTAGCCCTGCAGAGACAAGTGACCTCACAGTGACTCTCCCAGCAATGTGCCTGTGTGAGGTGAGCTCACAAACATTTCTCTGCCACATGCCTGCTGCTGGCCTCCCTGCTGCTCTGGAGGAAATGACCTCAAAGCCAATTCCCAGCAAAGGGCCTGCTGCTGCTGGCCTATCACGTACCGAGACACAGCTGACCTCACCAGCACATTCCCCACTTCACAGCCTGCTGCTGGCCTATCGGCTTCTCACCCAGAAGGCACCTCACAGGCACCTTTACAGCCAGGCGCCTGCTGCAGCCCCAGAGGCTGCTGGCACAGGAGGGACCTCAGAGTCAGTTCCCAGCCAGGGGCCAGCTGCTGGCCTGCCAGCTGCTCTGTCTGCAGTGACCTCACAAGGGACTTCCCAGGCAGGGGCCTGCTGCTGGCCTATCAGGGACTCAGAAGGAGATGACCTCACAGTCCCCTTCACAGCCACGTGCCTGTCACTGGCCTATGAGCCTCTGAGAGAGCAGCTACCTCACAATAACTTCCCCAGCCATGATCCAAATCCTGGCTTATCAGCTGCTCCGGCAGAAGTGAGCTCCAAAGCACAGAGCCAAGCCACAGGTCTCCTGCTGGCCTGGCAGCTACTGACCAAGAGCTGATCTGACACTGGGGATCTCCTGGCCCAGCTCTCGCAGACAGCTGTGACCTCCCTGCCCACAGCCCAGCCAAGCGGCTATTGCCGCCTGCAGCTGCCCCTGCCTCCCCCAAGGCTCAGCCAGCTCCTGAGCGGCCGCCTGGACTCACCCCGGGGCCTCGCAATGCTCATCGGGCAGCAAAACACCCGCTACGGACCAGTTACTGCCCCAAAGCAGCAGCTCCAGGAAAGGCTGGACAAGGGGTCTGCGACCCAGGGCAGGGGCAAAGCTTCCTGCCCCCAAACCCCCCCAGCCACCCCGGCCCAGCTGCTCGGGGGCAGCCGGCACATGTGGCTCGCAGGGCAGCTGCCCCAGGGCCAGGGCACTTTGTCCCGTGCTCCCGGCCCCACCAGCCCCTGCTGCAGCTCCTGGAGGAAAGCAGCCCCAGGGCAGCACCGTTGCCCCCACTCCAGCGGGAGGGCACCCGCCGCCATTAGGATGCGCCTGCAGCCCCGCCAGCCCCACTGGCATCCACTCTCCCCCACCCCCTCGCTCCCACTTTGATCCTGCCCCACTTCCATGGCTGGGTTTTTCCTCATGCTGCACTCTGATTGGCTGGCAGAGCCACCACTCAAACCCATTCCCACCCTGCTCCTCACACCAGCCAATAGGAGGCAGCACTGGGGCTTTTCCAAGGGAAAATAGCAGCCTCCTGCCCTGGTGGCCAGCTCTGCACCCCCCCACCCCCCACCCCCCCCCCCCAGCTCCGTGGTGGGGCACCATGTTGTGGGCGGCAGCGTGTGGCGCAGCAGGGCCTGGGGGCAGCCCGGCGCCGTGTGCCTGGGCAGTGCGGGGCCCCGGGGCCCAGCCACTGCCTTGCAGGGTCTGGGCTCTGCTGCGGGGCCCCGTGGGGCTCCTGGCTGCCCTGCGCCCGGGGGCTGTGCCGGGCGTGGGGGAGGAGCCCTGGGGCCACTGCTGGTGCCGGTGCGGGGATCCTGGGCATGGCCAGGGTGCTGGAGCCCATAGGCAGTATCCTGTTGCCCCCAGGCAGGGCAGGGCCCTCTGGCCCCTGGAGCCCCGTCCCTCAATCCATAGCAGCCCCAGGGATCGGCAGCCCTCACGCTGCGCCCGGCAGGGCTGGGACACAGCCAGGCAGGGGCTGCTCTCTGCAGGACTGCGCTGGGCCCCGGTGCATCACTCCGCAGGGCTGAGGAGCCCCGGGGCCCCGGGGCAGCCAGGGCCAGAGCAGCTCTGGGCCTGTCGGTGCTGGGCAGTGCAGGTGTGGGGCTGGGAGGGGGTGGGGGAGATGGCCCTGCTAGGCTCCCCCCAGCACTGCCCCCCACGGCTCAGAGAAACAGGCTTGGGGTCAGCGGGGACTTGTGGGGTGGCAGCACAGGGCAGGGCATCGTCCTCTCGCCCCTTCGTCTCCATCGGGACCCTACAACAGGGCTCTCGCGGCAGCTCCCCACCCTGTGCAGCCACTCCCACAGCTCGGGATCCACAGCCCTGTTTGCAGTTAACAGTCTCTGTGCGACCCCTCAGGAAGGAGCTCCCAAAGCCCTTACCCTCAGTGGAGAGCTGCAGGAGCACTGGGAACAAGGAACTGTGGTCTGGGCTGATGGTGTCAGTCCAGCAGTCCTGCACCTCGCTTGCCCTTTTGCCCCTGGCTCACCTCTCCAGCTGAGAATGAAGGTCACTTTTCCCATCTCGTCACTCAAAACTCCTTTCCAATGTGCCCCAGGTCCTCTGCCTGTTGGTGGGGGGCCCCAGCGTGGCTCTCATTCCCTCTCCTTGCCACGGAGTGCCTTCAAAGGGCAGCAGTTGGCAGCACGTGAGCAGTGCCCAGTAGCGCCTGGGCCTCACAGGGAAGTGAGGACACTGCTGTGGCACCGGGGAGACCTCCCTGTGATGCAGCACATCCCACTGTGATCTCAGCTCATGTCATCAGGGGGCTCAGTAGGTCACTGGCATGGAGATGGCACAGCCAGGGAGAGAGCAGAAAGGTTTCCCCTCGTGTTCTGAAAAGCAGTCACCTCCCTTCACCTCAGTTATTTTCCAGAACTTGCTGATAAACCTTTCAGGAATGTCTCCAGATGGTGCCAAAGGCTGTGAAATATCTAGAATGGGGCACTGGAGAGGTCACTTCTGCATCCCTGCACCAACAGGTCTCTGCCGTGGGCAGACCTGTGTGGGAATCAGGGGCTTCAGGGATGGTTTAAGGTTTGGCATTTTTCAAAGCTGGGATCAAAGTCATGTGGGATGAAACAGCACAAAGCATGGCCACAGGCTGAGATGCTTTGGTGAGCTTCAAAACTGGTTTCTGCTGTGTGTCACTCTTTGTAGAAGTAGCATGTAGGACAATATGGGACAGTCAGAGGCTTCCTCCTTTAGGCACCAAAGCAGGGTCTTTTTTGAAGAAGAAGTCCTCAGCAACATTTTTTGGTCTGTGGTGCTTAAGAGAGGTATGATATGCCAGGAAAGAGCAAACGTGCCCTTAACACAGATCATCTGCAGGGCTTTATATAGGACCTTGGTCTGTGCCAGGATCCAAAGCCATGAGCCAAACAAGGTAGCATATCTGGGGAAATTTTCCCATTTCTCATGAAATTTGGCCAGCTTTCCTTCTGGCTGAGCCTGGGGAAATCCTCTCCTCATCTCTGGACATATTTTGCTCCTTGGGCTATCCAGCGTCACCTTGAAGCAGTGTTTCTTGCCTGGGTACAGTTCCTGGCACCCTGGACCCCTCTGAACCCTGGCTCTCTTGGGGGCTGTACAGCCCTGGCACCCTCGATCTCCCACATTTTTGACCCTGGGTTTCTCAGGACATGCAGCGCTGCTGTCTGGGCTCTGGTGTGGAGCCTATAAGGCAATATAATGTCTCAGAACCTGCATTTGGGATCATTCAGAAGTTTGAGAGATGCCCAGCTCCCAGCTCTGCAGCTGCTGAAGCTTGAGAACGTCCCTACAACCAGCCTTCCTGCTCTTCCTCATCTCTGCACAGTCTCGGGGTGACTCTTGCAGAAGGGAGACTCCATCCCCCTTGAACACTGTCAGAGTGTCAGGGGCTTTCCAAGTCACTGCAAAAGGAAGGACTCGTTTACTTCTTTGGGTTGCTCATTCAGCCTGTGACACCCCCTCTGTGACGCCATGAGCCCAGCTGTGCACCCTGAGGTCTCTGCCCTTTCTCTGCCCTGTCTCCTGGGTGCCTGCCCAAAGTCTTACCAATGCACCAGGGCCATGGGAAGTGTTGCTTTAGAGAGCTCACTTGAAGCTGTGACATGTTGTGGAGCTGGAGGCCTGATGGAGGCTAGTCTGGAACGTGGCCATGCCCCCACACCCCCTCCTGCTCCTGGTCCAAGGCTCCAGGGAGGTCTCTGGGGAGAGCAGTGGGTTTGGTGTGGGTGGGATGGGTTTCCCTTGACATGCCTGAGTCCTGCCTGGGTTGCTCTGGGTGCCCAGGGAAATCCCTCTTCTCTAGGGGCTTGCCTCAAGGCTTTTCCAGACTTTTGTACAGAAACACAGCCTGGTCCAAGATGCCCAAGAGCAGCACAGCCCCCAGCATAGTGCAGGACCCCCAGGAGCTGTATGGCTCTCTCTTCTGTTTCCTCATGTCCTGATTACATTAACAATTTCTAACACCCCCTTTACAGAAGACTATTGGACATTGTAACAGTGCAACTCCTTCCATTAGTCTTTGTTCATTCCCATACTGCACTGCTCATTTGTGCGTTGGGGAGTTTAAAGCTTGCTCCGTCTTTCAGTACTTTGTTCCTCTGGGCAAGTCCTTCATTCTGTTTCTATCTAGCATTTCCTGTCTATTCAGAACATTTCTAGCCAGGCTATCCCTTGTGGAAAGGGGACCTCATTGGAGGCAGCTTGGACTTAGCATACAGTTGAGGAGTGTAATTATCTTTAAGGAACTATATCAAGCTTTATTTTTTCTCTTGCAATTAAGAAAAATCCTTGTGTGTCTATTTGCAGCTAGTTGTCTAAGGCAAGCAGGTGGGAATTGGGACATATGAGATGCAACATTCAGCTACAGGCTTCAGTGGAATAAGAGTAGCTTTTAACCAGAGTGATACAAGTCCCAGGTGGCTGATGAGGGAAATGGCAGGGCTGGGAAGATGGGGAGGAAGTTTGTCCGTGCAGTGTGTGACCTCTGGGACACTGCTTTTCCTACATGTCCAGACCACTAAGAGACACCCTTTGATAGCAATTGGAGAATGTTGCTGTCACTTATTCTGAAAGCTGGATAATACTAATAATAATAACAGTCATTGTAGTAATAATAATAATAGCTTTAAAAGCAGAAATACTTCTATATTTGTGAAGTCTCCACCTTTCAGCTACACTCCTGAAACCTCTCCAATTAGCCATGCAAGACTTGAAGAAAATTATACAGAGAGACAAGGTTCATCGGGGCTTTTTGCATTGTAATGAGCCCCAAGGTGTATTTGGTGCTGAGTCCATGAACCTCAGCTATTGCAAGGAGATGGAGCAAAATGTTCAAGTCAAAGTCAGAAGCAAATCCCAAACTGTTGCAGAGAGTTAATAGATCCCACTGAGGGCCATTAGCAGCAAAGACTCACTGGAGGCTGATTAGAGCAGAAAATTGTAATCACTGATTACAGGCAGGCAAAGGCAATGTGCAGGTGGCTCTGATACCATGTTAACCATTGGTGTGTTTTTCAAGCAAAACGTCCAAGCATGGACACTGAGAGCCTGGGAAGGGAGATCCTTTCCCCCACATGTTTTCCATGGCTCTTCCTGGGGCAGTGTGCATGTTGGGGTGTGCAATATTCATGCAAGACAATGACATGAGACCTGCTGGGCTCCGCAAGGGGACAAGGGGACAGTGAGGCCCTCGTGTCCACTCATAGGCCTCAGTGACAGAGACAACAGCCATAGAAGACAAAGACATCAGGTCTGTCGGAGGCTTTCAGCCTGTTTCAGGCAGTTGGCCTTCCTTGCTACCCGGGCACACTGCTGTCTGACTAACTTGCACACTAACTGATGTGCAAGTATACTGTGGGAGAAAGTGTCAAAAGCCTTCCTAAAGTCAAGGTGAATGACATTCACTGTTCTCCATTCATCCACAAACACAGTTCTTTTAACACAGAAGGCCGTGAGGTTGGTGAGGCATCATTTCCTATGAGTAAGTCTATGCTGGCTTTTACCAGTCACCTTCTTCTCCTTTGTTTAGCTAGAAATGGGATCGGAGAAGACTCGGTCCATGACACTCTCCTGACCAAAGTGAGGCTGAACGGCCTGTAGTTCCCCAGGTTGTCCTTTTCGCCTCTTTTGAAGATGGATGCATCATTTGCCTTGCTCTAGTCATTGGGACATCCCTGAGTCTCCACAGCTTTCCAAGATGATAGAGAGAGGCCTTGCTAGATAGGCCAGCTCTCTCAGCACCCTTAGCTGCAGCCCATCCAATCCCATAGACCTGTGTTCTTGCAAATCATTCCTGACTCAACCCTCAGGCACTGGTGGTTATTTTTCTCCTTGGAAATCCTGAACTCTAAGCACAATGGCCTGGGAGACCTTCTTGGTGGAGGCTGAAGCAAAGGCATTGAGTTCCCCAGACCTATCTGCATCTGCTGATACCAGATTCCCTGCCCCATTCAGCCATGGGCTCACGTTTTCCTTGTTTATGCTTTTACTGTTTCTGAAGGAGTAGCAGATCATCTTTGTGCCTTTGACATCCCCTGAAAGCATCAATCCTAGAGGAGCTTTGGCTTTCCTAACTGCTTCCGCACTTCCCTGGACACAGTTTTAAAATTCCCCCTTTGCAGCCTCTCCCTTCTGCCCATTCCTGTGTGCTGCCTTTTTGCACTGTTGTTCATTTGTGCATTTAGCCAGCCTGTCTCCTGAGATGTCTGCTTGTTCTCCTGGGTATCAGTATGGGCCATTCTCAAGCTTGGAGGATGCTGTCCTTCAAGACCTGCCAGCTGTCCTTCAAGACCTGCCAGCTGTCCTGAGCTCCTTTGCCCTTCAGAGCTGCCTCCCATGGGATTCCTCAACCAGTCTCCCCAGTAGGACCAGGTCTGCTCTTCTGACCTCCAGAGTCTGGACTCTGCTACTCTTCTTCCTCACTCCCCTCAGGAGCAGAAGCTCCACCACCTCGTGGCCCCTGAACGCAAGGCCGGTACTGATTGTCACATACCTGGTCAGTTCTTCCTTCTTTGCAGGTTCCAGGTCGAGGAAGGTGTCACCGTTGCTAACCTGTCTGGCTTAGCTGTGCTCAGAAGTTGTCCCCCACACCCTCCCGAATCCTCTTGTACTCTTTCTACCCTGCTGCATTGCCCTCCCAGGGAATGCCAGGGAGATTGAAGTCTCCCCATGGGAACCGGGGTCTGTGATCCACAGACTTCCTCAGATTGCCTAGTGTTGCTTTTGTAGTTCTGCAGCAGCTTGTACATCTCCCCTTCCTCTTGTTTTGTGGCCCAGGCTTTGTGCATTTGTGTGTATTTGGGCTGCAGAACCTCAGCTGTGGCAGCAGGGCTGAGCGCAGCATTGTTGCTGTGAAGCCTGTTCCGAATAACAAAAGACACCGTGTATGCAAAGGCCAAAGTTCAGCACAAAGTCCTGTCAGCATAGATAGCAGATGGCAATGTAATGATGATATGAGGCACCCACTAAGGGAGCAAACCCTGCAGTACTCAAGGCCAGAGAGAAACAGGGCTGGGCCATGCAGCCATGTCAGGAGAGGTGTTTGGTGCCTGAGCTGAGTCTGTAGCATGTGTGTCCAAGGTGACTTTGCAGCACCTTGGGGCCTGTGATGGATGTGACCGGATGTCCAGGTAGGACAAGGTGCCCCTGAGAAAGGTGTCCCTGGGCCTGAACAGCCTGTGATCCAGCCATGCTGCAGCTGAATCATTAGCACAGTCCCTGTTCCTATCATTGGGAGTGAGAAAAGGCTTAGGGAGAGGAAAACGAGCAGGGTGTGAGAATCTAGGCATGTGCGTGGAGACCTTGGTGTGATGTGCCTTCCATCTTTGCAGCATGCTTGGATGTAGATGGCATGGACTTTGCCTAAAGGCAGCAGTCAGGATCCGTTGTCTGGGAACAGGTAGGAAACCCGAGATGCCCTGGGGCACTTGCCCAGCAGCCACTCCAAGAGGGCATGGTCTTCCTTTAGATGCCATGCTGTACCTTCTAGAAGCATGGTGGTTCTGCTGGACACCTCATGCATTTGACAGCTCTGCAGGCCTCTTATCGTTGCATGAAATCAAGTGTCTGCCCTGAATTACATTTGCAATGTTTGGAATCTGCATATAGTTCAGCTTCCGAGTGAGGGGAGCTCTTGCAGTAGTAGACATCAAGTGTCATTTCAGATGGCCAAGGAGATTCTCCACCTGGCCCCTAGCAGATGCTCCGGAAGGATGCAGGTCTCCTAGTTGCTCCATCAGAGCAAGGGACACTGGTACACATGTTGGACCACCTCTGGCACCTCAAATGTCTAAAAGTGTGTGTAAACAACTGGTGCCCACCCTTCATCTCCATTGATCACAGTGGGAGCTTGGGCAAGGAGATTGCCTGCAGACACCCATGTTATGCACCCCAAAACCTGGGCAAGGGGAATCCCACCTCCTGTGAGTTTGTGGAGTGCACGGGAGGCTGAATGCCAGTCCATCCCAAGGGGCTTCTCAATGGGCATTAGATGTATTGATTTCTTCCTCTAAATGTGTCCCTGAAGCACAAGCCAATGAACTGGCTTCTTGCAGGTGTCCTGTCTTCTTCTGAGATAACCATCCTCTGGTGAGAGCAACTGCAATCCTGAAATCAGTCTCTCTCCACTGTTTAGGGAGGGACCATCGGTGATTATTTTAGTCCACTTCAGTGGACATTTTCCAAGGGTGACTCTGCTGCCTTTCAGGAACCGTCAGCCCTGGAGCCCTGGGAACATCTCGAGGATGCACAGGGCACAGAGAAAGTCACATCTTCAGCTGGGCCTCTGCTCCTGAGCTGGGCCTGGCTCCTGGGACTGCAGGAGCCCATGGCAACCTGGCAGGAGCTACAGAGAGACAGCTCTGTCCAGGAGCAGCTGCTCTTAAAGGAGCAGCAAGACTCAGGGCACTGCCTGCAGGTGCCAGGATGAGATGAGCGACTCAGAAGTTAAAGGCAGTCCGCAACAGGAGGATGGCTGAGAGCTCACTGTGAGCAGAAATCTTCACAGCCCTTGACACAGTAAGTCTCTGGCTGCAGGGCAATGCTGCTGTGGTTCCTGGCAGTTTCTTCTGCAGCTGGAACCTTCCACAGCTGAGAAGGTCTGTCAGGGCAGCTCTGCCAGCTTCTCCTGTTTGGAGCAGGTGGTGCTTTAGAGCAGAGATTCCCAGCCACACCATCAGATTGACAGGGCATCGCAGCTACATTCTTCAGGGGGTGGTGCAGGGGTGTGAAGCCAGGGAGGGCACCCACGTCTGCACGGGCTGCATTTCAGAGCAGTGTCCCTGCACCCCAGAGTGCTGTGTGCCCAGAGCAGTGACTCTGCTGCCTGCAAAGGTCAGCACTCAGCCTGCCCAGGGAACTCCCTATGGTGCTGCAGGGAGAAGCTGTGGGTGGAAGGAGTGACCTACATCAGGGCAAGTTCATTCTCCTGTTGAGAGGGTGCTGCATGGCTCAGGGCTGCTCTCAGCTCCAGATCACCCCCAGGACATTTTCTGAAGGGACTTTTCCAGAGGAAGGTATATGCTGGTCACACCTGCACAGGGCAGAGCGTTCCTTCCTGAGTCTGTGCTTAATCTCCCCATCCTTTGACAGGGCTGGAATGGAAACAGAGCTGTTCAGTTCAGACAAGTAACTGCAACTACTGACCTGTTTCACAGAGAGATCAAAAAGTCTGCAAGGAACCTCAGCAAATCCCTTCAGCCACCCCTCTGCCTACATGCAGCACCACCATAATCTTTATTAGCCTCCTCAGGGTTGGTCTGAGCTGCTGCTTAGCACCTGCAGACCTGAAGGTATCTGCCCCTGGGACAGTGCCAGGCAGCAGCAGGATGGTGCATGAAAGAGAGGAAACTTCTCACAGGAAAGGCTGTGGGAGGGTGGATGTGGGCAATTCCCTGACAGCTTCTGCAATGCAGATGCCTTCCCCTGAGCCAGCCCCTGTGTCTCCTCTGCCACCCAGCAGAGCCTCTGCCCTCAAGGCCACAGCATCCAGGGCAGGAGTCACCTCCGTTGCAGTCCAGGCTCCAGGAGAGCAGATGTGCGTCTCTCCTGTGTGTGCCCATTTTACCACTGCCTGACAGAGTGGCTGAGAGCAAAACCTCCTCTGCAGGGGGATGTGCACAGCTGAGTAAGATGCAGGCTTTCCTGCGTGCCCTGGATCTGGAGGTGTTTGCATGGGAGCAAGGGGTCCCAGACCCCTTCTAGCCTGTGGGTCTTTGGGCGATGCAGTCTGTAGGGCTGGGGAATGTGCCAAGTCTCCCTAAGGAGACATCTTCTTTTGGGCAATGCACTAACCCAAACACTTTTGCCCCTCAGGATTCTCTAGGAATGGAAAAAGCCAAGGATTTCTATCCATTAAGTATATGTGCTCCATGTGTGGTGAGAAACTGCCCCCTCACCACACCCCCAAATACATGTTGCTGTTTGCTATCGCCATGTAGCCAGTGTGGCAGAGCATCTGGTGAGAGCTAAGGGACTGGAGTTACAGATGAGTTTCAAATATGAAAAACCAGTTTTGTTCTGGAGTCACACTTGTGGTTTGGCTGGGTACCAGGGCTACGCTTGTGTGTACACCCAGAGCAATTCGGTCATTAGCTCCTTGCCTGGCCCGAGAATTTCCTGGCCAGTCATCTGCACAGATGCACAGGTTGTCATGAGAGGATGGACCAACTTCAAGCTAGATGATTGACTGGACCCAGACAATTAAGTATTTGACCAAGAATTATGGCAGCCCTGCAGGTGGGAATTTCTGAAGGTTCCCCAGTGGCAAATCTTGCTGTGTCTAGTCCAATTTGTATCCCAAAATGTGTTGATAACCATCCTGGCTGGAGTGTCCCAAAGTGTCCTTGCTGCAACAGTGATCAGATTGTGCATAGCAAAGACATTTGTAAATAGTCAAATACAAAGTGTGACTGCAGTAATTGTCACATACTCTGGGGTTAAGGTATATCAGTAGCAATGAATTATGCATGTGCTGGGTGGTCACGTGGGTCCCCAGCCAACTGGATTAGAGCTGAGCCAACCAGGGGCTCAGGAGTCTCACCTACTCCAGCTGACAGCACTGCAAGGAGACACTGTAACTGCACAATGACTGATCATCCTGTTTTGATTCAGAGTGTCTGTGTAACAGGCAGGCCTGATTCCTCTGGAGCCCATGGACAGAGGACCCTGTTCCTCATGGTAGACTCAGAAAGCACAGACCAAAGCACAAGCATAGAAGGTGAAGGAAGGTCCTCCTGGTAAGGAGAAAGGAAATGTGGGGAGTTGCTCTGAGAAATGCTGTGGGTTTGTTCACAGTGAGTCCTAACTTCTCAATGTCTTTTCCTCCCTGGACAGTCCTCCAAAGCCCAGAGGCAGCAAATGTCCAACAGCAGCTCCCTCAATGAGTTCCTCCTCCAGGCGTTTGCAGACACACGGGAGCTGCAGCTCTTGCACTTCTCGCTCTTCCTGGGCATCTACCTAGCTGCCCTCCTGGGCAACGGCCTCATCATCACAGCCATAGCCTGCGACCACCGCCTCCACACCCCCATGTACTTCTTCCTCCTCAACCTCTCCCTCCTGGACCTTGGCTCCATCTCCACCACTGTCCCCAAATCCATAGCCAAATCCATGTGGAACACCAGGGCCATTTCCTATTCAGGATGTGCTGCACAAGTCATTTTCTTTGTCTTCTTTATTTCAGCAGAATATTTCCTTCTTACTACCATCATGGCCTATGACCGCTTTGTTGCCGTCTGCAGACCCCTGCACTACGGCACCCTCATGGGCAGCAGAGCTTGTGTCCAAATGGCAGCAGCTGTCTGGGGCAGTGGGTTTCTCAATGCTCTCCTGCACACTGGGAACACATTTTCAATGTCACTCTGCCAAGGCAACAGAGTGGACCAGTTCTTCTGTGAAATCCCCCATATTCTCAAGCTCTCCTGCTCAGATGCCTACCTCAGGGAAGTGGGGCTTCTTGTGGCTAGTGTTTGTTTAGTCTTTGGGTGTTTCATTTTCATTGTGGTGTCCTACGTGCAGATCTTCACTGCTGTGCTGAGGATCCCCTCTGAGCAGGGCCGACACAAAGCCTTCTCCATGTGCCTCCCGCACCTGGCCGTGGTCTCTCTGTTTGTCAGCACTGACATGTATGCCTACCTGAAGCCCCCCTCCCTCTCCTCCCCATCTCTGGATCTGATGGTGGCTGTTCTGTACTCGGTGGTGCCTCCAGCAGTGAACCCGCTCATCTACAGCATGAGGAACAAGGAGCTCAAGGAGGCACTGAGGAAACTGATTCAACTGGTACCGGTTCAGCAGCTATAAGTTGCCCATCCTTCTTTGTACGTGACTTGAATTTATCTCAGACAACTCTTGTGCTTTGGGCATTGTATCTGTGATAATCATGCTTGTACAGAATTATTTAAACTCATCCGCCTTCTCCAGAGGCACAAACCCCATCTGTCTGACACAGAGGCCTTCTGTGAATGTGTCTGTCACTGTGTCAGAGCTGGCCTGTTTCTAATAAAATGGGATTTCCTCAGTGCTGTGCTTGAAAGCTGGTTTCTTCTTCAAAAGCTGAAGCAAAGAAAGCGCTCAAGGGCTTTCACCTTGAAAAAGACTGTTGCTTTCTGGAGGGTCTCCATGGGCTCAAGGCGATGAGCTCATGGGGTGCTGTGTTAGGGAATGAGGGCTGCATTCAGCTCTCACTTGTGGGTGCCCAGTGCTCCTGGAGGTGATGAATGGTCAAGCGGTGTCTGCCTGGGACTGTCTGCCCTGTGACAGGCTGGTGACAGATGCCCACAGTGGGGACCCTGCAGGCAGAGGGAAGGGAGCCTGGAGAGTGCTTCATGTCACCTTCAATGGGCTGCATCTCGGGGCACACCTGAACACAGCCTGAGCCATGTGAAATGTCCTGTGATTGCTCAGGGCATCATCCACAGTCACAGACCCCTTGGTAGGGGGCTGTCAGGTGCAGTGATGCCCGTCCAGCTGGGTCTGCTTCTCACCCCAACCACCACGGCCAGTGCAGAGTCACCCCGTGGCCCTGGGGCACCACAGCCCGCTCGCTCTGCAGAGCAGCACCGCCAGCTCGGGGCCCTGCGGGGAGCACAGGGGAGGCTCCAGGAGTGGCCAGGCAGGCCAGCACTGATGCCCTCCCTGGGGTGAGGACACACACCGGTGGGTTTGTGGGGCAGAGCCAGGTCTCGTGGAGGGGAAGCAAGACATGCCGGGTGCAGGAGAGTGGAGGCCATTTGCAGCCCTGGCTGCACAGCCCAGCTTTATGGGTGAGTCTTGCCGTGCAGCCAGCTCGTTCCTTCTGGGCTCAGTGCCTGTATGGAGGGGAAGAGCCAGGCCTAGGCAGCCTCTCTCCTGGCCCAGACCCCAGCAGGCCCTGGGCATGGCTGTGTGCTAACCCCTGCGTGGGACATGGCCAGGGCTGGGCAAGGTGCAGAAACTGTGGAGGCTGCCAAAGCAGGAGGGCTGTGGGGGACGGGGCACCGAAGGCTGTCGCAGGGACTGTGCCAGGGGGATGTTGGCCTGGCCCATGAGCTCTTGTTCTTGCTCCAGCTGTGCTGGAGCCAAGGCCAAGGACCAAGAGGTCCCTCAGGCAAAGCTGTGCTCCTTGGGGAGCTGCCCTGAGCACCACAACAGGCAGAGCACGCTCCTTGTGTGTCCCCGTCCTGCTGGGAGGGTGGCACGGGCACCAGGGACATGGCTTGTTTCTGCCTGGGCTCAGTGCAGCAGTTTTGCATGTGAAGTGAATGCGACAGCCACTGTGCTGCTGAAACACCAGCCATGGCCCCTCGCTGCAGCCCCCACTGGCTCCTGCCCCTGGTGACCTGCCCCTGCCAACCTGCCACCACCCCCATGCTGCCTTGTCCTCTGTCCCTCTTCTCCACACTGCAGGGACCAGTGATGCAGCAGGAGCTGGCACAGCCCCACAGCCGCTGCCCGGCCCCCAACCCTCACCTCCTGCCTGCCAAACATTACATCCATCTTCAAGAAGGACAGGAAAGAGGATCTGGGCAGTGATGGGCTGGTCAGTGTCACCACAGGCCCTGGGAAGCAAATCTTCCTGGAGCTGGTTCCAGCCACGTGAGGGCATTGGAAACAGCCAGCACGAAGTCATCGAGGGCAAATTGTGCCTGGCCAACCTGACTGCCTTCTGTGATGGGATGACTGGCTGTGTGGAGAAGGGGAGTGCAGTGCATGCACTCCTTGAATGTAGGAAGGCCTTTGACATGGTCTTCCATAACTTCTTTGTAGCCAGACTGGGGAGAGGTGGGATGGAGGAGTAAGCAATGGAGGGTGTGGGAAATGAGCTGGAGGCTGCCTGGCTCAAAGGGTGGAGAACAGTGGTGCAAAGCCAAGGGGTCTTGAAAGACTTGGGAAATTGGCTGACAGAAACTTCATGACATTGTACAAGGAGAAATGGCAGGTGCTGTATTGGGGGGCAGAACAGCTTGTGCATCAGATTAGGCTGGGACTTGACGGGTAGAGGAGTGACCCTGAGGAGAAGGACCTGGACGGTGCAAGAGATGTCACATGAGCCAGTGCTGCGTGCTCACCATAAATCAGGCCAGCTGCATACGGGGCAGCATTAGGGAGTGAGCGGCCACCCAGACAAGGTGAATTATTATCCCCCGCATCTCAACACTGGTGAGGCCACATCTATAACAGGGTGTCCCAGTGTGGATGCCCTCTACTGGAGGAATGGGGAGGAACTGGAGAGGGTCCAGAGGAGGTCTGCCAAGATGAGGTTAGGGGTCTAAAGGACAAGGCCTTTATGGAGAGGCTGCAGGACCAGGGCTGCTTTAGCCTGGTGAAGGGGAGGCTGAGGGCAGTAGAGTCACTGCTTGTCACTGTTTGAAGAATTGTTTCAGAGATGATGGAGCTTTTCTTGGTAGTGGGAAACAGCAAGAGAAGGGGAAAGAGCAACAACCTGCAGCTTGTGGGGTTCAGCTGTGACATTAGGAAATGTCACTCGTAGGGCAGTGCTGTGGTGCCAGAGGTCACCCAGGGGGAGCCTGTGATCAGCCGCTGGCTTTGTGTTTCAAGGAAAAGCAAGTGAGGAAGAAAGACATCAGTAGAGGTGGAGACATCCTGGGGTGAAAGCAAGGTGGGGAAGCAGGGTGAGTATCTGCCGTCTGCAGGGAAACAGGCACAGGCGTGGGACAGTGTAGGACAGTTTGTGGTGGAGACAGCCCAGGGCACTGCGAGGGCTCAGCTCCCAACAGAACTGATGTCTTTGTCCTCTTGGTGTCTTTGCCATCAAGGCCTCTGAGAAGACACCATCTCCTGAAAGCACGGTGGCCTTGCTGCTTCCTCATCCCCAGGGAGCCCAGGAGGTGCCGTATCATTGTCCTGCACTCGGCATTGCACATCCCAAACCGCACACTGCCTCCAGGAAGAGCCCTGAGCAACACCTGAGGGAAAGGATCACCCTTCCCTGGGGCTGGCTGTCAGTGCCTGGCTGCTCTGCTTGATAACACACATCCAGGTTGACTTGGCATCAGAGCCACATGCACACTGCCTTTGCCTGCCTGCAATCAGGGCCTCCAACTTTGTGCTCTAATCAGCCCCTGGGAGCCTTCTTTGGTAATGGCCCTCAGTGGGACCCATTAATGCTTCAAGAAACTTGGGGATTTACATCTGACTTCAATTTCTTGAGGGGCTTGTTCAGCCTCCTCTCAACATCTGAAGTTCTGACCCAAATACACCAGAGGGATCATTAAATGCATATAGCCCCTGGGGAGCCATGTCTCTTTCCATAATTTTCCATAATTACCCATAATTTTCTTCACTTCTTCAATTCTTGTGTGCATAACTGGAGATATTGCAAGAGCACATTTACAAGAGCAAGGTTTCAGTGAGCACCTGCAGAGAAAGATGTCTGCTTTTTAAGCTTTCTTTATTCTTCATGTTGCAGAATAAGTGATCTCCACATTCTCCAATTGATATTGATCCAGAATGTCCCCTAATGAGGTCTGGACATGGAGGAAAAGCAGCAGTTTTGATAAGAGACCTGCATGGACAACCTTCCTCCCACCTCCCCAACCCTGCAATTTCCCTCTTCAGCCACTGGGGACTTGCATCACTCTTGCTAAAATCTAACCTTTTTCCACTCAAGGCTCTAGCTCAGTCTTACAGCTCCTCTGCACCAGTTCCCACCTGCTTGCCTTAGAGAACTAGCTGCAGACACAGGAGGATTTTTCTTAACTGCAAACAAAGAAAAATAAAATACGATCCAGTTTAATAAAAAGTCAAATACACTCCTCTGCTGTATGTTAAGTCCAAGCTGCCTCCAGTCAGCTCCACTTTCCACAAGCAATAACCTTCCTTGAAATGTTAAAGGCAGGAGACATACACCTAGATAGAGATACAGCTAAAGAGCTGGGTAAAGAGACAGTTAGACTCCTGAAAGAGGAGGGAAGCTTCAGACTCCCTGCAGCTCAGAGCAGAGCTAGAGAGCTGAGTATCTGAATGGATAAAGAGCAAGGGGAGGAGGAAACCTGGAGAACTATGGAAAGTGCATATGTCCAGATAGTCTGATGCAAAGGGGACTTTAGAAATGATCCCTTTAATCAGGACATGGGGGAATATGTGAAAGATTACTGAGATGCCATCCACAGCACAATAGAGCAGTAACGCAAGTTGTCAGGGACAGATCAATTCTTTTCTCCTGAGATTAATAGCCTTCCTCAAACTTTCTACTATTTCATCATGGGAAAACATTGGCACTAAGATTAGTCAATCCTTTCAGCTGATGCAAGTGTGTTAATATTTTTTAAATCTTAAAAACTGTTCTTCACCTTTCCAAGCAGAGCTCAGGTGTCCAACCACAAGCACCCAGTGGCCCTTGGAGAGGCCCCGGTGTCTCTGAGGCACCTGTCTGGGCCTGGCAGCTCTCACAGGGGACCTGCAGGAGACCGGAGCCCCTGGGAGCTGCAGAGGGAGGCTGGGCAGAGGGCACCAGGGCACCTGCAATGGCACCACATGTCTGTGACCCTGTGATGGCATCCCACCCCAGTTCTGAATATCACTTTCCCTTTGAAACCCCCCCCCAAAAAAAACAGAAAACCCCACAAAATCCCCATAAAAGACCACTATATTAAAGAAAAGAAAACAAAGCACAGAAGGACCATAAGAACACAAAGAAGGTTAAAACCTGGAAACTGCAACCAAACATTCCTTCGCTTTGGATCCTTCTCTTAATTTCTTCCTTGTTTCGTCTTGTATTGACTGTTTCTAGACCTTTCTGTTACAATCAAGCCTGCACCATTAAAACAGATATTTTTGTGCCTCGCACAGAGTCCAGGGCACCAAAACCACCACCTGCCCATGGCTGTCCATGCCACTCCTCACTCTGCACAGAGTGAGTCACACTCTGAGGTGTCAGGCTCTCTTGACTGATAGAAGCAAGCAGGGTGACCAGCTTCAGTGAAATGCTGCATCTTTGGATGGCCAAATCTGCACAAACCTCAACATAGCTGTGTTAGAGGGATGTCTGAAAGGAGTCCCTAACCATCTAGCCACACTCCCGTTTCCTTCCCTGCACAGTAAATGAAGTGCTACTGAATTTGAGGTGACAACAGGGAGGAGGCTGATCTCACCAATGCCAGGCCACTTGAGTGCACATCTATGTCTAACGCAAGTGTTTGGACTTGCCTTTCTAGTCAAGGGAGAGAAATAAGATGTGCCCCAGAGAGGTCTTGAGCGATTTCTGATGACCTAATGCTCCAGAAAGGTTCTCGTAGGTCCTGGGTCACATTTCCCAGCTCCACATAGCCACACAGCCACCCCAGGGCATCTCAGGTAGCAATAGCCTCTATGTGTGGGCAGATGAACAAAGGCCTGAACACCGACTTTTAGTCATAGGGTGAAACCTATTCAAAAGATAACTCTATGCAAGAACTGAAAAAAATCCTCATCTCCACAACTTTTATCAATTGGAATGGATTTTTTATTTCTTTTTTTATTGCATATATTTATTATATACATATATATATACTTACAGTTATTCATTTCTGATTCATTTCCTACCAGCACTCTGCATGGAGAAACTTTGTTCTGAGGAACTACTGTATTCAAATAGACGTATTTCCTATCTCTTCTTCTGCCCCTCTGTCCTTTCCTCTGCGTCTGCAGAGGATGGGAAGAGGCAGGCAAAAAGGACATGGCTGCAGTGTTGATTGTGAGGTCACTTCCACTGCAGCAGCCTGAGTGGCCCTCAGCAGATGTGCTGGCCAGCAGGCACTGTGATGTCACCCAACACCTCGGAGAGCCCACCCAGCAGCAGTGACAGCCCTGGGGAGGGGAGGGGGTGATGCAGGTGACAGGGCCCTGTCTGGGTGCTGATTGCGAGGGCACCTCTGCTGCAGCCACCCCACCAGCCCGCGGCCGGCAGGCAGGCAGGCACGGCTCACGGCCACCCTGCTCAGGACTCGCCCTTCTGCAGCGGACCTGCCACCGAGCAGTGCACAGCTCCTCGCCTAGATCTCCTCCGAGCCCAGGGTGCTGCCCCTGCAGCCCAGGGACAGCACAGGCAGGATCTGGAAGGCTCAGCTCAGTGGCAGCTCAGTGTGCCCAAAGTCTTGCATGATGATTACTACCAGGCACAGGGGGTTTTATATAGTGTGCTACCAAGCAGGAGTCACACTGCGTGCTCTAATGTCCAGTTTGCTGATGGGTGGGTGAGTTTAACTGTGCAAGGCCTGCTGGGACAGGCGTGGCGATTCCAGAAGGAACTGAATCTCACTTGTTTTATTCCACACCTCAGTGCCAAGAGGGCACCTTTGTCCAAAGTAGCTTCAGATCCACACTTGGGATATCATCTCAGAGGGGGTTCACCTCCAAAAAACAGTGCAGGAGTGAGCTAATAGCCAGGCTGTGCCTGGGCAGATCAGGTTCCCAGAGGCCAAGAGGATGAAGGAGCCGGGTGAGTTCATGGTGCTGCAAGGATGAATTACCCCGGATAAGGGTTGAGACCCTCTGTCAGCTGTAACAGAAGCCTGTATGAGCAAGAGTGGACAGACTTCCAAATAGCGGTTGTCCAAAACAAGGGGAGACAAATCCCAGCTGAAGAGCCCCTGTGACATGGGAGCAAGCCAACAGGAGAAAACCCTCCCTGCTGTCCTCTGGATGAACACAGGGCATGGGCTTAACAGTCATGGGTGGGATTCAGCTCCCCTGATGGCAAAACATGCATATCTGAGCTTCAGGAAAGAAAGACTGGAGAGGATGGAACCACCTACTTTGAGGTGCAAACCACACAGGTAGAAAAATCACACCCCAGGTACTGAGACACAAGTCACCTCACAGAATGCCCATGTGCCTGCTCCTTGCCCATCACTTGCAGAAACAGAAGTGACCTCACTGTCACCTTCATGGCCATGTGCCTCAGATTGGCCTTTGAGCTTTGGAGCCTGTCAGCCCCTCAGAAACCAGTACTCTCATCATCATCTTCCAACCCTATATGCCTGCTGCTGGCAGGTCACCTTCTCAGAGGGACATCACCCAGCTATGTGCCTGCTGCTATCCAGTCAGGTACTCATGCAGAAGTGACCTCACAATCACAATCCAACCCATGTGCCTGCTGCTGGCCTATCAGGCACTCAGGCACAAGTCACCTCACAGACAGTTTCCAGCTCCTGTGCTTGCTCCTGGCCCATCACCTGCAGACACTGAAGTGACCTCACAGTTCCCTGCAGGGTCATGTGCCTCCTAAGGGCTTACAAGCTTCTCCTAAAATACAGCCATGATACAACAGCTGTTTGCACTGTCATTCAGAGGGACCTTGGCAGGCTGGAGAAACGGGCACAGAGGAACCTCATGAAGCTTCACAAAGGGATATGTAGTCTTGTACGTGAGAAAGAGTAACCCTATGCACCAGGAAGGTGATAACCGGTTGGAAAGCAGCTTTGCAGAGAAGGACCTGGAGGTCCTGGTAGAAAACATGAAATAGCATGAGGCAGCAACGTGTCCTCATGGCAAAGAAAGCCAATGGCTTCCTGGGCTGCACTGGGAAGAGTGTTGCCAGCAGGGCGAGGGCTCTGTGCCTGCTGTCTAAGCAGGTCCTCAGGCACAAGTGACCTCAGAAGCACATGCCATGCTCTGAGCCTGCTGCTTTCCTATCACATTCTCCAGGACAAGTGACCTCACAAACAATTACCTTCAGCATGAGCCAAAGGCTGACCTGTCAGCTGCTCAGAAAGAAGTCACCTCACAATCATCTGTCAAGCCCAGGTGCCTGCTGCAGGCCCTTCTGCTTCTCTCATGGACATGACCCAGCTATTTGCCTGCTGCTATCCAGTCAGGTACTACGGCAGAGGTGACTTCACAGTCAACATCCAAGCCATGTGCCTCCTGATGGCCTATCAAGAGCTGACACTGCAGGGACCTCACAGTCACCAGTCCCCTTCACTGCCATGTACTTGGTACTGACCTATCAGCTGCTCCATTATAAGGGACTGCACAATGAACATCCAAGCTGTACACTTGCTGCTGGCCTCTAAGCTGCACAGACAGAGGTGACCTCACAGGCACTTCCACACCCAGTGCCTGCTGCTGGACCATCATCTTCAGAGACAGAAGTGACATCACTGTCATCTTCACAGCCAGGGTCCTCCTAGTAGCTTAGGAACTTCCAAGACGTAAATCACCTCATCATAGCTTTGCCACCTATCAGCCTCTCAGTGGCCCATCAGCTGATCAGGTACAAAGAACCTCACAAACAACATCCAAGCCCAGACATCAGCCGATGGCCTTTCAGCTTCCTGATGGACATGACCCAGCTCTGTGCCTGCTGCTATCCAGTCAGGTACTTGGGCAGAAGGAACTAAACAATCAAAATCCAAGTCATGTGCCTGCTGCTGGCCAATCAGCTGCAGAGACAGGAGTGACCACAAAACCTACATCCTAGCCCTGTGCCTGTTGGTGGCCTATCAGGTACTCAGGCAGACAGGACCTCACAACCACTGACCCCACACAGGAGTCAAGTGCTGCCTATCAGCTTCGCACATACTTGCATTTCTATATTGCTGTAGAGAGCTGCAGGTGCCAATCCCTCCTCCTGGCACACTCACCAAACCCTGAAGTCACCTTATCACCAACAGCTGCTGGCCTGGCAGTTGCTCACGTAGAAGTGACCTCACAAGTGCATGTCCCCACCAGGTGCCTGCTGATGGCCTGTGGCTTTAGAGACACAAGTTTCCTCAGAATACCTTCCCCAGCCACCAACATGCTGCTGCCCTACCAGGTCCTCTGCCAAGGAGACCTCACTATCAACTTCCACACCCATCTGCCTGCTGCTGGCCTATCAGGCACGCAGGCACAAGTGACCTCACAAGCAAATGCCCAAACCATTAGCTAAGTGTGATCCTTGAAGAGAGAGGTGACCTCACAGCGACTCTCCCAGCAATGTGCCTCCACACAGTCTGTCAAGCACTGAGACAGAGCTGAGCTCACAAACACTGTCCCTGCCACGCACCTGCTGCTGGCCTCCCTGCTGCTCTGGAGGAAATGACCTCAAAGTCAGTTCCCAGCAATGGGCCTGCTACTGCCCTGTCACGGGCAGACATAGCTGACCACAGCAGCACATCCTCCACTTCACAGCCTGCTGCTGGCCTGCCAGCTGCTCTGTCTGCAGTGACCTCACAAGGGACTTCCCAGGCAGGCGCCTGCTGCTGGCCTATCAGGGACTCAGAAGGAGATGACCTCACAGTCCCCTTCACAGCCATGTGCCTGTCACTGGCCTTCAAGCCTCTGAGACAGCAGCTACCTCATGATAACTTCCCCAGCTCTGAGACAAATGCTGACCTACCAGCTGCTCAGCAGCATGATCTCAAAAGCACAGATCCCAGCCAGGGACCTGCTGCTGCCCTACCAACTGCTCAGGCAGAAGTGACCTCACAGCCACCTTTCCAGCCACAACTCTGCTGCCATCCAAGCAGCTCATCAGTCACAAGTGACCTCACAACCAACATCCAAGCCTTGATCCTGCAGCTGGCCTATCAGCTACTCCAGCAGAAGTGACCTCATCATCAGTAGCTGAGCCATGTGCTTCCTGCTGGCCTGTCAGCTACTGACAAAGAATTGATTTGCCAATGGTGATCTCCTGGCCCAGCTCTTGCAGACAGTCGTGACCTCACTCCCCACACCCCAGGCACACAGCTATCACCTCCTGCAGCTCCCCCTGCCCTCCCCAAGGCTCAGCCAGCTACTCAACGGCCTCCCTGAGTCACATCGTGACAGCACAGATTCACATCATCCCCTCACCATGCTCACAGGGCAGCCAAACACCCCTCAGGGACCAGGTACTACACCAAAAAATCAGCACCTACACCTAGCCTATCGCGTATTGGTGCAATGGTTACCTCACAGTCCAGTTCAAAGCCATATGCCTGAAGAGGCCCTCAAAGTGTCTGAGTCACAAATGACCTCACGAGCGCAAATGGTAGCAATATGCCATCTGCTTGGCACGAGTGACCTCACTGTCAGCCTTGAAGCCGTCGCCTAGCTGCTCACCTGTAACACACTCAGGAAAACGTGACCTCACAAGCACAGACAACAGCCATTTGACCACCAAGGGCCTATCAGGAACCAAGGTGTAAGTGACCTCACGACCACAAACACCAGCCACCTGACCAGCACTGGCCTATCAGGCACTCAGGCACAAGTGACCTGACCACAGGAAACAGCAGGCACAGGAGCAGTACTGCTGAGCAGGCACTGAGGCACAAGTGACCTCACAACCAGAAACAGCAACCATGACCACAGCACTGGCCTATCAGGCACTGAGGTGGAAGTGACCTCATAAGCACAAACACCAGCCATGTGACCAGTACTGGCCTATCAGGCACTGAGACACAAGTGACCTCACAACCGCAAACAGCAACCACATAACCAGCACTGCCCTTTCAGCCACAGAGGCAGAAGTGACTTCAAAACCACAAACAGCAGCCATGTGCCTACCACTGGCCTCTCCAATGCTAAAACAAAAGTGACCTCACAGTCTGCATTGAAGCCATGTGCCTGCTGCTGGCCTATCACGGACTGAGGCACACGAACCTCAGACACACAAACAGCACTGCTCTTCATAACGCTGCTCTACCAGGCACTTACACAGATGGGAGCTCAGAACCAGAAACAGGCAATGGCTCTGCTGCTGGCCTATCAGATTCTTCAGCAACAATGACCTCAGAATCTGCACTGAAGCCATGTGCTTGCTGCTGGCCTATCACACACTGAGGCAGAAGTGACCTCACAAGCACAAAAGCAGCAGCGTGCTTGATGCTGTCTAATGAGATACTGAAGCAAAAGCCACCTCACAAGTGCAAAAATGAGCAACATGGCTGCTGGTGGCCTAGCAGATCCTCAGGCCGAATGACTTCACCAACACAAACACCAGCAATATGCATTGAGCTGCACTCTCAGGTACTGAGGCTGAAGTGACCTCTCAGGCAGCCATGAAGCCATTGGTCTGCTCCTGGCCTGTTAGTGACTGAGGCACAAGTGACCTAAACAAGCACAAACCTGCCTGCTCATCGCCAATCACGCACTGATGCACAGCTGGCCACAAAAACACCAACAGCAGCAATGGGCCTGCTCCCTGTTTGTGAGGCACTGAGACAGGAGGGACCTCACCAGCATCACCAAAGCTATGTGCATGCTGTTGGCCTACCAGGTTCAGAGGCACAACTGATCTCACAAGCACAAACAGCATCGATGTGCCTGCTGCTGGCCTAGCTGGTACCGAGTCACAACCGACCAGAAAAGTGCAGACCTTCACAGAGGAGAAGGCCCCTCACCTGGGCCACTCGCATGGCCCTTGAGTACGCTGTGATCACTCCGTACACAACAGTCTTCTGCAAACGGCTTTCATCTCCTGGCAGGATTCTCTCCAGGTCATGCAACATCTCCACTCTGTCACCCTGGCACCAAATCACAAAAGAGAACAATTGCACTTGCATTTCATTTACTATCAAGTCCTAGCTGTGAGCAACTTGTTCTGTAGCACCTGCTAAATGACAGCAGGACACCACTTCCATTTCCAGTGCCCAGGTACAGAGATCAGCTGAGGGAGCAGCTGCACTAGAAAGAGCTTCTGACATTGTCACATCAACTCAGCACTGCACCAGGCCTTGACCTCACACCAGACCTCGGCTGTGGCAGCTAGTCTGCAAACACACTGTTTCTGCCCCACACAGCTGGCTCTTCTGCTAGATACAACCAAGTGCCAGCAAGAAGAGATGGACACAGGACACTCGCCACTTGCACACTCCCCAGGCACTGCTCTGCTCGTTGCCTTCCCCTGGCTTCTGAGCTCAGACACACAGGGAAGCTCTTGTGGTGACACCAGAAGGTGACCAAGGCACTCCAGGCTCACAAGCTGCGTGCAAACACTCAGCACAAGACCAGGGCCAGAGCTGGCTCCTTGGGCGATGCTGCTGCTTTCAGAAGGAAGGATGCTGCTCCCTGTGGGCACAGCAGGCTGCTGCTTTCCACCCCCACGACCCCACCATATCACAAACCTCCAGCTAGGGACAAGGGTTAGGGCATTTGTTCTGCAATAAAGAAGTTACAGACACAACTTGGAAATATCTGGGAGTCCTGTAGGTCTCCTGAGCCCAAAGTAATCTCTGCCCCTTTCCTTTTGTTAGCTGGAGAAGAAGCTTCTGCGAAGGGAGAAAGGGTGCAGAGGCTTTGAAAACAGGCCCCAGCCATGAGACAGCCCCAGACTGGAGGTCTGGAGAAACACCTGCAGTCCTGTGGGAATGGGTTCTGCAGCAGGAGCCCGGGCTCCAAGCCTGGGTTTGCAGCCTGGCCCTCGGCACATCTTCACCCCTCACAGAGCCAGAAGCCCAAGAGCTGTGAGATTTCCCTCGTTCAGGCTAAGCAGGCTTTGGCCATGCACACAAAGGCACAAAGGCGATGCTGGCATTTGTTAGAAGGGTCTTTGACTTGTCCTATATGGCACCACAACCATCTAGGAAAACCAAGGGGCACTACAGCATTTGCTGCACAAGCCAGCTCTGACAGCATTTGCAGGAGGAGGAATGTGCAGCAGAACAGAGGTAGCAGGAGGGGAACCCACACCCCAGGTGACACAAAAAAGCCAGGCACATTTATGGAAGCCTTTGCATCCATATGTAGCCTCACCTCATTCGCTTGCAGCTGGTTTCACAGAGCGTCACCATGTTGGCAAAGGTGTTGACAGCTACAGGGACACACCTGGCACCTTGCCTCCATCCTCGGGGGCTCCAGGACTGCACTGGCAGCCTACCTGACCATGACTGGAGCAACCTAGGAAGAAAGAATCAGAGGGTTACTGTTGGTTCTGCTGGCCTTACATAGTCACAACAGCCAGGGGCAAATGTCTCCCCTCTATGCTGGGCTCAATTTGCAAGAGCAGAGCCAGCAGGGCCACCAGAGACATTCTATTCCTCTTTCTGGCACAGGTGAGGCCACATCTGGATACCAGGTCCTGTCTGGGCTCTCCAGTTCCAGAAAGGCAGGAACACACAGGAGGGAGGCAGCACAGGGCCACCAAGAAGGTCAGGGGCTGGAGCATGGGGCATATAAAGAGAGGCTGAGAGACCTGGGTTTGTCCAGCCTAAGCAAGAGAAGGCCAAGGGGGATCTACCTGCTCTACACAGCTACCTGATGGAGTGCACAGAGAAGACGGAACCAGATTTTCTTGGAGGTGCACAGTAACAGCCTGAGAGGCAACAGGGACAACTTGGAGCATGGGGCATTCTCCCTAGATGTTAAGAGCAATCCTTTTTCTCCATGAAGGTGGCCAAACTGTGGCACAGGCACCCAGAGAGGTTCTTGCATCTCCATCCTTGCAGAGATTCAAAACTTCATTGGAAAAGGCCTGAAGATACCTCATCTCCTGGGACCTGCCTTGAGCAGTGTGTTGGACCCCCCCCCCCCCCAAGAGGCCTGACTTCTTGTGAGGTGGCATCTCCACTGTCTGCAAGGGTCTGGGCAGACAAAAAGGGGAGAAGTGGCTCTGACTGCTTCGATTAACTCCCCATCCCCCTGATGGATTGGAGTGGATTAGCGTCTGGGATGGGAAGATGAAATGAGGGTCCAGATGCAACAGAAAGCCATGGTGCCTTTCTCCAGAAGTCTCGGTACAATCTCAAAGACTCAGGGAAGCATCAAGAGCTTCAAAAACTGCAAGCCTGAACCTCAGCTGACAGAAAGAAGCCAGCAAACTGCGAGCATCCCTGGCTCACACCAGGATGCTCCAAGGAGGGAACATGGTCACCAATGGTCCCCACCCCAGGTCTCCGAGGAGAACACTGTAATGGCAGGCTGGGCCCTGGGAGCACAGCACTGCTCTCTCCAGACACCTCCACCGGTGATGAGCACCAAGACATGGGGACCACCACCCGTCCCAACCACAGAACACCCACCACTGTGACACCTTGCATCCCCCACCCCTCACCTCACAGAGGGTTCCCAGCCAACATGCACCCCTGCAGCAGGGACACACAGGGCACAGCACCACACATGGCAGCAGCCAGGGCACCCCCAGGGCCCCAAAACACACACAGACCAACTCTCCAGCCGTTCCATTCCCTTCCAGTCCTCCAAGGCCTTGCAACAGGCCCTTCCTCTCAACAGCCAGGCACAGCCCTGCACTGCTCACTTCCCACCTCCAGCAATCAAAGGACAGAGATGTCCTTCAGATCTGGGAGAAAAAGCTCAGAAACCCCCTGGTATTTGGATGGGGCAGAATTTTCTGCAGCACACAGACACTGGAAATCAAATTACTGATCTCACTGCTCACATCAGCACTTCATTCATTTAGCAGTGTAAACATTCTAGCCGGACTCCTTCATCCACCAGGAGCAGGCTGTAAAGCTATGCTTAGCAAGAAGTACAAAGTCAAACTCCATGTTTACATTTACCACAGAACATCATCCTCATTTTAAATGTAGCACTACTAATTCACCATGATGGAGTGCAATACGATTTGTATCAGATGATGTAGAACATTATTGTCAACTTCTGCTTGTTTTATTAGTTGCATTTCTATATTGCTGTAGAGCTCTGCAGGTGTCAATCCCTCCTCCCAGCACACTCACCAAACCCAGAAGTCACCTCACCACCACCATCCAAGCCATGGGCCTTCTCCTGGCCTAGCAGCTGCTCAGATAGAAGTGACCTCACAGGTCCATACCCCCACCAGGTGCCTGCTGATGGTCTACGGGTTTCAAAGGCAGAAGTTTCTTTGAAATAACATCCACAGCCATGAACATGCTGCTGCCCTACCAGGTACTCTGACCCAGGAGACCTCACAATCTGCTTCCACACCCATCTGCCTGCTGCTGGCCTATCAGGGACTCAGGCAGAAGCGACCTCACAAGCAAATACCCAAGCCATTAGCCAAGTGCTAGCCCTGCAGAGACAAGTGACCTCACAGCGACTCTCCCAGCAATGTGCCTGTGTGAGGTGAGCTCACAAACATTTCTCTGCCACATGCCTGCTGCTGGCCTCCCTTCTGCTCTGGAGGAAATCACCTCAAAGCCAATTCCCAGCAAAGGGCCTGCTGCTGCTGGCCTATCACATACCGAGACACAGCTGGCCTCACCAGCACATTCCCCACTTCACAGCCTGCTGCTGGCCTATCGGCTTCTCACCCAGAAGGCACCTCACAGGCACCTTTACAGCCAGGCGCCTGCTGCAGCCCCAGAGGCTGCTGGGACAGGAGGGACCTCCGAGTCAGTTCCCAGCCAGGGGCCAGCTGCTGGCCTGCCAGCTGCTCTGTCTGCAGTGACCTCCCAAGGGACTTCCCAGGCAGGGGCCTGCTGCTGGCCTATCAGGGACTCAGAAGGAGATGACCTCACAGTCCCCTTCACAGCCACGTGCCTGTCACTGGCCTATGAGCCTCTGAGACAGCAGCTACCTCACGATAACTTCCCCAGCTGTGAGGCAAATGACCTACCAGCTGCTCCAGCAGAAGTGAGCTCCAAAGCATAGAGCCGAGCGATGGGTCTCCTGCTGGCCTGGCAGCTACTGACGAAGAGCTGATTTGACACTGGGGATCTCCTGGCCCAGCTCTCGCAGACAGCCGTGACCTCCCTGCCCACAGCCCGGCCAAGCGGCTATTGCCGCCTGCAGCTGCCCCTGCCTCCCCCAAGGCTCAGCCAGCTCCTGAGCGGCTGCCTGGACTCACCCCGGGGCCTCACAATGATCACAGTGCAGCAAAACACCCATTACGCACCAGTTACTGCCCCAAGACAACATCAGCTCCTGCCTAGGTAGCACGTACACCTGGCCCCTGAAACTTAGCAATTGCAGAAGGGCCTGCAAGTCATTCTGGGCAACATCTCCTAGCAGGAGGATTGCATGGGAGCAGCGACCATGGAGCTGGAGACAGCAGGGCCTCATGGCCCAGCCACAGGGAGAAGCCTTCCGACAACTCCCAAGTCAGTTCCTGCCCCAGTGCTGAACACACCCAGCAAATCCTCCACACACCCAGGACAACAAGCACTCTCCTGCTTGGGGCCCTGACACTCTGAGACACGGGGAAGGAGTGTGGCCAGGGCATCTCAGCGGGTGGAACCAGCAGGGCCGGGATTCAGCAGCTCTGCAGCCCGGCCTGGGAGCAGGGCTAATGGCACCGGCCAGGGCAGCACTGGCCGCCCAGCAGCTGCCCAGGCCCTGCAGGAGCCCAGCAGCTCCCAGCACAGAGCTGCTCTGCAAACACCCTCCCGGCTGCTGCCAGGGCCACAGGGCTGCGGCCCAGCAAGAGGCCCGGAGCAGCCGCAGCGGCTGGGGCCCGGCGGGACCTGCGGGAACAGCCTCTCTGCGAGCCCTGGCAATGCACTGTTCAGGACAAAAACGAGCCTGGGGCTGGAGCCCACGGGCAGTGTCTTGCTGCCCCATGGCAGGGCAGGGCAGGGCCCTCTGGCCCCTGGGGCCCTGGCCCCCTGCTTGCGGCAGCCTGGGGCTCAGCAGCCCTCTCGCTGCACCCGGTAGGACTGGGCCGCGGCCAGGCAGGGGCTGCTCTCTGCAGGGCTGCACTCAGCCCCAACGCGTCGCTCTGCAGGGCTGAGGAGCCCCAGGGCACCGGGGCAGCCAGGGCCAGAGCAGCTCGGTCTGCCGGTGCTGGGCAGCGGAGGTGTGGGGCTGGGAGGGGGTGGGGAGATGTCCCTGCTGGGCTGCCCCCAGCACTGCCCCCCACGGCTCAGAGAAACAGGCCTGGGGTCAGCAGGGACTTGTGGGGTGGCGATGGCACCCCGGCCTGTTCCTAAGCTGCTCCCCCAAACAGGCTGTCTTTTGGGTGCAGAGGTTTGACCCCAGGTTGCAGGAGGACAGGGGCTGTGGCCATCAGAGGACAAGATCTCTGAGCCCAAAACATGCTCTGCCAATTTGGAAGCATAAATGGATCCAGCGAGGAGGAAGAGAGGTTCTCCCAAGCAAGTAGATGCCCTGGGGTAATTACAAGGTGAAGGTTTCATTTCCAACATGGGCATTTCCAGCAGGCTCCTGAGAGCCCCACAGGAGCTGCAGGATACTGCAGCCTCCAGGACCCCTTTGCTGCCAGAGCCGGATCCCAAAGGGGGATCCACTTCCAGGGAAGCCTGGACCAGCATTGCCCCCTGCCATGAGCGGATGAAGCTGTTCCCACGGGAGCCTTGGGGCTCAGGGCAGCCCCAGCCCCAGGACCCAGGACTCTTGGCTGCCACATTGTCCCCTAAGCCAGGCGGGACCCTCAGGCAGGGCTCTTGTGGCAGCCCCCCACCTTGTGCAGCCAGCCCCACAGCCCAGGACCCACAGCTGTTTCTGCAGTTAACAGTCTCTGTGCGACACCTGGAGAAGGAGCTCCCAAAGCCCTTACCTTTGGTGGAGAGCCCCAGGACTACTGGGAACAAGGACCTGCATTCTGGGCTGATGGTCTTGATCCAGCAGCTCTCCATCTCGCTTGCCCCCTTTTCATCAGCGTGCCTCTCCAGATGGGGAGAACGGATGCTCTTCCCATCTTGTCACCCAAAACCCTTCCCCAACATATCCCTCTTCCTCTGTCTGTCAGCGAGCAGCTCCAACATGGCCCCACTGCCTCTTGTCCCTCCACCTTTTCATGGAGCAGCTTCGAAGGACAGCAGTGGGGAGCACGTGAGCAGTGCCCAGCAGTGTCCGTGTCTCTCAGGCAAATGAGGACACTGCCATGGCAGCAGTGGGGAGACCTCCCTGTGATGCAGCACATCCCACTGTGACCTCAGCTCGTGTCACCTGGGGGCTCAGTAGGTGACTGCCATGGAGCTGGCACGGCCAGGGAGAGAGCAGAGAGGTTTCCTCTAACGTCCTGGAAAGCAGTCACCTCCCCGACCCCAGTTATATTCCAAAAATTTCTGATAAATCCTGGAACATCTCCAGATGGTGCCAAAGGCTGTGAAATATCTCGGTGCACTGGAGAGGTCACTTCTGCAGACCTACACTGGCAGGTCTCTGCCTTGGGCAGACCTGTGTAGCAGCCTGGGGTTGGAGGGTTGGTTTGGGGTTTGGCATTTTTCAAACAGGAGAAAAGTCATGTGGGATGAAACAGCACAAAGCGTGGCCACAAGCTGAGATGGTTTGGTGAGCCTCAAAATTGATAACTACTTTAGGTTGCTCTTTTTGTAGAAGTAGGATGTAGGACAGTATGGGACAGGACACGGCTTTTGTCCTTGAGGCACCAAAGCAGGCTCTTTGCTTTTGAGAGTCCTCAGCAAGGTTTCTTGGTCTCTGGTGCTTAAGATAGAGGTGATATGGTGGAAAAGAGCAAACAGGTCTTGGCATACATCATCCAGGCTGTTTTATCCAGCACCCTCATCCCCACCATGCTCCAAAGCCAACCGGGCAGGCTAAGTAGCAAACCTGGGGAAGTTTTCCCATTTCCCATGAATTTTGCCCAGCTTTCCTTCTGGCTGAGCCTGGGGTAAGCTGTTTCTCATCTCTGGGTCTCAGCTCATCCTTGGGCTTCTCAGTATGACCTCGAGGCAGCACTTCTCCCCTGGCTACAGTCGGGATCTCTTGGGGACTGTACAGCCCTGGCACCCCACATCTCCCCACCACGGGCACCGTGGCTCTCCTGAGGGGTCTGTACAGCCCTGTCTCCCTGGATCTCCCACAGTTTTGACCCTGGGCATCTCAGGACATGCCCACACACTGCAGGGCTGTTGTCCAGGCTTCGGTGCAGAGCCTGTAAGGCAGTGCAATGCCTCAGGACCTGCATTTTGTCTCATTCAGAAATTTGTGAGGTGACCAGCTCCCAGCTCTGCATCTGCTGGAGTTTGAGAACATCCCTACAACCAACCTTCCTGCTCTTCCGCATCTCTACACAGTCCCAAGGCAACTCTTGCAGAAGGGAGGCTCCATTCCCCTTGCATACTGTCACAAGTCTGAAGTCACTGCAGAAGGAAGGACTCATCTCCTTGCATGGGTTGCTCCTTCAGCCTGTGTCACCCCCTCTGTGGTGCTGGGAGCCCCAGCCCTGCACCCTGGGCTCTCTGCCCTTTGCCTAGAGGCACGGCTTCAAATGACAGAAGTGTTGCTTTAGAGAGCTCCCTTGAAGCTGAGACACATCGTGGAGCTGAAGGCCTGATGGAGGCTAGTCTGGGATGTGGCCATGCCCCCCACCCGCTCCTGCTCTGGGCCAGAGCACCGAGGAAGGTCCCAGGAAGGTTTTGGTGTGGGTGGAATGGGTTTCCCTCCACATGTCCTGAGTCCTGCATGGGTGTCTCTGAGAGCCCAGGAAAATCCCTCTTCTCTCAGGCCTTGCATCAAGGCTTTTCCAGGCTTTTGATACAGAAACACAGCCCAGTCCAGGATCCCCAAGAGCAACACAGCCCCTGGCATAGCCTGAGACCCCCAGGAGCTGTGTGGCTCTCATTTCCACATGCCCTGACGATTAAATGGACAGTTTCCACCATTACCTTTACAGCACCCAAGCTGGACATTGAAACTTCCCATTTTTTCCAGTTTTCCTCCTTCCCTTACCCTTGGTTCATTCAGATACCTAGTTGCTGAGTTGAACTTCAGGGAGTTTAAAGCTTGCTCTGTCTTTCAGTAGTCTGTCCCCTTAGCCAAGCCATTAACTGTACTTATATTTAGCATTTACTATCTGTCCAAAAGGTTTCTAGTAAGGCTGTCCCTTGTGGAAAGCTGACCTCACTGGAGGCAGCTTGGACTTAGCATACTGTTGAGGAGTGTCTTTTTTTTTTTTTTTTTTTTTTTTTTTTTGCAACTATATCATGCTTTTTTCTTTGTTTGCTACTAAAAGAAAAACCTTCTTTGTCTATTTGCAGTTAGTTTTCTAGGTAAAGCAGGAGGAAATTGGGGCCTATGAGCTGTAACATTCAGTTGCAGACTTCAGAGGAATAAGGTTAACTTTTAGCAAGAGTGATGGAAGTCCCAGGTGACTGATGAGAGCAATGGCAGGGTTGGGGAGATGGAGAGGAAGATTGTCCATACAGGGTCTGACCTCTGGGACACTGCTTTTCCTGCATGTCCACACTTGATTAGGAGACACTCTGGATCTATATCATTTGGAGAATGTTGCTGCCACCTATTCTGAAAGCTGGAAAATAATAATCCTAAAAAAAAACCCTTTAAAAGCAGAAACACTTGTATACTACTGAAGTCTCCATCTTTCAGCTACACTCCTAAAACCTCTCCAATTAGCCATACAAGACTTGAAGAAAATTACAGGAAGAGACATGGTTCGTCAGGGCTTTTGCATTTTAATGATCCCCATGGTGGATTTGGTGCTGAGACCATGAACCACAGCTAGTGAGAGGAAATGGAACAAAACATTCAAGAAGTCAATGTCCGAAGCAAAGCCCAAAGTTTTCTTTGAGTGTTAGTGGGTCCCACTGAGGGCCATGAGCAACAAAAATTCCCCAGGTGCTGATTTGAGCAGAAAATTGTGATCACCAGCTACAGGCAGGCAAAGGAAATGTGCAGGTGTTTGATCAAGCAAAATGGGCAAGGATGGACACCCAGCCCCTGGGAAGGCAAATCTTTTCTCCCACATTTCCCAGGGCTCTTCCTGGGGGCAGGTTGCAGGTGGGGGTGCGCAATGCCGAGTGCAGGACAATGACACAACACCTCTTGGGGTCCCTGGGGGACAAGCGGCCCTCAGGCTTGCCTGTGCCCTCAACTGTCTTCACCACAGGCTGTCCTACACTGTCCCATGCCTGCTGCTGTGTGCCTGCAGACTGTAAACCTGCTTCCCCACCTTGCTCTCACTCCAGGATCTCCCTCCCTTTACTGGTGTCTCTCCATCCTCACTGGCTGTTCCTTGAAACACAGAGCCAGGGGCTGATCACAGACTCCCTCTGGGTGATCTCTGGCAGCACAGCACTACTCTTTGAGTGACATTCATTCACCTTAATGCCCAGCCTGAACCTCCCAAGTTGCAGTTTGTGGCTGCTTCCCCTTCTCATGCTGTTTCCCACTACCAAGAGAAGCTCCTGGGAGCCCCTCACGGGGACACACTACTGCAGCTGTGGCCACCCCAGGGCTGAGTCAAGGGGGATAATGGCTCCCCTTGTCTGCTGGCCAAGCTCTTCCTAATGCAGCCCAGGGACTGCTGGCCTTATTTGCAATGAGTGTGCCCCACTGGCTTGTATGACATTTCTCATGGCACTCAGGCTCAGCTCCTTCTATTCACTCCTCAGCTGGCAAGGTCCCATGCTACCCTGAGGCAAGGGATTATCCTTCTTCAGGTGCAGGACTTGCCCCTTCTCCTTGTAAGACTTCAGGAGGTTTCTGTTGGCCAAACTCTCAGGTTTCTAAAGGTCCCCCAGACTGAACCTTTTTTGTGTCAGCTGAAAATGTGTGTGTGTGTGTGAGCAGATGTCTCGCTCTGACTTGTGGTGCCTCTAAGTAGATAAGAGCAGGAGGGACTGCAGGACACCACAAGCAATAAAAGGAGGTTGTAGTTTAATGGAATTCCTGGCTGAAATAGGAATTACCAGGGCAATAATCTCAGAAACACCAAATGAGGGAGCAAGGCAAACAAAACCAGAGCCCATGGGAAAAGTGTAAACAGAAATGTGCTGTTTTTTTTCTGGGAGGGTGTGAGGATGGTGTGACTGCAAGGCAGGAAAGGGAAGGTCAGATACTTGTGTAGAGACAGTTGAGGTTCATGAGGGGTTAAACAGAGTAGATTTAATTAACTGCAGTGGGGTTGCTGATGGGAGGGTGCTGGATGCACGGGTCAGATGCCCAGGCAGGACTCACTCCATGTATCCTAAGGGCCCCTTTTATCTCCTAGAACTATTTCCTTCTCTCAGCTGTACTAACCTTAAGTAGCTCCTGGCTGCAAAGCAACTAGACATGCTTGACAAAACGGAATATGCGTTTCTGGCCTTGAGGGGTTTTGGTCAGTGTGCAGAGAGCACATGCTGGGGCTGCGATCACATACTCTGCCAGTCCCCTGACTCCTCACCAGATCTGCCACGGGTGTTCTCACTGCACTCCACCCCCTGGCTGACAGAGATGTGGTGTTGGTGCCACCAGTGCGTAGGTAAGATCTGGACATGCCTTTCAGGCATTAGCTTAACTGACAACTAAGGTGTACAAGCACCTAAATTATAGCAAATATGTATAATAAATTATAACATACATGCATGCATAACTAATCTCCCAGAAGACCAGGAGTTAAATGCGTTTCCCTACTGTCCTAAATCTGACAGCCATGATGACAGTCACTGGCAGGGGTTGTCCCACACTGATTCTTTGGATTTTACATCATATAGTCCTTGGAGTAGGCTCATTACCTTCTCGATGTTGGGTTCGATGTGCTTACTGCAGGTTGGTCGGTGTCCCAACTGCCATCAGAGTACAGGGTTAGGATGGAGAGCAGCAATGTCACGGCTCCACTCAGCATACTCATCAGGTCTCGGTTCTCTGGGCAAGAGTCTCCCAGAGGGAACATGGACTGGGGCACTTTCCCCTTCGATTAGTACTGGGTGGGTGTCTCCTGGCCCATCAGCAATGATTTCCCCCTCTGACTGTTCGGATTTAGTTGGATCATGCATCCTGTACAGCCAACACCACCTGGGTGCTGAGTGGGGTGCAAGGAATCTCCTTCCTTGATGCTGGGAACCACTATCCCCTCAGATATCGGTTGGGCTATTGGGTTTCCTGGTGCACATCGCAGGGGTTGGGATCTGGTGTAGTGGATCACAGCTCTCACCTCCTCAGGACAGTTCAAGTCAATGTCCCCTGCAACAATGTCCATCCCCTTGGAGAGCTAAACTATTGCAGGGCACCAAGCGACCATAATGCTCCTGAGGTACGGTGACCACTAACCCCATACTCAAGAGATGACGGCTCTCCGGTTCCAGGCTTACTTCTTTGTGTGGCAATCGCAGACCCAACCCTGCACTCCTGGGCTTGGCTCGCATGGGGAGGCAGGTTTAGGGGTGCAGCCATTGCACTCTAAGCACACGTGGCTGCTCCATGGATTCCCCTTAGAAAGGAGCATATGGGGTAGAGCCACGCGGTGGGTGGTCACTGAGGCAGGTAGCTGCCTGATGAACATTTTTGCTCCAACCTGTGAAGGTACCAGCAGGGGACAATTTGCGCAACTGCTCTTTGAGCAGCCTGTTCATTTGCTCTGTCAATCCTGCCCTTTGCAGAAGGCAGGGTACATGATATGTCCAGGGTATTCCCCACTCTCCAGCCCAGTTCTGAACATCATTCCCTGTAAAATGAGTGCCCTGGTCACTTTGGCTTTCCACGGGGAAACCGCATAACCCAGTCAAGTCTTCTAATGCCTTAATGGTGTGAGCCTGGGTGGCTGCGGTGCAGGAGTAGGTGTACAATAGACCAGAGCAGGTGTCTAGAGCAGCCAGGACATATCTGTGCCACTGGCTCTCCTGTAAGGGTCCAGTATGATCAGTTTGCCACACCTCCCCAGGCTTTTGTCCTCTGCAGCTATATTCCTTATTGGTCCACAACCACTGCGGAGCTAGGCGGGTGCAAGAGGGGCAATCCTGCCTGGCCCCTGTTTGTGCCACTGGCAGCTCCCCCTCCAAAAGTGCTGCTGGTGGGGCAGTGGGTGTCATGGATCCCCCTTGTTCTCTCCTGGGATCCTGGGGCAGAGCTCCATCCTACCGAGCTCCTCTCTAGCAAATTAAACTGCCTCTGCCCCATCGTCCCACAGCCTGAACAGCCACTCTAACAACCCTTCACAGGGCTGCTGCCTGCAGCGCCCCTGCACATCCTGCAGCTCTGATGCTTTAAATCACCAGTAGTTGTGGTCCCTTGCAGATTGGCTGCATTTGGTCCAGTGAGCGGCTGCTCTGCCACCAGCCGGGCAGCTGCCTCCTCCTCCTGCGTTGTCTGACTCCGAGCTGGGTGGCTTATCAGGGTCCCAGACATTGCCATCCCAAGTTTCTGGATCCCAATCTGCTTTTCGCACCAGTGCCCGCACTGCCAGGGGACAGACATCTCACCGACCACCCTGTCACCACAAGCAATTTGCAATGCAGGCGGCCAAAACAGCACACTGGTGCTAAAGCTTCTCGACTCAATCCATGGTTGCAGTTGCAACCTCCTGGGTCAGCTGGTGAGCCTCCTTAGCAGCTTTGAGATCACTTGCCAACTGCCCATTTCCCTGGTGCTGCATCAGTAACGCCTTGTCCCAGGTGCAGAGTGCAGTCAGGAGGATCCACCCCAGATCCCCCACTGCCTTTCGCATCACCAGCCCTGCTTTTTCCAGCCACAGCTTGGAAACCAGTTCCAGGAGCCGCTCTGGGGATGCTCCCAGCTCACTCTCTAGCTCTGGCCATGTGGTGGGACGACTCACCCCACCAGCTTGTGAGCCATGGGTGCCCACCGACCCGTAGCAGCCACCCAGGAATGTGGCTCCCTGCCTCCCCCTTGTCCTTTTGCCCCCAAAGAGGCATCTCCACACCAGTCTCCTGCCAACTACGCCAAATGTCACTGCAAGGTGGGCAAAAGAAGGTTGGATAGTGGCAGACAGAGATGCTCAGATGTTCATAAGGGCTTAAACAGGATAGATTTAGTAAAACATTTACACTCCAAGCTGCATGTGGAGACCTGGGAACGGTATGGAGAGGTTGCTGGCAGGAGGCTGCTGGAAGCATGGGTCAGACGCCCAGGTGGTGCTCCATTCGTATCCTAAGGTCCTCTTAAATCTACTAGAACTATTTCCTTATCTCAGCTGTGCTAATCTAGAGAAGCTACTGTCTGGGAAGCAGCTAGACATTGTGGACAAAAGGGAATATGCGTGCCTGGCCCTGATGGGAATTTGGTCAATGTGTAGTTTCACATGCTGGGCCTGCTGCCACATACTCTGCCAGTGCCTGACTCCTCGCCAGGTCTTCCACAGGTGTTCTCACTACAGTGGGGAATGGCCAGTGCTGTGAATGGCTGGTAGAAGGGGCTGGGTGTGTGAGGAGTTTCCTGGGACAGCTTCTCCTCTCAGTACATGCAACAACAAGTGGGCTGGATCTTTGGTCTGAGGCATGCTGTTTGAGGCTCCCCACAAGATGAGGATGGTCTACAGGCCTAGTAGATGGCCTCAGGATCTCCTCTGCATGCTCCCTGACAGCCCTGCAGAGGACCCAGGAGAGGGCTCATCCTCCCAGGCTCATGGCAGGACATCCAATCCTCCAGCTAGGCATGGAGCTTTGTCTGGGTGTGACTTTTGGGGTAAGAACCAGCGCACAGGGTGGGTGAGATTGTCACAAGAATATGTGGGGACAGCAGCAAACTGATGTAGCTCCCAGGTCCTGCTTCTTTCAGCACAAGCTCTGACAAAGGGTGCCAGCCTTCTTTTGGAGCCACCCATCAGGAGGGATGATGGTACGATAAGGTGGGAGGGCGGGGAGCATTAATCCTTCTTCAGCCACTTCCCAGGCCAGGTGGAGGCCAGGACAGCAAGGGCTTCTGGCTCTGCACTGGGAGCTCATTGTAGTGTACCCACACTCTGAACATCGTCTTGGATTAAATGTCACCATTTTTTTCTCCAAGACACTTTCAAGCCCAGTTCCACTTCCTTCTCGTCTCTCCCAATCCCTCCTCTGATCTCACTGGCCGTTCCCACACACCCCTCCCCTGTTCTCCTTCCAAGGCCCTGAGCTAACTGTGCTGCTCTGCAGAGTGAGGAGGCTGTGGGGCCCCGGGGGGACTCTGCACTGGCCATGCTGGTCAGGGTGGGAATCAGACCCAACCAGAGGGGGATCACGGCCTCTAATCCCTCCAGGGGACTGCAGATGTGGCAGGTGCTTGGAAGGACTATGGGGCATTTCCAAAGTCATGTCCTGGTCTGCCTCTAGATTCAGCATGTGGTATTTCATTGACGATGACATGAATCACTCTCCAGTCTCCCTTCTCCACGCCAGCTGGGTCCCCACTGCCTCTCCAGGGATTGCAGAGGCCTCCTTTGCCCACAGATACTTGGGTTTAGTGCTTTACCTTTAGATGGCTCCACCTTGGAGGATCTTTCCTTCTGTGAGGCGCCACTCACTGCCCACACCAGGCACACACTGTCCCAGGAATCCGCTGTGCTCTCCGGGCACCTCCAGCTTCCCCTCCAGAAGGACGGGCATCTGACACTGCGCCTTAACATGTGGCACAGCTCTAGGTATGTAAATCTGTGATCATTCATCCCCTCCACTGTCACTGGACACTGATGGGGGAGTCCTAAATCCAGCCCTTGGTCTCTAAGAGATCATTACACAATTATGAGCGTTTTGCTCCTGAACCGATGGAGAACCCCATTAGCAGCAGCTCTTTTGGTCATGACTTCCTTGGGCCTATTCTTGACAGCAGCTTTGGAAGAAGAGCCAGCCTTCAAGCACTGCACCAGGAAGAACCCACTTTATTTCAGAGATACTGTGAGGGAGTCAGCTCTGACCCAGTGTTGGACACAATTTTACATGGACACCAGGTGAGACAGAGCAGGCTCATTAAAGGTGAAATGCACCCAAGCATTTGTGCAGCAACATGAGTACAAATATTACTAATAATAGTAACAATACAAACACTAAAAAGTGAACAAAAAATGCTCAGTCCTGGTATGGGATACCATGGGAGTCATTTGTGGAGAGAAATGGTAATGCTACCACTGCTGAAAAATGTCCATGAAATCACTTTCCTCAGCGCATCCTTGAGCTCCTTGTTCCTCATGCTGTAGATGAGCGGGTTCACTGCTGGAGGCACCACCGAGTACAGAACAGCCACCACCAGATCCAGAGCTGGAGAGGAGAGGGAGGGGGGCTTCAGGTAGGCAAACATTGCAGTGCTGACAAACAGAGAGACCACGGCCAGGTGCGGGAGGCACATGGAAAAGGCTTTGTGCCGGCCCTGCTCAGAGGGGATCCTCAGCACAGCAGTGAAGATCTGCACGTAGGACACCACAATGAAAATGAAACACCCAAAGACTAAACAAAGACTAACCACAAGAACCCCAAGTTCCCTGAGGTAGGAGTCTGAGCAGGAGAGCTTGAGGATCTGGGGAATTTCACAGAAGAACTGGTCCACGGTGTTGCCTTGGCAGAGTGGTATGGAAAATGTGTTAGCAGTGTGCAGAAGAGCATGGAGAAAACCAGTACCCCAGGCAGCTGCTGCCATTTTGACACAGGCTCTGCTGCCCATGAGGGTGCTGTAGTGCAGGGGTCTGCAGATGGCAACGTAGCGGTCGTAGGCCATGACTGTGAGGAGAGAATACTCTGCTGAAAACAAGAACGCAACCAGGAAGACCTGGGCAGCACATCCTGCGTAGGAAATGGCCCTGGTGTCCCACAGGGAATTGGCCATGGATTTGGGGACAGTGGTGGAGATGGAGCCAAGGTCGAGGAGAGAGAGGTTGAGGAGGAAGAAGTACATGGGGGTGTGGAGGCGGTGGTTGCAGGCGACAGCTGTGATGATGAGGCCGTTGCCCAGGAGGGCAGCCAGGTAGATGCCCAGGAAGAGGGAGAAGTGCAAGAGCTGCAGCTCCCGTGTGTCTGAGAAAGCCAGGAGGAGGAACTCGTTGAGGGAGCTGCCATTGGACATATGGTCGCTTGGGGCACAGGAGGCCTGTCCAAAGAAGAAAAGACATTGACAAGTTAGATCAGGCTTTTGTGAGCCAAACCCATTCTGTTTCTCATAGAAACCCCCACATTTCTTTCGTCCTTTACCTTTTCAGCTCCCTTTCTGGGGCTCTGGTTTGCACTGGCTGAGTGTGTCCTGTGCAGCAGGGGCCTCTGCCCGTAGCTCCAGAGGAGTCGGTTCTGCTTGCCATAGCTGTAAATGGACATGTCAAACAGCCCCAGGTATTAGGGGGGATACCCAGGAATGGGCACCGTGAACTGGGTGGAGGGGGCTTGGTCCTGTGACCCAGGGGGAATATTCTCTATTTACCACAACGAGAGCTGACTGCAGCACTCATGGCAGCTGTGTCTGAAAGAGAAGACCCTTGTGAGGGATTCATCCCCCCAAGTCTTGCCCTCTTGAACAGAGGTGTCTGTATCTGGATCAGTCACACCAGCTCCCACCCTAGCAAGGGAGAGGAACAGTCAAGGGAAGGCAGGGGCTGACCTGACTTTTTCTGGATGTCCCCATTCCAGTGAGATAAACCATCTCCTCATGCCAATTAACCATCTGTGCTCTTTCTCCAGGCACTGTAGTGGGAATGGCAAGGGGCTGGCTCTGATGCACTCAGCCTGCAGCCAATTATGTCCACCCCTTATGTGGAAGGGCTGTTCAATGTTTTGACACCTATTACCTCCAGAAAATAACCTGCAGCAGAGGAGTTTGATTATATATTCATTTAGATTTTAGATGCCTCCATCACACTGTGGGAGCATTCTTGGATGGGCTGGAAATCTCTGGCATTTCAGTTGCTCTCAGCATGAGCACTTGTGCACCCGAGGAGAAAAAAAGGGCTCACTGTGACTTTGTGCAGTCCTGGGATCTGGTCTGTCAGTGAGTCTTGCTCCTCGCTGCCCTGCACTTGCACCTCACTCAGATAAAGGACAAGCACACTCACACGTTCCTCTACGAAAGAAACTGGACTGAGCTGGGAGCAGAGGACTTCAGTTAGAAAGGGAAGATTTCCAAATTCTCTCTCAGCCCAGAGATGGAGGGAGTGATGAGGGTGACAAGGTTTCTGACACACAGGAGCAGACCGAGGACTCTCAGATACCACAGAAATGCTCCAGGGAAGCTGTGCTCTTCTGCAGGGCAGCTTGCAGCTTGACAGGACACCCCAGAGAAACAGGCAAGGGTCCTAAAGATGGGCTCTCCTTAAGAGGGAGACAGCTCAGTAAGAGTCATTTCTCTCTCTCTTAAGAGAGAGACAGAGCAAAAAGTCTGTGAGAAACCTCAGCAAGTCCCTTCATCCCCACCTCAGCCTGCAGACAGCACCAGCATCACCTGTATGGCCTCATCAGGGTTTCTCTGACCTGCTCCTCAGGACCTGCAAGCACAGAGATGGCCCTGGCCAGGGCCCTGACCCAGGAGGGTTCTGTACATCACAGAACACAGAGGTGGGGGGGTCTGTGAACACCAACTGGGAAAAAACTTTGGGACAGAGAAAAAGCTTTTGGCAGAAACAGCTCCAGGCAGCAGGGATGGGCAGGGAATGGTAGAGAATTGCTAACAGAAACATCATGGGAGGAGAGAGATGAGCAAGTCATGGTCAGTCATGCAATGCCAAAGCCTCCCCCAGAGTTCTCTGGTGTGTCCTACAGAAACCTCCCAGCAGCAGGGCACTGTCCAGGGGCATCCCTCTATGTGCAGGTGAGTTAAAGAGTCTCAGCCGCGTGTCCAAACCTGACAGCTCCATTTCCATCTTCCCCTTGCCAGGTGGAAGGAAACTCAAAGCACCATCTCAGGGAATTGCCTTTTCTTTCAGTAAACACCTGCCTTCACCTTCCTTTTGCAAAGTCCCCTCAGAAATGTCCTGTGCATGAGCTGGAGCTGTGAGCAGCCCTGACCCATGCAGCACCCTCTCAACGGGAGAATGAACCTGCCCTTCGATCCTCCCACCCAGAGCTTCCCCCTGCAGTGTCTTGAGGAGCTCCCCAGGCAGGCTGAGTGCTGACCCTCGCAGGCGGCAGAGTCACTGCTCCAGGCACGCAGCACCCTGGGGTGCAGGGACACTGCTCTGAATTACAGCCCTGGGCAGACCTAGGTGCGCACCCCAGCTTCACACCCCTGCACTATCCCCTCAAGAAGGTAGCCATGATGCCCTGTCAATCTGACAGCTGGGAATCTCTGCTCTAAAGCACCACCCGCTTCAAACAGGAGAAGCTGGGAGAGCTGCCCTGACAGACCCTATCAGCTGTGGAAGGTGCCAGCTGCAGAAGAAACTGCCAGGAACCACAGCAGCGTTGCCTGCAGCCAGAGACTTACTGTGTCAAGGGTGGTGAAGATTTCTGCTCACAGTGAGCTCTCAGCCATCCTCCTGTTCCTGACTGTCTTTATCATCTGGGCAGCTCATCTCACCCTGGCCCCTGCAGGCAGTGCCCTGAGTCTTGCTGCTCCTTTAAGAGGAGCTGCTCCTGGACAGAGCTGTCTCTCTGCAGCGCCTGCCAGGTTGCCATGGGCTCCTGCAGTCCCAGGAGCCAGGCCCAGCTCAGGAGCAGAGGCCCAGCTGAAGATGTGACTTGCTCTGTGCCCTGTGCATCCTCGAGATGTTCCCAGGGCTCCAGGGCTGATATCGCCAGAAAGGCAGCAGAGTCACCCTTGGAAAATGTCCACTGAAGTGGACTAAAATAATCACCGATGGTCCCTCCCTAAACAGTGGAGAGAGACCGAGTCCAGCATTGCAGTTGGTCTCATCAGAGGATGGATATCTAAGAGAGATGGAAATGTCCCACTCTAGAAAGCCCTGCTCCCATCAGGACACATAGACAGGGATGAGAGTCAGTTCATTGACTTGTGCTTCAGGGGCTGATTTAGAGGAGTTAATCAATGCATCTAATGCCCACTGAGAAGCCCTTGAGGTGAAGTGGGATTCAGTTCCCTCCCATGCACGCCACAAACTCATAGGAGGTGCGATTCTCCTTGTCCGAGTTTTGGTGTGTACAAAATGGGTATCTGCAGGCAATCTCCTTGTCTAAGCTCCCCCTGTGATCAATGGAGATGGAGAGCGGGAGTCAGTTGTTCGCACACAAACCTCTTCTGACATTTGCGGTGCCAGAGGCGGTCCAAGAAATGTGTAAGTGTCTGCTTGCTCTGACGCAGCAACTATGAGACCCACATCCTTCTAGAGCATCAGCTGGGGGCCAGGTGGAGATAATGTAATTCAACTACTGTAATTCAGTGCAGACACTTGATCTAATGCAATGACAATAGGCTTGCGGAACCACATCAGATGCATGGGGTGTCTGGCACAACCACCATGTTTCCAGCTGATACAGCACAGGACCGACAGGAAATTCATGCCTGTTTGGAGTGATTGCTGGACAAACACCCCAGAGCATCTCGGGTTTCTTACCTGTTCCCAAACAATGGATCCCCACCACTGCCTTTAGGCAAAGTCCATGCAATCTACATCCGAGCATGCTGTAAAGATGGAAGGCACATCGCATCAAGGTATTCACACATATGCCTACACTCTCAAACCCTGCTAGTTCTCCTCTTCCTAAACCTTTTCTGATTTCCAGTGATATGAACAGGGACCGTGCTAATGATGCAGCTGCAGCATGGCTAGATCGCAGGCTGTTCAGGCCCAGGGACCTTCTCAGGGGCAACTTGCCCTTCCTGGACATCTGGTCACCTCTGTCACAGGCCTCAAGATGCTGTAGAGTCAGCTCAGGAACCAAACACTTCCCCTGTCATGGCTGCATGGCCCAGCTCTCTTTCTCTCTGGCCTTGAGTACTGCAGGCTTTGCTCTCTTAGTGGGTGCCTCACATCATCATTACCTCACCATCTGCTATTTACACCAGCAGGTCTCTGGGCTGAAGTTGGGCCCTTGCATACATGGTGTCCTTGGTGCTGGGGAACAGGTTTCACTGTGGCAAGTCTGCACTCAGCCCTGGTGCCACAGCTGAGGTTCTGTAGCCCAAATATACACAAATGCGCATAGACTGGTCCACAAAAAAGAGGAAGTGGAAATGCACAGGCTGTCACAGAACCACAAATCTTTAAGCAACCGGAGGAAGTCTGTGGATCACAGAACCTGCTTCTTTTAGGGGGACTTTAATCTCTCTGACATTCATTGGGAGGGCAATGCAGCAGGGTGCAAACAGTCCAGGAGGATTCTGGAGGGTGTGAAGGACAACTTCTGAGCACAGCTAAGCCAGGCAGGTCAACAAGGGTGACACTTTCTTGGACCTGGAACCTGCAAACAAAGAACTATTGAGCAAGGATGTGATAATCAGTGTCAGCCTTGCCTGCAGTGGCCACGAGGTAGTGGAGCTCCTGCTGCTGAGAAAAGTGAGGAAGAAGAGCAGCAGAGTCCAGACTCTGGATGTCAGAGGAGTAGACTTGGGCCTACTGGGGGGAGGAATGGTGGAGGAATACCATGGGAATCATCTTCAAAGCGCAAAGGAGCTCAGGAAAAGCTGGCAGGTCTTTAAGGCAGCATCTTCCAAACTCGAGAATGGCGCGTACTGATACCCAGGAGAAGAGGCAGGCATCTCAGGAAACAGGGTGGCTAAACACGGATCTCTCGACTGAGCTCTAGTACAAAAAGGCAGCACACAGGAATGGGCAGCAGGGAGAAGCTGCAAAGGGGGAATTCAGAAATATTGTCCAGGGAAGTAGGGAAGCCTCCACCAACAAGGTCTCCCAGGCCATTTTGCTTAGAGTTCAGGATTTCCAAGGAGAAAAAGAACCAGCAGTGCCTGAGAGTTGAGTCAGGAGTTATTTGCAAGAACACAGGTCTATGGGATTGGATGGGCTGCAGCTAAGGGTACTGAGAGAGCTGACCTATCTAGCAAGGCCTCTCTTTATCATCTTGGAAAGCTGTGGAGACTCGTGGAGGACCCAATGACTGGAGAAAGGCAAATGTTGCATCCATCTTCAAAAAAGGCCGCAAGGACAACCTGGGGAACTACAGGCCATTCAGCCTCACTTTGGTCAGGAGAGTGTCATGGACCGAGTCTTCTCCAATCCCATTTCTAGGTAAACAAAGGAGAAGAAGGTGACTGGCAACAGCCAGCATAGACTTACTCATAGGAAATGATGCCTCACCAACCTCACGGCCTTCTGTGTTAAAAGCACTGTGTTTGTGGAGGAACGGTCAACAGTGAACATCAGTTACCTTGACTTTAAGAAGGCTTTTGACACTTTCTCCCTCAGTATACTTGCATAGCAGTTAGTATGCAAGTTAGTCAGACAGCAGTGAGCCCGGGCAGCAAGGAAGGCCAACTGCCTGAAACAGGCTGAAAGCCTCTGACAGACCTGATGTCTTTGTCCCCTATGGTTGTTGTCTCTGCCACCGAGGCCTGTGAGTAGACACGAGGACCTCACTGTCCCCTTCTCCCCTGGGGAGCCCAGCAGGTCTCATGTCACTGTCCTGCATTCAACACTGCACACCCTGACCTGCACACTGCCCCCAGGAAAAGCTGTGGAAAACATGTGGGGGAAAGGATCTCCCTTCCCAGGCTCTCAGTGTCCATGCTTGGCCATTTTGCTTGAAAAACACACCAAGGGTTAACATGGTATCAGAGCCACCTGCACATTTCCTTTGCCTACCTGTAACCAGTGATTACAATTTTCTGCTCTAATCAGCCCCCAGTGAGTCTTTGCTGCTAATGGCCCTCAGAAGGACCTATTAACACTCTGCAACAGTTTGGGATTTGTTTCTGACTTTGACCTGAACACTTTGCTCCATCTCCTCGCAATAGCTGAGGTTCATGGACTCAGCACCAAATACACCATAGGGCTCACTACAATGCAAAAAGCCCCAATGAACCACGTCTCTCTCTACAATTTTCTTCAAGTAATGTATGGCTAATTGGTTTCAGGAGTGTAGCTGAAAGGTAGTGACTTCAGTTAGAACATAGTGTAAAGGTATTTCTGCTTTTTAAGGTTTTTATGATTAGTATTCTTATTCAGCTTTCACAATAAGTGACAGCAACATTCTCCAAATGACATAGATCCAGAGTGTCTCCTAAGGAAGTGTGGACATGCAGGAAAAGCAGTGTCCCAGAGGTCAGACACTGTATGGGCAATCTTCCTCCCCATCTCCCTAAACCCTGCCACTTCCCTCATCAGCCACCTGGGACTTGCATCACTCCTGTTAAAGTCACACCTTTTTTCCGCTGAAGTCTGTAACTGAATGTTGAAGCTCATATGCCCCAGTTCCCACCTGCTTTCCTTAGAGAACGAGCTGCAAACAGACACAGAAGAATTTTTCTGAATTGCAAGCAAAAAAAAAAGAAAAAAAAAGGCATGATATAGTTTCCTACAAATAATTACACTTCTCAACTGCATGCTAAGTCCAAGCCACCTCCAATGAAGTCCCCTTTCCACAAGGGACAACCTGAGTAGAAATCTTTTGAATAGATAGGATATGCTAGATAGAAACAGAATTTAGGACTTGTCCAGAGGAACAAAGTACTGAAAGAGGGAGCAAGCTTTAAACTCCCCAACACACTAATCAGCAGTGTGGTATGGGAATGAACAAAGAGCAATGGAAGGAGTTGCAATGTTACAATGTCCAGAGAGTGTGCTGTAACAGGGATGTTAGAAATTGTTAATGCAATCAGGACATGTGGAAAAAGAGGAGAGAGCCACACAGCTCCTGGGGGTCCTGCACCATGCTGGGGGCTGTGCTGCTCTTGGGCATCTTGGGCCAGGCTGTGTTTCTGTACAAAAGTCTGGAAAACACTCTATGCAAGTCCCTGGAGAAGAGGGATTTTCCTGGGCACTCAGAGCAACCCAGGCAGGACTCAGGCATGTCAAGGGAAACCCATCCCACCCACACCAAACCCCCCTGCTCTCAATCCTGGGACCTTCCTGGGCCCTTGGACCAGGAGCAGGAGTGGGTGTGGGGGCATGGCCACATCCCAGACAAGCCTCCGTGAGGTCTTCAGCTCCACAACATGTCATAGCTTCAAGTGAGCTCTCTAAAGCAACACTTCCCATGGCCATGGTGCATTGGTAAGACTTTGGGCAGGCACCCAGGAGACAGGGCAGAGAAAGGGCAGAGACCTCAGGGTGCACAGCTGGGCTCACGGCGTCACAGAGGGGGTGCCACAGGCTGGATAAGCAACCCAAAGAAGTAAAGGAGTCCTTCCTTTGGCAGTGACTTGGAAAGCCCCATCTCTGAGAGTATTCAAGGGGGATGGAGTCTCCCTTCTGCAAGAGTCACCCCAGGACTGTGCCAAGACGAGGAAGTGGAGGAAGACTGGTTGTAGGGACGTTCTCAAGCTTCAGCAGCTACAGAGGTGGGAGCTGGTCACCTCACAAACTTCTGAATGAGCCAAAATGCAGGTCCTGAGGCAGGGCACTGCCTTACAGGCTCTGCACCAGAGCCTGGAGAGCAGCACTGTGGTGAGTGGGCATGTCCTGAGATGCCCAGGGTCAAAAACATGGGAGATCCAGGGATCCAGGTGCTTGGGTGGCAGCTGGGTATGTCCAGGTTGCCAGCGGCTTTAGCAACTCCCAGGCAAGAAGCACCGCTTTGAGGGCACACTGCAAAGCCCAAGGCCCAGAAGAGGCCCAGGCAGGAGAAATGGCTTTCCCTAGGCTCAGGTTAGGTTCAGCGAGAACAGCTGGGCAAAATGCATGGGAAATGGGAAAACTTCTCCAGATCAGGTCACTCCTCTACTGGTCAAGTCCCAGCCTAATCTGATGCACAGGCTGTTCTGCCCCCTCTGATAGAGGACCTGCCATTTCTCCTTGCACAATGCCATGAAGTTTCTGTCAGCCAAATCCCCAAGTCTTTCAAGACTCCTCGAGATTTGTACCACTGTTCTCCACCCTTTGAGCCAGGCGGCCTCCAGCTCATTTCCTGCACCCTCCATTGCTTACTCCTCCATCTCACCTCTCCCCAGTTTGGCTACAAAGAAGTTATGGAAGACCATGTCAAAGGCCTTCCTACATTCAAGGAGTGCATGCACTGCACTCCCCTTCTCCACACAGCCAGTCATCCCATCACAGAAGGCAGTCAGGTTGACCAGGCACAATTTGCCCTCGATGACTTCGTGCTGGCTGTTCCTGACCCCTTCATGTGGCTGGAACCAGCTCCAGGAAGATTTGCTTCACAGGGCCTGAGGTGACACTGACCAGCCCATCACTCCCCAGATCCTCTTTCCTGTCCTTCTTGAAGATGGATGTAATGTTTGGCAGGCAGGAGGGGAGGGTTGGGGGCCGGGCAGCGGCTGTGGGGCTGTGCCAGCTCCTGCTGCATCGCTGGTCCCTGCAGTGTGGAGAAGAGGGACAGAGGAGGAGGCAGCACGGGGGTGGTGGCAGGTTGGCAGGGGCAGGTGGGCAGGGACCAGTGGGGGCTGCAGCGAGGGGTTGTGCCCATGCCACCCTCTCAGCAGGACGGGGACACACAAGGAGCGTGCTCTGCCTGTTGTGGTGCTCAGGGCAGCTCCCCAAGGAGCACAGCTTTGCCTCAGGGACCTCGTGGTCCTTGGCCTCTGCTCCAGCAACAGCTGGAGCAAGAACAAGAGCTTGTGGGCCAGGCCAACGTCCCCCTGGCACAGTCCTTGCGACAGCCTTCGGTACCCCGTCCCCCACAGCCCTCCTGCTTTGGCAGCCTCCACAGTTTCTGCACCTTGCCCAGCCCTGGCCATGCCCCACGCAGGGGTTAGCACACAGCCGTGCCCAGGGCCTGCTGGGGTCTGGGCCAGGACAGAGGCTGCCTAGGCCTGGCTCTTCCCCTCCATACAGGCACTGAGCCCAGCAGGAACGAGCTGGCTGCACAGCAAAACCCACCCATAAACCTGGGCTGTGCAGCCAGGGCTGCAAATGGCCTCCACTCTCCTGCGCCCGGCATGTCTTGCTTCCCCTCCACGAGACCTGGCTCTGCCCCACAAACCCACCGCTGTGTGTCCTCACCCCAGGGAGGGCATCAGTGCTGGCCTGCCTGGCCACTCCTGGAGCCTCCCCTGTGCTCCCCGCAGGGCCCCGAGCTGGCGGTGCTGCTCTGCAGAGTGAGCGGGCTGTGGTGCCCCAGGGCCACGGGGTGACTCTGCACTGGCCGTGGTGGTTGGGGTGAGAAGCAGACCCAGCTGGACGGGCATCATTGCACCTGACCACCCCCTACCAAGGGGTCTGTGGTGTGGATGATGCCCTGAGCAATCACAGGGCATTTCAAATATCCCGAGATCCAGCCCAGGGTTTTCCATTGAAGGTGACATGAAGCACTCTCCAGGCTCCCTTCCCTCTGCCTGCAGGGTCCCCACTGTGGGCATCTGTCACCAGCCCTGTCATAGTGAGACAGTCCCAGGCAAATATTGCTTGACCACTCAGCACCTCCAGGAGCACTGGGCACCCACAAGGGAGAGCTGAATGCAGCCCTCATTCCCTAACACAGCACCCCATGAGCTCATCGCCTTGAGCCCATAGAGAGCCTTGGAAAAGCAACAGTGCTTTCCAGGGTGAAAGCCCTTGAGTGAATTATTGGCTCCAGCTTTGGAAGAAGAAACCACCTTTCAAGCACAGCACTGAGGCAATACCCTTTTATTAGAGATAGGCCAGCTCTGACACAGTGATAGACACATTTACAGAAGGTCTCTGGGTCAGACAAGACAGGGTTTGCGCCTCTGGAGAAGTGGGAGGAATGGAGGAATTCAAACACTTCTGTACAAACATGATTATTACAGGGAGAATGCCCAAAGCACAAGAATTGTCTGATACAAATTCAAGTCACTTACAAAGAGGGATGAACAGCTTATTAATGCTGACATAGTACCCACTGGATGAGTTTCTTCAGTGCATCTTTAAGTTCCTTGTTCCTCATGCTGTAGATGAGGGGGTTCACTGCTGGAGGCACCACCGAGTACAGAACAGCCACCACCAGATCCAAAGATGGCCAGGAGAGGAAGGGAGGCTTCAGGTAGACGAAAAATGAGGTACTGATAAACAGGGAGACCACAGCCAGGTGTGGGAGGCACATGGAAAAGGCTTTGTGCCGGCCCTGCTCAGAGGGGATCCTCAGCACAGCAGTAAAGATCTGCACGTAGGACACCACAATGAAAATGAAACACCCAAAGACTAAACAAAGACTAACCACAAGAACCCCAAATTCCCTGAGGTAGGAGTCTGAGCAGGAGAGCTTAAGGATCTGGGGGATTTCACAGAAGAACTGGTCCACGGTGTTGCCTTGGCAGAGTGGTATGGAAAATGTGTTCCCAGTGTGCAGGAGAGCATAGAGAAAACCACTGGTCCAGGCAGCTGCTGCCATTTTGACACAAGCTCTGCTGCCCATGAGGGTCCCGTAGTGCAGGGGTCTGCAGATGGCAATGTAGCGGTCATAGGCCATGATAGTGAGGAGAGAATACTCACCTGATATGAAAATGGCAAAACCTAGGACCTGGGCAGCACATCCTGCGTAGGAAATGGCCCTGGTGTCCCACAGGGAATTGGCCATGGATTTGGGGACAGTGGTGGAGATTGTGCCAACGTCGAGGAGGGAGAGGTTGAGGAGGAAGAAGTACATGGGGGTGTGGAGGTGGTGGTCGCAGGCTATGGCTGTGATGATGAGGCCATTGCCCAGGAGGGCAGCCAGGTAGATGCCCAGGAAGAGCGAGAAGTGCAAGAGCTGCAGATCCCATGTGTCTGCAAGCGCCAGGAGGAGGAACTCATTAAGGGAGCTGGCGCTGGACATTTTGCTCCCTCCAGGCATGTGGGACTGTTAAAGGAAGAAAAGACAGTGACAAATCAGGAGAGACTTCTCCATTCAAATCTCTTTCCCTTTCTCACAGACACCCGCACCACTCACACTCACACACAACACACACATACACACAAACATTGCTTTTCTCCTCAGCAGGACCTTGGTTCAGCTCCCTGTCTGGAACTCCAGTTTGGGCTGGCTGCATGTGCCATGACAGGTCAGTCCTGCTGTGATGTACAAAGTCTGTTTAACATCTTCACATCCAGTTCTGAGGCATTTTGATCACGAAAGCAACAGCTTCACTTTGGTGGGGGGGGGGGGGGGGGGCGGGGCTTGTCTGCTTGTTTGTCTGCTCCGCAGGGTAGGAATATGCACCCTCTCCCCTGCTCTCAGTGTGAAGACTAGTGAGGCCTGAGAGGCAAAAGCTCTCCCTGTGCCCTAGGACAGAGCCAACACACTCACCTCCACATCAGTCCCATTCCCAGATGCCTTGGGTGTGCACCTGTCCCAGCGGACAATCTCAGCCACAAGTTACCCTTAAAGGAAACTGGCCTGTGCTGACAGTGGTGTCCACTTGCAAAGCACAGATCTCCAAACCCACCTCCCTGTCTCAGCTCAGATGTTCCGAGAGTGATGGAGAGGGTGTGACATAGCACATGGCTCCAGTGTTCAGAGGAAGGACTCCGATGTGGCTCGGACACTGAGGAAGCTCTCAGCATGCAGTTGCTAGACAAAGACACACAGTGCTTTCAGCTGCCCACATAGAGCCACCCGCAGCAGCATTTCCATTTCCTTAGCACCTCTGTGGCTTCTGCATGGGACATTCAGCTATCGCACATGTCCTACAGAAGAGCTGTGCCCTTCTGGAGGGCAGCACACAGCCTGGCAGCACACCCCATGGAGCATCAAGTGTCTTAAAGGCGGGATCTCCTGAAGGACAGTCATCTCATTCCCCATTCCTCTGCTGGGTGAGAGAGGAAAGATGAAGGGGGCTTGCTCAGGGGAAAGCATCTGCACTGCAGGGGCATATCTCTATTTGCAGGTGTTAAAGAGCAGAGCTGAAAATCTCCAGTGAGACTGGCAAGGTGATGTTGGTGCTGTCTGTAGGCTGAGGAGTGGTGAAGGCACTTGCAAACCTATCCCTCCTTCAGCGTGGTGGTTAAGAAGCTTAGCCCCTTGTTTAAACCTGACTGCTACATTTCCATTCCCACCTTGCAGAGACAAGTCCTATGGAAAACTCCACTCTCAAAATGTCCTCATGGTGAGCTGGAGCTGTGAGCAGCCCTGACCCATGCAGCACCATCTCAGTAGGAGGATGAACCTGCCCTACCAGGGGTCCCCCCTCTCACCCAGAGCTTCTCCCCACAGCACCATGGGGAGTGAGTGCTGACCTCACAGGCAGCAGAAGCACTGCCCTGAACACACAGCACCCTGGGGCACAGGGGCACTGCTCTGAATTACAGCCCTGCACAGACCTAGGTGCATTCCCTGGCTTCACATCCCTGCAGCCATCCCTGGGAGAAGGGAGCCAGATGCCCTGTCCCAGTGATGGTGTGGCAGGGAATCCCTGCTCTGAAGCATCTCCTCCTCCTCTGCAATGGAGAAGCCAGCAGAGTGATCCTTTAAAACCCTATCAGTCACGGGAAGGGCTGCATTCAGAAGACCTTTCCAGGAAGCTCAGCAGTCTTGCTCTAGAGACAGAGACTTACTGTACAAAGATCTGCGAAGATTCCTCCCACAGTGAGCTCTCCTCTGGCCTCCCACTCCACACTGCCTTCCACTTCTCTCTGCCTTCTCTCATCTCATGTCAGCAGCAGCAGGCAGTGCCCGCAGCCCTGCTGCTCTTGGCAGAGGAGCTGCTCCTGCACACAGCTGTGTCTGGGCAGTGCTGCCAGGTTGCCATGAGCTACCTCCATCCCAGGAGCCTGGCCAATATTAGGAGCAAAGGCCCAGGTGAAGACACAAATGTCTCTGTCCCTTGTGCTCCCTCCTCCTGGGAAATGTTCACTGGAATAAACTAAAATAATCACCTATTGTTCTTTTCTAAGGAGTGGAGAGAGACAGATTGCAACATTGCAACTTATTTCATCAGAGGATGGTTATCTATGAGAGGTGGAAATGTACTACTCTAGAAGCCCCTATTCCCATCTCATAACTAGGCAGAACACCTAGATGGGGACAAGGAGGGAGCTCATGAACACATAGTTCAGGTTTTCATTCAGATGAATCAATCTGGGCATTCATGCCTGTTGAAAAGCCCCCAGGCTACAGTGGAATTCACATCCCTCCCATGAACTCCACAAACACACCGGAGCTGAGATTCCTCTTCCCAAGTTGAAGTGTGCACAACACAGGGGTCTGCACGTGAGCTCCTTGTCTCCACTCCCATTGCAATCACTGGAGGGGGAGGGTGGGAGTCAGTTAGCTGGTGACACCTGGTGACATTTGAAAAGACAGAGGTGGTCCGAGGCATGTGCAGTGTCTGCTTGCTCTGATAGAGCAACTGGGAGACCCACATCCTTCTGGAGCATGAGGTGGGGGCCAGGTGGGGAATTTCCTTGGCCATCTGAAATGACCCCAGATGCCTCCTACAACTAGAGCCCCACTCACTAGGAAGCTGAGACACAAGCAGATTCCAATGTTACAAGCAGCTAATGTAATTCAGTGCAGACAATTTAATGACATAGAAAAAGGCCTGCAGGGCCATGTCGGATGCTGGAGGAGTCCAGCACAACCACACGTCTCTAGCACATACAGCATGGCACATTCAGGAAAACCATGTGCCTTTGGAGTCGCTGCTGGGCAAGTGCCCCAGGGCATCTTGCGTTTCCTACCTGTGCCCCAAAAAATGAATCCTACCTCTGCCTTCAGGCACAGTCTCTACTGTCTGCATGTGCTTCATATATGGGAGAGACATATCACACCAAGGTCTCCACTCTAGTCTCTGCACTCTCAAACCCTTCTAGCTGTCCTCTCCTGAACCTCCTCTCACTCTGCCAGATGATATGAGCAGGGACTGGGCTAATGATGATCTCAGGGTGGCTGGATCACAGGCTATACATGTCCACGGACTTCTTCAGTGGCACCTTGTCCTTCCTGGAGACTGGTTCGAGAAGTCTGTCAGAGGCCGAACAGTGCTGCCAAATCAGCATGGGCAGCCAACCCCTCTCCTGGCATTCCTGCACAGCCCAGCTCTGTTTCTCCCTGGCCTTGGGCACTGCAGGGTTTGCTCTCTTAGCGGCAACCTCCTTTCACCATTGCATTGCCACCTGCTATCTATGCCAGCTTGGCACCACTTCCAATCAAAGCCTTTGCATACTTAAGGTCCTCAGTAACACGCTTCCCTGTGACAAATCTTCAGTCGGCACCACAGCTGAGGTGCTGAAGCCAACATATATGCAAAGATATGCAGCCTGGGGTGCAGGCAGGAGCAAATGGAGATGCACAAGTTGTCACAGCACTGCCACATGGTTGAAATACCTGCGATGTGGTGGGATCACTCGCATGACTGGAGTCCTTCAATGGCAGGGTGCAAGTTCCTCAGGAGAGACCACCAGGGAAGATGAGGAGGGACATGCCCTATGTGTGAAGGGCTAGCTTGGATGTATGGAGCTATTCCATAGCATGGACAAGGGAGGCAGCTCTGAAGGGCAGAGGAGCTCAGGAAAGCCAGCAGGTCATTAAGCACCTGTCAAACACCAGAATGCTCCATAGGAACACTTCGTAAAATCAGTAGACATCTCTGGACCTCAGCATGGCCAAACAGGGAGCTCACACGTGACCTCCAGGGCAATAAGGCAGCACATGGAAAGGGGAAGAAGGCAGAGGCTGCAAAGGAGGAATTTAGAAATATTGTCCAGCAAAGCAGGGATGATGTTAAGGAAGCCAAAGCTCCTCTGGGAAAGAGACACTTGCAGGGGATGTGAAGGACAGGAAGAAGAGCTGCTACTGCTTCAGTGACAGGAAAAGAATCAACAAGGCAATGTGGGCTCACTGCAGAATGGGGCAGGGATTGTTGTAAAGTGAATGTAGCTAGGTCTGGGGAAGTCAAGCCCTTCCTGTCTTCAGCCTTCACCAGCAAGGTCTCCTGAGCTGTTGTGCCTTGAGTCAGGAGTCCTGAGCAGAAAACCAACCCACAGTGCCCAAGTCTCTAGAACTCAATGCATACAAGTCTATGGGACTGGATGGCTGGCATCCATGCACATGGAGAGAGCTGGCTGCTATGACAGCAAGGCTGCTCTCTGTCATCTTTGAAAGGTTGTGGAGATCAGGAGAGAGCCCAACGAGCAGAAGAAGGAATATGCTGTGCCCATCTTCGAAAACAGCCACAAGGACAAACCAGGGAGGTGCAGGCCATTCACACTCACTCTGGCGTGGCATGTGTCAGGGACCCAGTCCTCTCCAATCCCATTTCTGGGCACATGAAGAAGGTGCCTGGGAACAGTCAGCATGGATTTCCTGAAGGTAAATCATTCCTGACCCACCTGATTGCCTTCTGTGATAGAAGACCTGCACTTGTGGAGGAGAGGAGTGTAGCGGATGTGCGGTAGACATCCAGATGGCCAAAAAGCTGGTTGGATGATCGAGCTCAGAGGGTTTTCATGAATGGGTCATTCTTTACTGGGAAGTCAGGTAAAGGTGGGTTATGCAGGGGTACACCCTGCATCCTGTCCTGTCTGAAAGGCTCATCAGTGGGGCAGAACAACACATTCATCAGGACAGACTGAGACCTGAGTGGCAAAGGAGTGACCCCGAGAAGAAGGGCCTGGACGTTACGAGCAGTGCCATATGAGCCTGTGGTGCATGCTCACCACAAATGAAGCCAGCAGCATACAGGACTGCATTAGGAAGAGCATGGCCACCCAGGCAGGGGCAATTCTCATCCCCCTTGTCTCAGCACTGGAGTGGCCACATCTGGAACAGTGTTTCCCAGTGTGGGCTGCCCAGTGCTGGAGGAATGGGGAGCAACTGGAGAGGGTCCAGAGGAGGTCTGCCAAGATGAGGCTGGGAGCCTGAAGCACATGGCCTGTATGGACATTTTGAGGGACCTGGGGTGCTTTAGCCTGCTGAAGTGGAAGCTAAGACCAATAGAGTAGTTGCCTGTGACTGCCTGTGACAGGGTGGTTTCAGAGATGATGGAGCTTTTCTTAGTAGTGGGAAGCAGCACGAGAAAGGGAAAGAGCCACAAACTGCCTCTTGAGAGGTTCAGACAGCCCTTCAGGTAACAAGAATGTCACTCGTAGGGTAGTGCTGTGGTGCAACAGGACACCCAGAGGGACTCCGTGATCAGCCCCTGGCTTTGTGTTTCAAGGAGCAGCCAGCAAGGACAGAGGGACATCAGCACAGGTGAGGAGATCCTGCAGTGAGAGCAAGGTGGGGAAGCAGGTTGGGTGTCTACAGGCTACAGGGAAAGAGACACAATTTTGGGACAGCGTAGGACAGCCTGTGGTGGAGATGACAGAGGGCAATGCCAAGGCTGAAAGCCTCAAACAGAACTGAGGTCTTTGTCCTCTTGTCTCTGCCACAGAGGCCTATGAGAAGATGATGTTTCCTTACAGCACTGTGGCCTTGCTGCCTCCTCACCTCCACAGAGCACAGGAGGTGCCGTACCACTGTTCTGCACTCAACATTGCGTGTCCCCCCAGCCTCACACTGCCCGTAGGAAAAGCCCTGAGCAACATGTGAGGGAAAGGATCACCCTATCCAGAAAGTGGCTGAGGGGCTTGGTCATTCTGCTTGATAACACACATCCAGGTTGACTTGGCATCACAGCCACCCGCACATTGCTTTTGCCTACCTGCAATCAGTGCTCCAACTTTGTGCTCTAATCAGCCCTAATCTAGCTGACTTCAACTTCTTGAGAGGTTTGTTCAGTCTCCTCTCAGCATGTGAGTTCATGGGCTCAGCACCAAATATACCCAAGGGGTCATTAAAATGCAAAAAGCCCTACCAATCCATGCCTCTTTCCATAACTTTCTTCAGCTCTTCAATAATTATCTTCAACAACTGGGGAGGTTTCAGGAGGATATGTAAGAGATTTCAATGAACAACTTCAAAAAAAAAAAAAAAAAAAGAATTTCTGCTTGTAAAGGCTTCTATATTCTTCAGTTTACAGAATAAGAGAGATCCACATTTTCCAACTGATATTGATACAGAGTGTCTCCTAATGAATCTTGATGTGCAAAAAACCCAATATTTTTGATAGCAGACATGTATCAACAAGCTTCCTTCTCCCCTCCCCAAGCCTGCCACTTCTCTCATCAGCCACCAGGGATTTACATCACTCTTGTAAAAAATCACCACTCCTGTTAAAATCTAACCTTTAGTGCACTCAAGTCTGTAGCTGAATGTTACAGCCCATAGGCACCAGTTCCCATCTGCTTTCCTTAGAGACCTAGCTGCAAACAGACACAGAAGGATCTGTCTCAGTTGTGATCAAGCAAAAATAAAACATGATAGAGTTCAATGAACTTAATGTACAGCACTTCTCAGCTGTCCCTTAAGTCCAAGCTGCCTCCAGTGAGGTCCCCTTTCCACCAGGAATAACCTTCGTGGAAATATGTCAGATGAGTAGATGGGAAAGGATAGAGAGAAACACAGTTAAGCTGTCAGCTAAGGAGACAAGGAGACTCCCGAAAGATGAGGCAAGCTTTAGATGCCCTCAAGCTCAAAGCAGGCACTCAAAGCAGAGAGGATAGAGAAACCTCCATGAACAGGAGTATGAGAGTGCAATAACACTAAGGGGAGGAGGAAAACAAGGGAAAGAGCATACACCCAAATCATCCAATGCAAAGATGCCTTTAGAAATGATCCATTTAATCCGGATGTGTGAAAATATGTAAAAAATTACTGAGATTATGTACGCAGCGTAATAGACAGAGCAGCGGTAACAGAATTTCAGGGTCAGATCTATAGTTCTTCTCCTGAGAGTCATACCCTGCCTCAAAATTTCCATTATGTCATCATGGAAAACCATTGACATTTTTATTAAAGTTAGCCAGTCATTTCAACTCATGAAAATGTGGTCAGATTGTTTTTAACAGTGAAAGAGTTCTTCTTCACCTTTCCAGGCAGAGCTCAGGTGTCCAACCACGAGCACCCAGTGGCACTTGGAGAGGGCCCGGTGTCTCTGAGGCACCTGCCTGGGCCTGGCAGCTCTCAGAGAGGACTGGCAGGAGACCGGAGCCCCTTGGAGCTGCAGAGGGAGGCTGGGCAGAGGGGTCCAGGGCATTCGCCATGGCACCACGTGTCCATGCCCCTGAGACTGCATCCCACCCCAATTCTGAAAATCACTTTCCCTTTCCAAAAAAAAAGAAAAGGAAAAGGATCTCCCCAGACGACCAGTGTCTCAGAAAAGAACAAAACAACAAAGGGCAATAAGAACACAAAGAAATTTCAAGAGCTGAAAAGTATAACAAAACAATTTTTTGCTTTAGATTTCTTTAGTGTTTCATTTTTATTGACAGTTTCTAAAGATTTCTTTTATAATAGGGTCTGCACTATTAAAAAAGCTGTTTTTGTGTCTCACACAAGTCCAGTGCCCCTCAAACAACTCCCTGCCCAGGATCTTCCTTGCCACTTCTCGCTCTTTGCAGAAAGCAAATCACACCATGAGGTGTCGAGCTCTCACAATGACGGAGGAAAACAGCTTGACCAACTTCAAGGAAATGCTCTATTTTTGGATGCCCTAATTTACACCAATCTCAACATACCTGTCTGACAGTGATGTCTTAAAGGAGTCCCTACACATCTAGCCACTCTCCCTTTTCGTTCCCTGCATGGCCAGTGAAGTGTAACTCCATTTTAGGTGACAACAGGGATGGGAATTAGCTCACTTGATGCCAGACCCTTTCAGTGTAGATGTCTCTGGCTAACCCAGTTGTTTGGACTCCCCTTACTAGTCAATGGAAAGAAATAAGTTGTCCCCCTGAGAGGTCCGGAGATGTTTCTCCTGGTGACCATCCAATGCTCCAGAAAGGTTCCTGTAGTTCCTGGGTCACATTTCCTGGCACCACACAGGAACACAGCTACACAGGGCATCTCAGGCAGCCATGGCCTCTGTATGTGTCTATAAAGGCCTGAATGTAAAGTTCTTGTCATAGGTCAAAATCTATTCAAAAAATAGCTCTAGGCAAGAACTGAAAAAAATCTTCATTTTCAGAACTTCAAACATTCTTTATCAATCCTAATGACTGTTTTTTTTTCTTTTTTATTGCCAGCACCATAGGCATGCACTACAGTAATTATGTGAGTGTATATACTTACATATATACAGTTCTTCATCACGATACACTTCCTGCCAACACCCAGAATGGAGAAACTTTGTTCTGAGAAACTACTGCATTCAAATTGACATGTCTCCTCTCTCTTCCTCTGCCTCTCTGTCCTCTCTTCCTCCGCCTAGTCTGTCTTTACAGAGGCCTCATGGCCCCTCTGCCCTCCAGGGAAGTCTCCTGGAGGATCCTGCCAAGCAGATCCCGAATGAGCTGAAATTGGCTCTCCTGCAGCCCTGGGCTGTGCTTCGGCTTTTTGTCTAATTTCTCCACCACCTCATGATCATTGCAGCCATGGCTGCCCTCCACCCTCACATCCCCATCCCGGTCTGTTCTGCTTGTGACTGACAGAGTCCCACTGGTGTTGGCTCATTGGTTGCCTGTGCCAAGAAACTGTTCTCAGCACTCTCCAGGAATCTCCTGGGCTGCTTGTGCCCAGGCCCACTGCCCTCCCAGCAGATTTCAGGGGGGTGAAACTACCCTGTGAGAACCAGGATGTGGGACCATGAGGCTTCCCCCAGCTGCCTACACAAGGTTTCAGCTGCTTCCCTTCCCTCCTCAGGCAGCTGTTAGCAAACACTCCCAGAATGTCACCCAGACTGCTGTGTCCTCTTATCCTTCCTACACGGTCTCAAGAGGCTCATCACTTGCTCCAAGGCAAAGCCCTGTGCACTCCAGCCACCCCTTTGCACAGAGCACACCTGCACCCCAGCCTGCCTTCCTCAGGAGCCCAGTTTCATCCTGCCATGTGAGCTGTCCCACCACGTGTGTGTAATTCCACAGGGATAGGGGAGAGGGAGGTGCCAATAAAGGGGACATGGCTGGGATGCTGAATGTGGGGCCCAGAAGAGAGGACAACTCAGAAGAGGGACAAGGGAGAAAAAGAAGTGAAACATCTGCAGTGTTGATGGTGAGATCACCTCTTGCAGTGGAACTTCATGGGCTGGATTCTGGTAGGAACCATTTTGAGGACAAGAAGAGAATTACACCACTCTCATCCCACCAGAGATGATATACGGGTGGGAGGACAGGAAGAGGCAGGCAAAGTGGACATGGCTGCAGTGTTGATTGTGAGGTCACTTCCACTGCAGCAGCCTGATTGGCCGTCAGCAGATGTGCTGGCCAGCAGGCTTTGTGATGTCACCCACTGCCTCAGAGAGCCCACCCAGCAGAAATGACAGCCCTGGGGAGGGGAGGGGGTGACACAGGTGACACGGACCCGTCTGGGTGCTGATTGTGAGGGCACCTCTGCTGCAGCCACCCCACCAGCCCACGGCCGGCAGGCACGGCTCACGGCCACCCTGCTCAGGACTCGCCCCTCTGCAGCGGACCTGCCACCAAGCAGTGCACAGCTCCTCACCTAGGTCTCCTTCAAGCCCAGCGTGCTGCCTCTGTGGCCCAGAGACACCATGGACATTATCTGGAGGCTTCCTTTGGCAGCTTGACCTTCCCAAAGTAGCGCATGATGGATTATTACCAGCCAGAGACCAACCATTTTAGAATGTGCTACCAAGAAGGAGTCATCCTGCAGGCTCCAATGTACAGTTTGATGATGGGTGGGTGAGTTTAACTGTGCAAGGCCTGCTGGGACAGCCCGGGACCACTCCAGAAGGAACGGACCCTCACTTGCTTTTATCCACACTTCACTGCCAAGAAGGCACCTTTGTCCAAATTAGCTCAGATCCACACTTGGGATTTCATCTCACAGGGGGTTCACTTGCAAAAAAGAGTCCACAAGTGAGCTAATACCCAGGCTGTGCCCAAGCTGATCAGGCAGGAGCTTCAGAACCTGCAGGCCTCAACCAGCTCAGTGACACACTGCAAAATGTGCACAGCTGAGCTGGACACCTCAACTGTCAGGTCAGATATGACTCCCTTAGAGCAGAGAGGAGCACGTGGAAAGGAGAGGAACATAATTCTGAGGGAGCTTGCAAGTTATCTGCACAAAACAACTTCAGCTTTGCAAGCTGGTTCTCAGCTATGACCCTTGAAGTATTTCCTGCCGACTTGCAGGCAAGTGCTTGAGCATCATGACTCACTGTAGTCACTGCACAACTGGGAGAAATGGTTTTAAAGGCCAATTATTTTCTGAGGAAATACTTTGTCTTTGGAAGTTTTCCTTATTTTGCCCATTTTAAAAGCTAATGAATGTGGCACTGATGCTTGAAAGGGCACCTCTGAGTGCTCCACTGTGGCAAGACTATTTCCTTGTTAATTGTGTGGGTGAAAAAAGTCCCACAGGACCTAAACTGCTCTCTGCAGTCTCCTGCTGGATGTCAGCCCTGGATGTCTGGTGTCAGAGCCCAGGGCAGTGCGCAGGGTGCAGGGAGCAGCAGAGAGCCCTGAAGCAGCAAGGCCTTCAGCAGGAAGAGCTCAAGATCCTCTCTATAATTCACTGGATTGGAGGGAGGTTAATCGAATGGTTAAGTAAGGGCTAACTGGGGGATACTACTCCATTATTAGCAAAGAGTTTCTAGGGTGCTGCCACATGAGAAGAAAAGATTGTCTGCACCAATGAGGTATACAGGGAGTATCTCCCCTTTGCCTTTGCACATAGCAGAGGGAGGCAACTACTATGCCTCCAGACTAAAAAAACACCTGTTGTTGGACAGATCCCAGAAGTGTTAACTTCAAGAATCTCCAACAAGGAATCCTTTTGGAAAGATGACCTCTTGTACTCCAAATCCTCTAAGCTCCATATTTCTATGTATTTCACAGTCTATATGTCATATCTGGCCGCAGATCCTGGCAAGAGCTGAGGAAACTCAAGGCCTGAACCTCAGCGCACAGAAGGCAGCAGGCTGCCAGCATCCCTGGCTCTCGCCACCAGGGCAGCCTGGGCCCTGCGAGCCAAGTCACCTCCTCACCTCGCAGCACTGCCCAGCTCCCCAGCCTGGCCGCACTCCCCACGCACAGCACTGCTCTCTCCAGACACCTCCTCCCGTGATGAGCACCAAGACACTGAGGCCACCACTCGTCCCTACCACAGGGCATCCCACCACTGTGACACCTCGCATCCGCACCCCTCACCACACAGACGGTGGCCAGCCAACACATGCCTCTGTTCCAGGTACACACAGGACACAGCACCACACGTGGCAGCAGCAAGGGCACCTCCAGGCCCCCAAAACACACACAGACCAACTCTCCAGCCCTTCCATTCCGTTCCAGTCCTCCAAGGCCTTGCAACAGGCCCTTCCTCTCAACAGCCAGGCACAGCCCTGTGCCTGCTCACTTCCCACTTCCAGGAATCAAAGGGCAGAGATATCCTTCAGATCTGGGAGAAAAAATCTCAGAAGCCTCCTGGCATTTGAATGGGGCAGAATTTTCTGCAGCACACAGACACATAAAATCAGAGTTTACCAATGTCACTGCTCACGCTTGCACTTAATTCATTTTGTAGCATAAAAAATCTAGCTGGACTCTGTCATCCACCCATAGCAAGAAGTTATTAGCAAGAAGTAAAAAGTGAAATCCTATGATTACCAGAGAATATCATCCTCATTTTAAATGTAACACTACTAATTCATGATGATGGAGTGGAATAAAATTTGTGACAGATGGTGAGGAATGTTATTGTCTGCTTCTGCTTATTAGTTGCATCTCTATATTGCTGTACAGCTCCACAGGTGTCAATCCCTCCTCCCAGCACACTCACCAAACCCAGGAGTGACTGCACCACCAACATCCAAGCCATTGCCCTTCTCCTGGCCTGTCAGCTGCTCAGATAGAAGTGACCTCACAAGTCCATATCCCCAGAAGGTGCCTGCAGATGGCCTATGGGCTTCAGAAAAGGAAGTTTCCTTGAAATAACACCCCCAGCCATGAACATGCTGCCCACCTACCAGGTACTCTGACCCAGGAGACCTCACAATCAGCTTCCACACCCATCTGCCTGCTGCTGGCCTATCAGGACTGAGGCAGAAGTGACCTCACAAGCAGATGCCCAAGCCATTAGCCAAGTGCTAGCCTTGCACTGACAAGTGATCTCAGAGCAGCTCATCCAGCAATGTGCCTCCACACAGTCTACCAGGCACTGAGACAGAGCTGAGCTCACTAACATCTCTCCACCACATGCCTGCTGCTGGCCTCCCTGCTGCTCTGGAGGAAATGATCTCAAAGCCACTTCCCAGCAAGGGGTCTGTTAGTGGCCTATCACAGATGGACACACAGCTGACCTCACCAGCACATTCCCCACTTCACAGCCTGCTGCTGGCCTATCGGCTTCTCACCCAGAAGGCACCTCACAGGCACCTTTACAGCCAGGCGCCTGCTGCAGCCCCAGAGGCTGCTGGGACAGGAGGGACCTCCGAGTCAGTTCCCAGCCAGGTGCCAGCTGCTGGCCTGCCTGCTGCTCTGTCTGCAGTGACCTCACAAGGGACTTCCCAGGCAGGGGCCTGCTGCTGGCCTATCAGGGACTCAGAAGGAGATGACCTCACAGTCACCTTCACAGCCATCTGCCTGTCACTGGCCTATCAGCCTCTGAGAGAGCAGCTACCTCACGATAACTTCCCCAGCCATGAACCAAATCCTGCTTATCAGCCACTCAGGCAGAAATGATCTTCAGCGCATAAAGCCAAACCACGTGGCTCCTGCTGTCCTGGCAGCTACTGACCAAGAGCTGATCTGACACTGGGGATCTCCTGGCCCAGCTCTCGCAGACAGCCGTGACCTCCCTGCCCACAGCCCGGCCACGTGGCTATTGCCGCCTGCAGCTGCCCCTGCCTCCCCCAAGGCTCAGCCAGCTCCTGAGCGGCCGCCCGGACTCACCCCGGGGCCTCACAACACTCATCAGGCAGCGAAACACCCGCTATGGACCAGTTACTGCCCCCAAAGCAGCAGCTCGGGAAAGACTGGATAAGGGGTCTGCGACCCAGGGCAGGGGCAAAGCTTCCTGCCCCCAAACTCCCCCAGCCGCCCCAGCCCAGCTGCTCGGGGGCAGCCGGCACGTCTGGCTCGCAGGGCAGCTGCCCCGGGGCCAGGGCGCTTTGTCCCGTGCTCCCGGCCCCACCAGCCCCTGCTGCAGCTCCGGGAGGAAAGCAGCCCCGGGGCGGGGGGACAGCACCGCTGCCCCGCCCCTGTGGGAGGGCACCCGCCACCATCGGGACGCACCCGCAGCCCCGCCAGCCCCACTCGCACCCGCTCTCTCTCCTGCTCCCTCTGCCCTGCTTGGCTCCAGCTCCTCTCTCACTTCCCTTTCTCACCTTTTTCCTTCTCTCTCCCTGCCCCTTGCTCCTTCTCCCTCTTCTCTCATTTCTCTCCTCCACAACAGGCCCTGCCACTTCCTGCTGCACTCCAATTGGCTGATAGAGCCATCAGTCCAGCCCAGCCCACCCTTCTCCCCTTGCCAGCCAATAGGCGGGCAGCACGGGGGCGATGCCATGGCAACATTGAGGCCCTGTGAGACCCGGCGGACAGCCCCTCCGCTCCCCTCCCCACCCCGCCCTGCGGTGGGGCGCCATGTTGTGGGCAGCAGTGCGGGGCGTGGCGGGGCGCGGCGGGGCCTGGGGGCAGCCTGGCTGCCCTGTGCCTGGGGGCCGTGCCGGGCAGAGGGGAGCAGCCCTGCGGCCGGTGCTGGTGCTGGCCCTGGCGCTGGCGCTGGCGCGGGGGCCCTTTGCAAGGCCGGGGTGCCGGAGCCCATGGGCAGCATCCTGCTGCCCCAGGGCAGGGCAGGCAGGGCAGGGCCGGGCACCTTCCTCTCGCACCTTCAGCCCCATCAGAACCCTACAACAGGGCTCTCACGGCAGCCCCCACCCTGTGCAGCCACCCCCACAGCCCAGCATCCACAGCCCTGTTTGCAGTTCACAGTCTCTGTGCGACCCCTCAGGAAGGAGCTCCCAAAACCCTTACCCTCAGTGCAGAGCCGCAGGAGCACTGGGAACAAGGAGCTGTGGTCTGGGCTCTTGGTGGTGGTCCAGCAGTCCCGCATCTCACTTGCCCTTTTGCCCTTGGCTCACCTCTCCAGCCAAGGAGGAAGGACGCTCTTCCCGTCTCCTCACCCAAAACTCCTCTCCAACGTGCCCCTGCTCCTCTGCCTGTTGGTGGGGGGCCCCAGCGTGGCTGTCATCCCCTCTCCTTGCCACGGAGTGGCTCCAAAGGGCAGCAGTGGGGAGTGCACAAATGGTGCCCAGCAGTGGCTGGGCCTCTCAGGGAAGTGAGTGCGCCGCTGTGCCACCGGGGAGACCTCTGTGTGAGGTGGCACATCCCACTGTGACCTCAGCTCGTGTCATCTGGGGGCTCAGGAGGTCACTGCCATGGAGATGGCACAGCCAGGGAGGGAGCAGGGAGATTTCCCCTCACGTCCTGGAAAGCAGTCACCTCCCCTCACCCCAGTTAGTTTCCAGAAATTGTTGATAAATCCTTCAGGAATGTCTCCAGATGGTGTCAAAGGCTGTGAAATGCCTAAAATGGGGCACTGGAGAAGTCACTTCTGCACCCCTGCACTGACAGGTCTCTGCACTGGGCAGACCTGTGTGGGAAGCCGGGGCTTCAGGGCTGGTTTAAGTTTTGGCATTTTTCAAAGCCAGGATCAAAGTCATGCGGGATGAAACAGCACAAAGAGTGGCCACAGGCTGAGATGCTTTAGTGAGCCCCAAAACTGGTTTCTGCTGTTGGTCACTCTTTTTGTAGAAGTAGGGTGTAGGACAATATGGGAGAGGACAGAGCCTTCCTCCTTTAGGCACCAAAGCAGGCTCTTTGTTTTTAAGAGTCCTCAGCAAGGTTTCTTGTTCTGCCATGCTTAAGATGAAGATGATACACCAGAAAAGAGCAAATGTGCCCTTAACACACATCACCTGCAGGGCCAGGCTGGGGAGCAAATCTGGGGAAGTTTTCCCATTTTGCTAAAGCTGCTGGCACCCTCGACATACCCAGCTGACACACTCAGATCTCCTGGGGACCTGTACAGCCCTGGCTCCCTGCATCTCCCACATTTTTGACCCTGGGCATCTCAGGACATGCCCACACACAACAGTGCTGCTGTCCAGGCTCCAGTGCAGAGCCTGTAAGGCAGTGCAATGCCTCAGGACCTGCAATTGGGATCATTCAGAAGTTTGTGAGGTGACCAGCTCCCACCTCTGCAGCTGCTGAAGCTTGAGAACGTCCCTACAACCAGTCTTCCTCCACTTCCTCGTCTTGGCACAGTCCTGGGGTGACTCTTGCAGAAGGGAGACTCCATCCCCCTTGAATACTGTCAGAGATGGGGCTTTCCAAGTCACTGCAAAAGGAAGGACTCCTTTACTTTTTTGGGTTGCTTATCCAGCCTCTGGCACCCACTCTGTGATGCCGTGAGCCCAGCTGTGCACCCTGAGGTCTCTGTCCTTTCTCTGCCCTGTCTCCTGGGTGTCTGCCCAAAGTCTTGCCAGTGCACCAGGGCCATGGGAAGTGTTGCTGTAGAGAGCTCACTTGAAGCTGTGACATGTTGTGGAGCTGCAGGCCTGATGGAAGCTAGTCTGGGATGTGGCCATGCACCCAGGGAGGTCTCTGGGGAGAGCAGTGGGTTTGGAGCGGGTCCGATGGGTTTCCCTCGACATCCCTGCATACTGAATGAGTGCTCTGAGTGTCCAGCAAGATCCCTCTTCTCTAGGGGCTTGCCTCAAGGCTTTTCCAGACTTTTGTACAGAAACACAACCTGCCCCAAGATGCCCAAGAGCAGCACAGCCCCCAGCATAGTGCAGGACCCCCAGGAGCTGTATGGCTCTCCCTTCTGTTTCCTCATGTCCTACATTAACAATTTCTAACATCACTTTATAGTACACTATCTGGGCACTGTAACACTGTAACTCCTTCCATTACTCTTTGTTCATTCCCATACTGCGCTGTTGATTTGCACTGTGGGGAGTTTAAAGCTTGCTCCGTCTTTCAGTAGTTTGTTCCTCTGGGCAAGTCCTAAATTCTGTTTCTATCTAGCATTTCCTATATATCAAAACATTTCTAGCCAGGCTATCTCTTGTGGAAAGGGGACCTCATTGGAGGCAGCTTGGACTTAGCATACAGTTGAGGAGTGTAATTAATTTTACTAAACTATAGCATGCCTTTTTTTGTTTTTTTCTGGCTTGCAATTAAGAAAAATTCTTCTGTGTCTATTTGCAGCTAGTTCTCTAAGCAAAGCAGGAGGAACTGGGGCATATGAGCTGTAACATTCAGTTGCAGACTTCAGTGGAGAAAGGTTTGACTTTAACAGGAGTGATGCAAGTCCCAGGTGGCTGATGAGAGAAAAGGCAGGTTTAAGGAGATGGGGAAGAAGACTGCCCACACAGTGTCTGACCTCTGGGACACTGCTTTTCCTGCATGTCCACACTTGATTAGGAGACACTCTGGGTCTATATCATTTGGAGAATGTTGCTGTCACTTATTCTCAAAGCTGAATAAGAATACTAATCATAAAAACCTTTAAAAGCAGGGATCCCTTTACACTATGTTCTAACTGAAGTCACTGTCTTTCAGCTACACTGCTGAAACCAATTAGCCATACATTACTTGGAGAAAATTATAGGGAGAGACGTGGTTCATGCTGGCTTTTTGCATTGTAATGAGCCCCATGGTGTATTTGGTGCTAAGTCCATGAACCTCAGCTATTGCGAGGAGATTGAGCAAAATGTTCAAGTCAAAGTCAGAAGCAAATCCCAAACTTTAGTAGAGTGTTAATAGATCCCAGTGAGGGCCATTAGCAAGAAAGACTCGCTGGAGGCTGATTAGAGCAGATAATTGTAATCACTGATTACAGGCAGGCAAAGGAAATGTGCAGGTGGCTCTGATACCATGTTAACCCTTGGTGTGTTTTTCAAACAAAATGTCCAAGCATGGACACTGAGACCCTGGGAAGGGAGATCCTTTCCCCCACCTGTTTTGCGTGGCTCTTCCTGGGGGCAGTGTGCAGGTGGGGGTGTGCAATATTCATGCAAGACAATGACATGAGACCTGCTGGGCTCCCCAGGGGACAAGGGGACAGTGAGGCCCTGATGTCTACTCATAGGCCTCAGTGGCAGAGACAACAGCCATAGAAGACAAAGACGTCAGGTCTGTCGGAGGCTTTCAGCCTGTTTCAGGCAGTTGGCCTTTCTTGCTGCCTGGGCACACTGCTGTCTGACTAACTTGCATACTAACTGCTATGCAAGTATAGTGTGGGAGAAAGTGTCAAGAGCCTTCCTAAACTTGAGTTAACTGACATTCACTGTTCTCTGTCCATCCACAAATACAGTTCTTTTAGCACAGAAGGGCATCAGGTTGGTGAGGCTCACATCATTTCCCCTCAGTAAATCTATGCTGACTGTTCCCCCTCACCTTCTTCTCCTTTGTTTACCTAGAAAGGGGATCAGAGAAGACTTGGTCCATGACACTCTCCTGATCAAAGTGAGGCTGAGTGGCCTGTAATTCCCCAGGTTGCCCTCGTGGCCTTTTTTGAAGACGGATGCAACATTTGCCTTTTCTCCAGTCATTGGGACCTCCCTGAGTCTCCACAGCTTTTCCAAGATGATAGAGAGAGGCCTTACTGGATAGCAGCCAGCTCTCTCAGCACCCTTAGCTGCAGCCCATCCAATCCTGTAGACCTGTGTTCTTGCAAATAATTCCTGACTCAAGCCTCAGGCACTGCTGGTTGTTTTTCTCCTTGGAAGTCCTGAACTCTAAGGCCTGGGAGAGCTTGTTGGTGGAAGCTGAAGCAAAGGCATTGAGTTCCCCAGACCTATCTGCATCTGCTGATACCAGATTCCCTGCCCCATTCAGCCATGGGCTCACATTTTCCTTGTTTATGCTTTTCCTGTTTCTGAAGGAATAGCAGATCATCTTTGTGCCTTTGACATCCCTTCAAAGCATCAATATTACAGGAGCTTTGGCTTTCCAGACTGCTTCCACACTCCCCTGGACAATATTTCTAAATTCCCCCTTTGCAGCCTCTCCCTTCTGCCCATTCCTGTGTTCTGCCTTTTTGTACTAGAGCTCAGTGGCAAGTTCTCTGTTTAGCCATCCTGTCTCCTGAGATGTCTATTTGTTCTCCTGGGTATCAGTATGGGCCATTCTTGAGCTTGGACCATGCTGTCTTTAAAGACCTGCCAGTTTTCCTGAGCTGCTTTCCCCTTCAGAGCTGCCTCCCAAGGGATTCCTACACCATTCCTCCCCCCAATAGGCCCAAGTCTGCTCTTCTGATATCCAGAGTCTGCATTCTGCTCCTCTTATTCCTCACTCCCCTCAGGATCAGACACTCCACCATCTCATGGCCACTGCAGGCAAGGCTGACACTGGTTATCACATCCCTGGTCAGTTCTGCCTTCTTTGCAGGTTCCAGGAGAGTGTCACCCTTGTTGACCTGTCTGGCTTAGCTGTGCTCGGAGTTGTCCTCCACACCCTCCAGAATCCTCCTGGACTGTTTGCACCCTGCTGCATTGCCCTCCCAATGAATGCCAGGGAGATTAAAGTTCCCCCCATAAGAAGCAGGTTCTGTGATCCACAGACTTCCTCAGGCTGCTTAAAGGTGTTGCAGTTCTGTGACAGCTTGTGCATCTCCACTTCCCCTTGTTTGTGCTGCAGGCTTTGTGCATCTGTGTATATTTGGGCTGCAGAACCTCAGCTGTGGCACCAGGGCTGAGTGCAGACCTGTCACAGTGAAACCTGTTCTCCAGAGCCAAGGACACCACGTATGCAAATGCCCAACTTCAGCCCAGAGACCTGCTGGTGTAGATAGCAGATGATGATATAATGATGATATGAGGCACCCACTAAGAGAGCAAACCCTGCAGTAACCAAGGCCAGAGAGAAACAGAGCTGGGTCATGCAGCTGTGGCAGGAGAGGTGTTTTGTACCCAAGATGACTTTACAGCTCCTTGGGGCCTGTGATAGAAGTTACCAGATGTCCAGGAAGGACAAGGTGCCACTGAGAACATCCTTGGGCCTGAACAGCCTGCACTGTAGCCACGCTGTAGCTGCATCATTAGTACAGTCCCTGTTCACATAACTGGGGTGTGAGAAAAGCTTTAAGGAGAGGAGAACTAGATGGATTTGTGTAGGGAACGGCGATCGGAAGATCTCGCGATGGCACGGAAAGAGGAAGGAAGAGGAAGGATATGACGTAGAGATAGCAGTATGCTTGTAGGTATATAAGCAAATACATGCGTACAATAAACGCCATTTGCAGCATCCTCATATTGGTGTCAGTGCTCATTGGCCCGGAGGCTGGGGGAGCCTCCGTGCCGTCTCAGGCTAACGGGAGATTGTCGCATCAGAAGGCGACAAGTGGTGACCCCGACGTGATAGCTGAGACGGCGGACCGCAGGCGGTCGAGAGGATCCGGATCATGGACGCGGTAGTTAAGGTTATACGCGTGGGTGCCCGGGAATGGGGGCTCTCTATGAGAGCGAATGCAGTTGCGAACTGCGTCGGGCGGCTCCTGAAAGATGGAGCGATAGTTAGACCAGGGGACATTTTTTCCCCTTCTAACTGGGAGAAGTGCACTCGTGCACTTGCTCAGAGAGCTATGGCCACTAAGAAGGCCGCAGAGCTTAAGACGTGGGGAGATATAACGATCATTTTAGAAAGGACTAGGGAGGAGCTTGAGACCTGGCAGGCTGCCCGCGCGGCGCTACACATGTCCGCGGAAATGGCAACACAGACAGCAGCAAACGCAGAGGAGCGAACGGAGGCGATAGAGGGAGAGGCGAAAGTAGGGGATGAAGTGAAAACGGAGAGTGTGGAAACAGACATAAAGGAGGAGGCGGTTAATCAAGAACCAGAGCAGGGAGAGGGGGAGGCAAAAACTCCAGAGGCTTACCCAATAACGCCCTCTTCTCCGCCTCCGCCGCGGTATCCGTGGAAAGAAATGAGGGCGATGGAAGGGGGAGAACTAGGAGAACCAGGAGACCTTTGTGGAGACCGAGATATGAAAAAGCCAGAGGCGGGTAGAGGAAAAGAAAGCAAGGTGAAAGTGAAGGAGGCAGAAGAAAAGGAAAGACTGCTTATAGTGGATGATCCCCGAGACTGGCTACCGGGGGCCATGATTCGGGTGCAGTGGGAGGACGAAAGAAAAGAAGCAGGGGAAAGACCAGAAGCAGGGGAAAAACCGAGGGTGCCGCACCCGGGAAAAGATGGCGCTGGCCGAGAGAGGAGTGGGCGTCGACCAGCATTGCAGGAGGAGGAGACTGAAGACTCAGGTACAGACACTGACTCCTTAGAAGGAATAACAACGAAGATGCAGCAACTAGGGCGGAGTTCCCCGCGCAGTCAGAGGCGGGAGAAAAAAAAAAAAAGGGAGGAAAGTTACAAGAGATATGGAGCAGATGTTTATGCTGCTTACAGCTCTGGAAGAAGAAATAGCTAAACAAAGAGGGCTATTAGAGGCAACAGCTAAACAAAGAGGGCTATCAGAGGCAGCAGCTAAACAAAGAGGGCCATCAGAGACAGCAGGTTCTGCCCAAGCGGGAGGGGGAAAAGAAATTCCCCTAACAGACTGGAAACTGATAGCGACGGAATGTGCCCTGAGTGGCCTCAAGTTTCGTGCGCCAATAGGGGCCTTCCCAGTACGAGTTGCCCCGGGGGGGGAGGCAGTGGAATGGATGCCCCTCGACCCAAAGACGGTACAACAGCTATTGAAAGCAGTGCAAGAACAGGGCCTGCGACACCCGGTGACACAGACGTTGCTGGACGCGGCGCACGCGGGAGGCCTAATACCGTGGGATTGTCGCGCCCTCACGCGACTGGTTTTATCACCCACGATGGTCCTTATGTGGAAAGAAGCGTGGACCTCGCGCTTACAGCAGGCGTTGATGGCCGCACAGGCAGACCCGCAGAACCCACTGGGCCAATCCACCCTACCGCGGTTAAGAGGAAATGATGCGGCCATGGCTACACCCCAGCAGCAGGCAGCGGGCCTGACACCTCGGGAGATACTGGTGGCAACAGAAGCATCTCGAAAGGCCTTTGATGATATTGGGCCACTGGTGCAGCAGACAGACCCATGGACGACTGTGAAGCAGAGAGTGGGAGAGCCGTTTGACAAGTTTTGTGACAGGCTACAGGCAGCAGTAGAACTTGCATCTTTACCAGACGCTGCAAAAGGAGCGGTGATGTTGGAATGTATCAAACAACAGGGCAACGAGTTGACAAAAGAAATCCTAAGAACAGCGCCTAAGGGAGCAAGTCTAGGGCAGACGATCAAGTACGTATTAGAACACCGGGACAAGACCACAGCCCTACAGATTGCTGCAGCAGTTATGGCAATGCCGGAGGTTAGAGCTAGAGGAGGTCCAAAAGGAGGCCCATGCTTTGGCTGCGGGCGAATGGGCCATTTGAGAGCACAGTGCACGAATAAGGGAAGTTACGCGCGCCCAACAAGGGGTATGGGGAGCCTTACATGCTGGGCCTGTGGAAAACCAGGACACAGAGCACGAGATTGTCGGCGGTCGGGAAACGAGAAGCGGGGAGGGCAACTAGGGGGCCACCCCTCCCCGGTGAGCCGGCTTCAAGTAGCCCCTGTCAACAACAACACACCGCTGATGGACAGCTCCAGCGACCAAACTCCGAAGGGAAACCCCGCGTGGCCCTGGTCTTAGGGTGTGAGAAGAGACCCCGAGTGAAAGCGCATCTGATAGGCCCACCAGGGGCGGGTCCTCCTAGCATCCCCTTAATAATGATGCTAGATACGGGGGCAGATGTTACATGTGTGCCCTCGTGGTTGTGGCCATCGAGTTGGCCAGCAAAAGTGGCAAGCTCGTTAGATGGAGTGGGTGGCAGGGCAGAGGCTATGATTTCTGAAACCGATATCACAATTGTATTGGAGGACCCGGATAGGCCTGCTCAGATCATCCGTGTGCGGCCGTACATAACTGCCATAGGGGAACCATTGTTAGGGCGAGATGCCTTATTGCAAAGCGGCTTTCACCTGACAAATTTAGGGTAAGGGCCACTGCCTACCTCCTCGGGGCTCATTTCGCTGTCCCGCTGACATGGTGCTCCAATGAGCCTGTGTGGGTAGAGCAGTGGCCATTGACAGCGGACAAATTGGCGGCTGCCCGACAAATAGTAAGTAGAGAATTAGAGCAGGGACACCTGGAGGAAAGCCACAGTCCCTGGAACACTCCTATATTTGTGATACACAAAAAGGATAAGTCTAAATTTCGATTACTGCACGACCTACGAGCGGTAAATCAGCAGATGGAAGCGATGGGTGCCCTCCAGCCAGGGTTGCCACTACCATCAGCAATACCAAAGAATTGGCCAGTGGTGGTGATGGATATCCAAGATTGCTTTTTCTCTATACCATTAGCCCCTCAGGACAAAGCTCGATTTGCCTTCACACTGCCCTCAGAGAATCTGCAGGAGCCAGCAGCGCGATATCAATGGACAGTCCTCCCGCAGGGCATGAAAAATTCGCCTACGATTTGTCAGGCGGCAGTAGCTAAGGTATTGCAGCCGGTAAGAGCGCAGCTCCCGCGCGCGCTTATCATCCATTACATGGACGACCTCCTAATAGCTGCAGAGACCCAGCAAGAAACCGATCAGGCAGAACAGGCAGTAATTAACTGCCTAAATGAAGCGGGACTGTACGTTCAGAAAGCAAAGACACAAAGGGGAGAATCTGTCGACTATCTGGGAACCACCATCCTCCCCAGAGCTGTGGTCCCACAGCCGATAAAGCTCAATAAAGAGATACGAACGTTGCATGATGTACAGCAATTGGTTGGAGCTCTCCAATGGCTGCGAGGGCTGATAGGTATTCCTAAGGAGTGGATGGAGCCACTGTTTGAGTTGCTCAAGGGCCACAAACCATGGGAACCGAGGCAGATGACACCGAACGCGTTAGAAGCCCTCCGAAAAATAGAAGATCTCATGGCAAAGGGCGGAGTAACGAGATACGACCCGGCCAGACCTATCAATCTGTACGTGGCAGTTACAAGAACAGGAGCCATAGGCGTTCTAGGACAAGGGACACCGGAGCGTCCGGAAGTCGTATGGTGGATAGTGTCAAACCAAATAAGTACGGCATACGTCACAATCGTAACAGCGTTGGCACAGATGATACAGAAGGGACGAACCGCCACCGTTCGGCACTTCGCGAAGGAGCCTGAGTCCATTTACCTGCCGGTAAAAAGGAGTCAATGGGACAGCGTGGTCCAGAAACAAGATAGTATAGCAATAGCTTTAGAAGGATTCCCAGGAACAATCAGATTATCACCTGTGCTGGAGATGTATACACACCTCACCGTCCTTCGGCCCCATCTGAAAGCCCGAGTGCTACAGCGACCTGCACCAGGGCGCACAGTGTTCACCGACGCGTCATCGGTGACCAGGGCAGCGGTTGTTGTGTGGCAAGATCAAAAGGCCCAATGGCACCGAGTGAAGATCAGCGAGCCGGACAGTAGCGTACAGCATCTAGAGGCCCGAGCTGTGGCGCAGGCATTGCAAATGTGGCCAGAAGAGCATTTGAATGTAGTGACAGACTCCATGTTCGTCTTTAAATTGTTACACAACATGTCATATCCTGGATGGGCCGGATCGCCCATTGCGCTAATGCTAGAAGAAGCCCTACAACAACGGCGGGCCACTGCCTCTGTTATTCATGTTCGGAGTCATGAGGCAATCCAAGGAGTGTACCAAGAAGGCAACAATAAAGCCGATCAAGCGGCCAAAGGTGTGTGGACAGTCGCAGAAGCAAGGCAGGTGCACGACCTTCTCCATGTTGGTGCAAAAGCACTGGCAAAAAGCTGCAACATCCCCCTCACCACGGCTCGTGAAGTGGTTGCGGCTTGCCCGTATTGCCAAAAAAACCCCCTGTGGGGCGCCGGCATCAACCCCAGGGGGCTGAAAGGAAACCAAATATGGCAAACGGACTTCACAATGTGCCAGCGACTTCGACCACGGCCCTGGCTGGCTGTCACAGTAGACACACACAGCGGTATCATCGTTGCGACCCAACATAAACGAGTCACAGCGCGGGCGGCACAGTTGCATTGGCACACGGCAATGGCCTGGCTGGGTGCCCCAGAAACTATTAAAACAGACAACGGCACGTGTTTCACAGCGCAAAGCACGAGAGAATGGGCCGTACGGTGGGGAATTAAGCTAGTGCACGGTATTGCCTATAATAGCACAGGTCAAGCCATTGTCGAGCGAGCAAACCGCACTTTAAAGCAAAGGATCGAGATTCTTGGGGAGGGGGAAGGATATACACAAAGGATCCCCGCGCACAAACAATCAGAAATAATTATGCGCGCCTTATTCGGTCTGAATCAGTTCATCAGGGGGGAGGAGAACAAGACGCCAGCGGAAAAGCATTGGGTGGTCCGAGCGATGCACGAGGGACCAGACGTAAAGGTTCGAATCCCGGAAAAAGGGGAATGGGAAGAGGGGTGGCAGCTGGTAACCCAAGGACGAGGGTATGCAGCGGTCAGGCAGGGAGAAATGGTAAGATGGGTCCCTATGAAGTGGGTACGCCCAGACCTCAGGGCAAGGACAAGACAGGAAGCAGAGAGTCAGGTGAATTAATGAATGTCTGAGTTTTATTGCAGGGGAGGACCACCCTGAAAAGCTGATGATCCCTTCTAGCAGCAAAGACAGCAGACAGGAGAAGAAGAACAGATGAGAAAAGGCGCGTGAAACCACAAGAAGAACGCGTAACCAGAAAACCTGAGAAGATGGCAGGGGGAGCAACCCAAGTAGCTCTCCTTGTAGCGATGCTGGGACTGGGACTCCAAGGGGTGAAAGGCGAACCAATGTTAGTGAAATGGGGTAGTAACAATCTATGACTCACCTGGCAAACCGGACAGGAAATATGCAATTTTGCCTGACGTTGGTGGGTGCGGGGCAGCCCTTTTAAGACATGCTTAATAGGGGTCCCATTGAATTTGACCGTAGACCTACCAAAGCTGAGAGAGCATTGACACGCTGAATGCGTCATTGCCCTGGGACCCGCAAGAGCTTGACCTTCTGGGTTCAGTAGTGGTAATTGGCTTGGGCTAGGACCATGGGCCAGGCAATTACTAATAGAAGAGTTGCACCTGCTACTGATGCTCGTGCTAGGTATATTAGTATGTAGACTAGTGTTTAGATGCTTGGTAAGACAACTGCTAGAAAAGGGGTGGTCCCACCCACACCCACACTATGAACGCTTAACCCGCGACACGGCAATTTAAAGCAAATAGCATAGTCAAAGCATGGGGAGGGGGAGATGTAGGGAACGGCGATCGGAAGATCTCGCGATGGCACGGAAAGAGGAAGGAAGAGGAAGGATATGACGTAGAGATAGCAGTATGCTTGTAGGTATATAAGCAAATACATGCGTACAATAAACGCCATTTGCAGCATCCTCATATTGGTGTCAGTGCTCATTGGCCCGGAGGCTGGGGGAGCCTCCGTGCCGTCTCAGGCTAACGGGAGATTGTCGCATCAGAAGGCGACAGATTTGAGAGTGTAGGCATGTGTGTGGAGACCTTGGTGTGATGTGCCTTCCGTCTTTGCAGCATGCTCGGATGTAGATGCAATAGACTTTGCCTAAAGGCAGTGGTGGGAATCCCTTGCTTGGGAAAAGGTAGGGGACTCAAGATGCCCTGGGGTGTTTGTCCAGCTACCACTCCAGAGTGGCATGATTTTCCTGTAGGTCCTGAGCTGTATCTGCTAGAAACATGGTGGTTGTGCTGGACACCCCGTGCACGTGACATGGCCCTGCAGGCCTGTTGTCATTGCATTAAACCAAGTGTCTGCACTGAATGACATCAGCTGTTTGCAGCATCAGGATCTGCACAGGTCTCAGCTTCAGGGTGAGCGGAGTTCTTGCAGTAGTTGGCAGCTAGTGCCATTTCAAGTGGCCAAGGAGATTCTCCACCTGGCAGCCGATGCCCCAGAAAGATGTGGGTTTCAGAGCTGTTACATCAGAGCAAGGAGACATGTCTTGGACCACCTCTGACACTTCCAATGTCAGAAGCTGTTTGTGTATGAACAACTGACTCCCACCCTCCATCTCCATTGATTACAATGGGAGCTTAGACAAGAAGCAGACAGTCACACTCTGCACCCCAACACCTGGGCAAGGGGAATCCCACCTCCTGTGAGTTTGTGGAGGGCATGAGAGGGAACTGAATCCTACTCCATATTGGGAGCTTCCGAATCAGTATTTTACACCTAGCTTGACTCCTCTAAACCAATTGCTAAAGCATGAACAAATGAACTCCCTTCTTGTCCCTGCCTAGGTGTCCTGTCTTCTTATGAGATGGGAGCAGGCCCTTCCAGAGTGGGACATTTCCACCTCTCCCAGATAACCGTCTTCTGGTGAGACAAACTGAAATGATGAACTTAGTCTCTCTCCACTGCTTAGTGAGGGATCATCGGTGATTATTTTAGTCCACTTCAGTGGACATTTCCCTTGGGTGACTCTGCTGCCTTTCAGGAACTGTCAGCCCTGAAGCCCTGAGAAATTCTTGAAGGTGCACAGGGCACAGAGAAAGTCACATCTTTGCTGGGCCTGACTCCTGGGACTGCAGGAGCCCATGGCAACCTGGCAGGTGCTGCAGAGAGAAAGCTCTGTCCTGATGCAACTCCTCTTAAAGGGGCAGCAAGACTCAGGGCACTGCCTGCAGGCACCAGGATAAGATCAGCGACTCAGAAGTTAAAGACAGTCAGGAACAGGAGAATGGCTGAGAGCTCACTGTGAGCAGAAATCTTCACCGCCCTTGACACAGTAAGTCTCTGGCTCTGGCAATGCTGCTGAGGTTCCAGGAGTTTTCTTCTGAAGCTGGAACCTTCCACAGCTGATAAGGTCTGTCAGGGCAGCTCTGCCAGCTTCTCCTGTTTGGAGCAGGTGGTGCTTTAGAGCAGAGATTCCCAGCCACACCATCAGATTGACAAGGCATCACAGCTACATTCTCCAGGGGGTGGTGCAGGGGTGTGAAGCCAGGGAGTGCACCCACGTCTGCCCAATGCTGACTTTCAGAGCAGTGTCCCTGTGCCCCAGGATGCTGTGTGCCCCGGGGCAGTGACTCTGCTGCCTGCGAGGGTCAGCACTCAGCCTGTACCAGCACCCTGTGGTGCTGCAGGGGGAAGCTCTGGGTAGAAGGAGCAACCTGCATCAAGGAAGGTTCCTTCTCCTGTTGAGAGGGTGCTGCATGGGACAGGGCTGCTCTCAGCTCCAGCTCACCCCCAGGACATTTCCTGAAGGGGACTTTTCCAGAGGAAGGTATATGCTGGTCACACCTGTGAAGGGCAGAGCTTTCCTGCCTGATTCTGTGCTTAATCTTCCCATCCTTTGACAGGGCTGCAATGGAAACACAGTTGTTCAGTTTAGAGAAGAAACTGCGAGTTCTAAACTGTTTCACAGAGAGATCAAAAGGTCTGCAAGGAACCTCAGCAAATCCCTCCACTCACCCCTCTGCCTATGAGCAGCACCAACAAAATGTTCATTAGCCTCCTCAGGGTTGGTCTGAGCTGCTGCTTAGCACCTGCAAACCTGGAGATATCTGCCCCTGGGACAGTGTCAGGCAGCAGCACTATGATGCATGAAAGGGAGGAAGCTTCTCACAGAAAAGGCTGTGGGAGGGTGGATGTGGGCAATTCCCTGACAGTTTCTGCAATGCAGATGCCTTCCCCTGAGCCAGCCCCTGTGTCTCCTCTGCCACCCAGCAGAGCCTCTGCCCTCAAGGCCACAGCATCCAGGGCAGGAGTCACCTCCTTTGCAGTCCAGCCTGCAGGAGACCAGATGTGCGTCTCTCCTGTACGTGCCCATTTTACCACTGCCTGACAGAAGGGCTGAGAGCAAAACCTCCTCTGCAAGGGGATGTGCACAGCTGAGTAAGATGCAGGCTTTCCTGCGTGCCCTGGATCTGGAGGTGTTTGCATGGGAGTGAGGGGTCCCAGACCCCTTCTAGCCTGTGGGTCTTTGGGCGATGCAGTCTGTAGGGCTGGGGAATGTGCCAAGTCTCCCTAAGGAGACATCTTCTCTTGGGCAATGCACTAACCCAAACACTTTTGCCACTCTGGATTCTCTCGTAATGGAAAAAGCCAAGGATTTCTAGCCATTAAGTATATGTGCTCCATGTGTGGTGAGAAACTGCCCCCCCACCACACCCCCAAATACATGTTGCTGTTTGCTATCTCCATGTAGCCAGCGTGGCAGAGCATCTGGTGAGAGCTAAGGGACTGGAGTTACAGATGAGTTTCAAATATGAAAAACCAGTTTTGTTCTGGAGTCACACTTGTGATTGGGCTGGGTACCAGGGCTAGGCTTGTGTGCATACCACAAACACTTCGGTCATTAGCTCCTTGCCTGGCCCAAGAATTTCCTGGCCGGTCATCTGCATAGATGGGAGAATAGGTTGTCCTGAGACAATGGACTGCCTTGAAACTAAGTGATTTTGACTGGACCTAGGCAATTAAGTATTTGACTGTTAGTTATGGCAGCCCTGCAGGTGGGAATTGCTGAAGGTTCTAGGCATTCCCCCGTGGCAAATTCTGCTGTGTCTAGTTCAAATTGTATCCCAAAATGTGTTGATAAAGATCTTGGGTGGAGTGTCCCAAAGTGTCCTTGCTGCAAAAGTGATCAGATTGTGCATAGCTAAGACATTTGTAAATAGTCAAATACAAAGTGTTCCTGCAGTAATTGTCGCATACGCTGAGGTTAAGGCGTATCAATAGCAATGAATTATGCATGGGCTGGGTGGTCACGTGGGTCCCCAGCCAACTGGATTAGAACTGAGCCAACCACCAGGGGTTCAGGAGTCTCAGCTAATCCAGCTGACAGCACTGCAAGGAGACACTGTCACTGCACAATGACTGATCATCTTGTTTGGATGATTTGATTCTGAATGTCTGTGTAACAAGCAGGGCTGACTCCTCTGGAGCCCATGGACAGAGGACCCTGCTCCTCCTGGCAGACTCAGAAAGCACAGACCAAAGCAGAAGTAGAGGAGGTGAAGCCAGAGCAGAAGTAGAGGAGGTGAAGGAAGGTCCTCCTGGTAAGGAGAAAGGAAATGTGGGGAGTTGCTGTGAGAAATGCTGTGGGTTTTGTTCAAAGTCAGTCCTAACTTGTCAATGTCTTTTCCTCCCTGGACATTCTCCCACAGCCCAGAGGCAGCAAATGTCCAACAGCAGCTCCCTCAATGAGTTTCTCCTCCTGGGATTTGCAGACACACAGGAGCTGCAGCTGTTGCACTTCTCGCTCTTCCTGGGCATCTACCTGGCTGCCCTCCTGGGCAACGGCCTCATCATCACAGCCGTAGCCTGCGACTACCACCTCCACACCCCCATGTACTTCTTCCTCCTCAACCTCTCCATCCTGGACCTTGGCGCCATCTCCACCACTGTCCCCAAATCCATGGCCAATTCGCTGTGGGACACCAGGGCCATTTCCTATTTGGGATGTGCTGCCCAAGTCTTTTTCTTTGTCTTCTTTATGTCAGCAGAATATTTCCTTCTTACTACCATGGCTTATGACCGCTTTGTTGCCATCTGCAGACCCCTGCACTACGGCACCATCATGGACAGCAGAGCTTGTGTCAAAATGGCAGCAGCTGTCTGGGCCAGTGGTTTTCTGTATTCTGTGCTGCACACTGCTAACACATTTTCAATGCCACTCTGCCAAGGCAACACAGTGGACCAGTTCTTCTGTGAGATTCCCCAGATCCTCAAGCTCTCCTGCTCAGACTCGTACCTCAGGGAAGTGGGGCTTCTTGTGGCTAGTGTTTGTTTAGTCTTTGGGTGTTTCATTTTCATTGTGCTGTCCTATGTGCAGATCGTCACAGCTGTGCTGAGGATCCCCTCTGAGCAGGGCCGGCACAAAGCCTTTTCCATGTGCCTCCCTCACCTGGCCGTGGTCTCCCTGTTTGTCAGCACTGACATGTTTGCCTACCTGAAGCCCCCTTCCATCTCCTCCCCATCTCTGGATCTGATGGTGGCTGTTCTGTACTCGGTGGTGCCTCCAGCAGTGAACCCCCTCATCTACAGCATGAGGAACAAGGAGCTCAAGGAGGCACTGAAGAAACTGATTCAACTGGTACCGGTTCAGCAGCTATAAGTTGCCCATCCCTCTTTGTACGTGACTTGAATTTATGTCAGACAACTCTTGTGCTTTGGGCATTGTATCTGTGATAATCATGCTTGTACAGAATTATTTAAACTCATCCGCCTTCTCCAGAGGCACAAACCCCATCTGTCTGACACAGAGGCCTTCTGTGAATGTGTCTGTCACTGTGTCAGAGCTGGCCTGTTTCTAATAAAATGGGATTTCGTCAGTGCTGTGCTTGAAAGCTGGTTTCTTCTTCAAAAGCTGAAGCAAAGAATGCGCTCAAGGACTTTCACCTTGGAAAAGACTGTTGCTTTCTGGAGGGTCTCCAGGTCTCAAGGCGATGAGCTCATGGGGTGCTGTGTTAGGGAATGAGGGCTGGATTCAGCTCTCACTTGTGGGTGCCCAGTGCTCCTGGAGGTGCTGAATGGTCAAGCAGTGTCTGCCTGGGACTGTCTGCCCTATGACAGGGCTGGTGACAGATGCCCACAGTGGGGACCCAGCAGGCAGAGGACGGGAGCCTGGAGAGTGGTTCATGTCACCTTCGTTGAAAAACCCTGGGCTGGTTCTAGGGCCACACCTGAACACAGCCTGTGTTAAAGAATAGCGAACTGAAACTGTCAAGAGGTAGCCGCTTAGCACAACTTATATGAAACTTGCTTAGCATGAGTAGCTAAATCTGCTGAAGCCTTAGGCCGCACTTAGATAAAATAATGAACTTTTACTTAGTCCAGTAAGAAAAGGGCCTCAGAGCTGGTTCAAGCTAGGAAGATAAGGGAGTTCCAAGCAGTCTGCATTCCTGCGTCTCACACTCCGAAAGGGAGGGTGTCTGCAGGAATGCCTCTCACACTCTGAAAGGGAGGGTGTCAAGGCTTTGAAATAAGACCAGTGCAGGGCATTAGGACCTGGAGGGACAAAGCCTTAGCTCGCTGCTGGGGCAGTGTTAATTGTTATGATTTGGAATCACCTCCTCCTCCTCCTCAGGACCTTGAGAGTGTTACGGAAATTAGGCTTGTTGGCCACCATAACAGGGCTCGACCCTAGGTTCCCGCAAGTAAAGTTCAGAGCCAAATCAAAACAAATTAAATAATTAAATATTAATGACGCGCGTGCAGTAATTGCAGCTCGAGCTGGGTGCCTCCAAAAGGGACCCTAACATACACAAATCCTGGGCAATTGTAGTTTTTTCAACTTACATTTCCCACCCCTCACGCGGTAGTTAGACCAATAGTAATTTTTTGGTCTTGGGTCTCCTGCTCCTCATTGGGTCTCATCGTCATTCTGAGGTAAGCTGTTTTTCTCCTTATTTTTGGTTTTTTTTGCTGTCTCTGATGATGGTTGTACCTCTGTTTTTGTTGGGTCTTACTGTTGTGTCTCAAGCTCAGCGTGCCTGGCCTATGAGGGCCTGAGGCACAAGTGACCTCACAATCTGCATCAAAGCTGTGTGACCACTCCTGGCCCATCAGGGACTGAGGCAGAAGCGGCCTCACAAGTACAAACTGCACCAAGATGCCTGTGCTGGCCCATGAGGTACTGAGGCCAAGGCACCTCACTATCTGCATCCAAGCCAGGGGCCTGATGCTCGCCTATGAGGTGCTGAGGCAGAAAGGACCCCACCAGAACAAGCAGCAGCAAGGTGCCTGCTCCTGGCCTAGCACACATTGAGACACAATGACCTCATCAGCATCACCAAAGCCATGTGCATGCTGCTGTCTCTCAGGTTCTCCACATCCTCACCAAGACAACCAGCAGTAATGTCCCTGATGCTGGCCTTCCAGGTAGGGATTGAAAAGGGGCCTCACATTAAGCCCTGGAGACCTGTGCCTGCAGCTGCCCTATCAGGTACTGAGTCACCATTGACCTCACAAACACAAACAACAGCCATGTGCCTGCTGCTGGCCTATCCCGTACCGAGGCACCACTGACCTCCCACTCAGCCTCGAAGCCATGTGCCTGCTGCTGGCCTATCACGGACTGAGGCAGAAGCACCTCTCAACCTGCACCAACAGCACTTAGGTGCCTCCCCCGGCCTAGGAGGTGCTGAGGCACAAGTCACCTCACAGGCAGCACCCAAGCCAGCTGCCTGCAGCTTGCCCAGCAGCTCCTGAGGATAAAGTGACCTCACAAGCACACACCCTCCCCATGAGCCTGCTGCTGACCTACCAGGTACTCAGGCAGAAGGCACCTCCAAGGCCACACTGAAGCTATTAAAAGGTTTCTTGCTGGTCAGGAGAATACACAGCGGTGACATCCCAAGAACCTGCACCAGCCAAGAGCCTGCTGGGCACAGCCTTTTCTCTACAGGAAGGTGCTCTGCCAAAGGATCTGTCACAGGGGGAGCTGGGAACCTCCACTGCTTCTTCAGGCATGAGAAACATCTCTGGGCCAGCCTGTATTCCACAAAAACACAGGCATTGAGGCGGGCTTCTCCAATGCCCTTCACAGAGGAGACCCTCACCTGGGTCACCCTCATGTACCTTGATGTCACTGTCATCACTCCTTTCATGACACTCCTCTGCAAACAGCTGTCATCTCCTGGCAAGACTCTCTCCAGGTCATGTGACATCTCCACTCTGTCACCCTGGGCACACATCCCAAAAAGGAACAATTGCACTTGCATTTCCTTTACCATCGAGTCCTAGCTGTGAGCAACTTGTTCTGCAGCACCTACACAATGACAGCAGGACACCACTTCCATTTGTAGGGCCTCAGTAAAGAGACCAGGCCAGGGAGCAGCTGCACTGGAAAGGGTTTCTGACACTGTCACATCAACTCAGCACTGCACCAGGCATCGACCAAATGCCAGACCTCGGCTGTGGCAGCTAGTCTGCAAACACACTGTCTCTGCCCCACAGAGATGGCCCTTCTGCTAGATACAACCAAGTGCCAGCAAGAAGAGATGGACGCAGGACACTCACCACTTGCACACTCCCCAGGCACTGCTCTGCTCGCTGCCTTCCCTTGGCTCCTCAACCCACACACACAGGGAAGCTCTTGTGGTGACACCAGGAGGTGGCCAAGGCACTCCGGGCTCACAAGGCAGGTGCAAATGATGAGCACAAGACCAGGGACAGAGCTGGCTCCTTGGGTGATGCCGCTCTTTTCAGAGGGAAGGAGCCTGCTTTCTTTGGGCAGGCCACGCTGCTGCTTTCCACCCCCATCCCCTCAGGAACCTCCAGATAGGGATGGGGGGATGGGGATTTTCTTTAGTAATACAAAAGTTACAGATACACTGTAGAAATATTGGAGAGTCCTGAAGGCCTCCTGAACCCAAAAGTAACCTCGGTTCCTTTCCTTTAGTTCCTTGGACAAGGAGCCCCTGTGAAGGGAAAAGGCTGCAGAGGCTTTGACATGAGGCCCAAGCAAGGAGACAGCCCCAGACTGGAGGTCTGCTGAAATGCCAGCTGTCCTGGCTGCACAGGCTCTGCAGCAGCAGTCCAGGCTCCACAGCTGGGTTCACAGAGCACTGAGGGCTGGGTGCCACAGACAACCTGGCCCTGGGCACAACTTCACCCCTCGCAGAGCCAGGAGCCCAAGAGCTGTGAGACTTCCTCAGTTCAAGCTAAGCAGGCTTTGGGGCACTCACACAAAGGCACTCAAGAGATGCTGGCATGTATTATAAGGGTTTTGGACTCATCCTACATGGCACCACAACCTTCTAGGAAAAGGAGGGGGCACAATAGCATTTGCTGAGTGGGCCGGCAGCAACAGCATTTGTGGGACGTGGAATTAGCAGCACAGCAGAGGTACCAGGAGGTGAACCCCCACCCCAAGTCACCCATGGAAGCCAGGCACATCTATGGAAGCCTTTGCATCCATACGTAGCCTCATCTCATTCACTTGCAGCTGCTTTCACACAAGGCTCACAACATTGGCAAAGATATTGACAGGTACAGGGACACACATTGGCATCCAGCCTCCATCCTCAGGGGCTCTAGGCCTGCACAGGGAACCTACATGAGTGAAGCAACCTAGAAATAAAGAAAAAAATCAGAGTGTTACCATCAGTTCTGCTGGCCTTGCAGAGTTGCAACAATCAGGGGCAAATGTCTCCCCTCTATGCTGAGCTGTATTTGTGAGAGCAGAGCCAGCAGGGCCACCGAGATGTTCTATCCCTCTTTTCAGCAGAGGGGAGACCATGTCTGTATAGCAGCTCCCATTTGGGCTCTGCAGTTCTGCAAAGGCACTAACACACAGGAGGGAATCCAGCACAGGGACACCAAGATGGTCCAGCCTGGAGCATCAGCATGAGCATGAGGCATACAAGGAGAGGCTGGGAGAGCTGGGTTTGTTCAGCCTAGACAAGAGAAGGCCAAGGGGCATCTTCATGCTGTGCACAGCTACCTTATGGAGGGCACAGAGAAGACAGCCAGACTTTCTTGGAGGTGCACACTAATAGCATGAGAGGCAACAGGGACAAACTGGACAATGGGAAATTCTTCTTAGATGTTAAGAACAAAGCTTTTTCTCCATGAGGGTGGCCAAACTGTGGCACAGAGATCCAGAGAGGTTCTTGCATCTCCAGCCTCAGAGATAATCAAAACTGCACTGGAAAAGGCCCCAAGATACCTCCTCTCCTGGGACCTGCCTTGAGCAGGGCATTGTATCTCTACCTCCAGATGTCTCCCCCATTGCAGGCTCAAGAAGTCTGCTATTCTGAGACTCTATTCCAAAGGGACCAGAGGCTTTGGAGATGCCACCTCCACCACTCAGAGCCACCTGTCACCCTGAGAGGCCTGACTTCTGGTGAGGTGGCATCTGCCCTGTCTGCAAGGCTCTGGGGAGGCACAAAGTGGAGAAATGGTGCTGACTGCTTTGATTAACTACCCATCTTTTGGATGGGTCGGAACGGATGAAGGCCTGAGATGGGAAGATGCAATGAGGGTCAGGATTCAACAGAAAGCCTTTAAGGAGTGAGAAGAGAGCTTTCTCCAGGGGAGTCAGTCAAATCCCAAAGACTCAGGGAAGCATCAAGACCTCCAGAAACTGCAAGCCTGAACCTCAGCTGACAGAAACCACCAAACTGCGAGCATCCCTGGCTCGCACCAGGATGCTCCAAGGAGGGAACACGGTCACCAACAGTCCTCACCCAGGTCTCCCAGAAGGACTCCGTGATGGCAGCCTGGGCCCTGGGAGCAGAGCACTGCTCTCGCCAGACATCTCCTCCCATGCTCAGCAGCACAACACTGGGGCCAACACCCAGCTCCACCACACAGGGCACCCGACACTGTCATACTGCTACCCCTGCACCTCACAGAGGGTTGGCAGCCAACACGCGCCTCTGCATCAGCGACACGCAGGGCACAGCACCACACAGGGCAGCAGACAGGGCACCCCCAAGCACCCCAAAACACAGAGAGCCCAACTCTCCATCCCCTCAATTCCCTTCTAGTTCTCCAAGGCCTTGCAATAGGCACTGTCTCTGAACAGCCACTCACAGCCCGGGGCCTGCTCACTGCCCACCTCCAGGAAGCAGAGGAGAAGGGCTCTCACAGGGCTGATCAGGCAGCTCTTGCCTCTCACTTGTGCCTCAGCTTCTCAGAAGGCCTCTCTCAGAGCCCCTCGGAAATGCCGTTTTCAGAACGAAAGAGACCCCTGGGAAGGGCCCCTCGCGAGGACACCAGCAGCCTGCTCAGACTGTGTCCAGCAGCTCCCAAACACAGCTCTGAGCAGCACCTGGGGGCTGTGGTGGCAGCAGCAGCTCAAGGAAAGGCTGGACAAGGGGTCTGCGACCCAGGGCAGGGGCAAAGCTTCCTGCCCCCAAACCCCCCAGTCTCCCCAGCCCAGCTGCTCGGGGGCAGCTGGCACATCTGGCTCACAGGGCAGCTCCCCCGGGGCCAGGGCACTTTGTCCCATGCTCACCGCTTTGCTCCCGCTCTGCTTCCAGGTCTGTTTTCCTCCACATGCTGCACTCCGATTGGCTGACAGAGCCACCAGTCAAACCCATGCCTGCCCTCCTCCTCACACCAACCAATAGGAGGCAGCACTGGGGTGTTGCTAGGGAAACATTGCAGCCTCCTGCCCTGGCAGCCAGCTCTGCCCCTCCTCTATTCCCCCGCGGTGGGGCGCCATGTTGTGGGCAGCAGCGTGGGGTGTGGCAGGGCCTGGGGGCAGCCCGGCGCCATGTGCCTGGGCAGTGCGGGGCCCGGGGGACTTGTCACTGCCCCGCAGGGTCTGGGCTCTGCCGCAGGGGCCCCGCGGGGCTCCTGGCTGCCCTGCACCTGGGGGCTGGGCCAGGCGCAGGGGAACAGCCCTTGCTCTGCACCCGGCAGGGCTGGGCCATGGCCAGGCAGGGGCTGCACTCTGCACGGGGGGCAGCCAGGGCCAGAGCAGCTCTGGGCCTGCCCGTGCTGGGCAGCAGAGGTGTGGGGCTGGGAGGGGGTGGGGGAGATGGCCCTGCTGGGCTGCCCCCAGCACTGCCCCCCACGGCTCAGAGAAACAGGCTTGGGGTCAGCAGGGACTTGTGGGGTGGCCATGGCACCCTGACCTGTTTCCAAGCTGCTCCCCCAAACAGGCTCCCTTCTGGGTGCAGAGGTCTGACCCCATTTGCAGGAGGACAGGGGCTGTGGCCATCTGAGGACAACATCTCTAAGCTCAAAACATCCTCTGCCAAGTTGGAAGCATAAATGGATCCACAGGGATGGAACAGTGGTTCTCCCAAACAAGAAGATGCCTTGGGGTTATTAGAAGGTGAAGGATCCATTTCCAACACGGGCATTTCCAGCAGGCTCTTGAGAGCCCCATGGGAACTGCAGGACATTAGAGGCTCCAGGACACAGGACCCCTTTCCTGACAGAGCCAGATCCCAAAGGGGCCCCACTCCCAGGGAAACTTGAACCTGGGATTGTCCCTTGCCATGATGAGGTAGGGTTGGGTCTCAGGGCAGCCTGAGGCCCAGGACCCAGGAGTCCTGGCTGCCACATTGTCCCCTGAGCCAGGTGGGACCCTCAGGCAGGGCTCTTGTGGCAGCCCCCAGCCCTGTCCAGCCATCCCTGCTGCCCGGGTTCCCCAGCAGTTTTGGCAGTTAACAGTCTCTGTGCAACACCTTGGGAAGGAGCTTCCCAAGCCCTTACCATTGATGGAGAGCTGCAGGAGCGTCAGGAACAAGGAACTGTGGTCCATGCTGATGGTTTTTGTCCAGCAGTCCTCCATTTCGCTTGCCCCGTACCCTTGGCTTGCCTGTCCTTCGAAGGAAAAAGGACACTCTTCCTGTGTCGTCATGCAAAGCTCTTCTCCAGCATATCCCTGTTCCTCTGCCTTTCAGCGAGTGGCCCCAATACAGCCCCACTGCCTCCTGTCCCCATACTTTGCCATGGGGCAACTCCAAAGGGCAGCGGTGGGGAGCGTGTGAGCAGTGCCCAGCAGTGCCCACGTCTTGCAGGCAAGTGAGAGCTCTGCCGTGGCACTGGGGAGACCTCCCTGTGATGCAGCACTTCCCATTGTGACCTCAGCTCATGTCATCTGGGGGCTCAGTATGTCACCGCCATGGAGATGGCAGAGCCAGGGAGAGAGCAGAGATACTTCCACTCACATCCTGGAAAGCCGTCACCTCCCCTCACCCCAGTTAGTTTCCAAAAGTTGCTCATAAATCCTTTAAGAACATCTCCAGATGGTGACAAAGGCTGTGAAATATCTCATATGGGGCCCTGGAGAGGTCACTTCTGTGCCCCTGCACTGACAGGTCTCTGCACTGAGCAGATCTGTGCAGGAAGCTGGGGTTTGAGGGTTGGTTTGGGGATTGGCGTTTTTTCAAAGACAGGATCAAAGTCATGTGGGATGAAACAACACAGAGCCTGGCCACAGGCTGAGACGCTTTGGTGAGCCTCAAAGCTGATTTCTGCTGTGGGTTGCTCTTTTTGTAGAAGCAGGATGTAGGACAGTATGAGACAGGACACAGCCTTCCTCCTTGAGGCACCAAAGCAGGCTCTTTGTTGGGTGCAAGCAGGACTTGTGGGGTGGCCATGGCACCTCTACCTGTTTCCAAGCTGCTCCCCCAAACAGGCTCCCTTCTGGGTGCAGAGGTTGGACCCCATTTGCAGGAGGACAGGGACTGTGGCCATTGGAGGACAACATCTCTGAGCCCAAAACATGCTCTGTCATGCTGGAAGCATAAACGGATCCAGTGGGGGGCTGGGGGAAGAGAGGTTCTCCCAGACAAGTAGACTCCTTGGCGTGATTACAAGGTGAAGGATCCATTTCCAACATGGGCATTTCCAGCAGGCTCTTGAGAGCCCCATGGGAGCTGCAGGACACCCAGCTCCAGGACACGGGACCCCTTTCCTGCGGAAGCCAGATCCCAAAGCGGGCCCACTCAGGGGGAAGCTTGGCCGTGGATTTGCCCCCTGCCATGAGAGTATGGAGACAGCCCCACAGGAGTCTTGGGGCTCAGGGCAGCCCCAGCCCCAGGACCCAGGAGTCCTGGCTGCCACATTGTCCCCTGAGCCAGACGGAACCCTCAAGCAGGGCTCTTGTGGCAGCCCCCCACCCTCACAGCCCAGGATGCACAGCCGTTTTTTCGGTTAACAGTATCAGTGCAACACCTCAGGAAGGAGCTCCCGAAGCCCTTACCCTTGGAGAGCTGCAGGAGTGTTGGGAACAAGGAACTGCAGAGCAGGCTGATGGTCTTGGTCCAGCAGTCCTCCATCTCACTTGCCCACTTGCCCTCAGCTCTTCTGTCCATCTGGGGAAAAAGGATGCTCTTCACATCTCATCACCCAAAACTACTCTTCAACCTGCTCCTCTGCCTTTCAGCAAGGGGCCCCAAGGTTGCCTGCTACCTCCTGTCCCCATGCCTTGCCATGGAGCAACTCCGAAGGGCAGCAGTGGGGAGCATGTGAGCAGAGCCCAGCAGCTCCTGGGCCTCACAGGGAAGTGAGGATACTCCTGCGGTACCACGGAGACCTCCCTGTGATGCAGCACATCCCTCTGTGACCTTAGCTTGTGTCATCAGGGGGCTCCATAGGTCACCGCCATGGAGGTGGCACAGCCAGGGAGAGAGCAGACAGATTTCCCCTCACCTCACCTCCCTTCACCCCAGGTATTTGCCAAAAACTTGCTGATAAATTCTCCATGAACATCTCCAGTTGGTGACAAAGGCTGTGAAATATCTAAAAGGGGGGCCTGGAGAGGTCATTTCTGCAGCCCTGCACTGTCAGGTCTCTGCACTGGGCAGACGTGTGTGGGAAGCTGGGGTTTGGGGGTTGGTTTGGGGTTTGGCATTTTTTAAAGACAGGATCAAAATCATGTGGGATGAAACAGCACAAAGTGTGGCCACAGGCTGAGAGGCTCTGGTGAGCTTCAAAACTGATTTCTACTGTGGGTTGCTCTTTTTGTAGAAGCAGGATGTAGGACCTTATGGGGAGAGGATACAGCCTTCCTCCCTGAGGCACCAAAGCAGGCTCTTTGGTTTTCAAAGTCCTCAGCAAGGTTTCCCAGTCTGTGCTGCTTAAGATAGAGATGATACACCAGAAAAGAGGAAATGTGCCCCGAACACACATCATCCTGACTGCCATGCTTCATAGCCATGGTTACTGTAGTGCACAAACATGGTGCTGCCAATTATGAAGAAAGAAAAACATATATGGAAATGGTAAAAATGTGTGAAGTTTTTGAAAAGAGGTTTTTTGTCAAATATCACATTGAGTTATTTTTGGAGAAGATTGCAGTTTATGACTAGAATCTCCTTTTGGGGCTTGATTCATTTGCCCACATAGAGAGGCTGCTGCTGCCTGAGATGCCCTGGGATAGCTCTGTTCCCATGTGGTGCTGGAGATTTTGGAGGCAGCTATTATGGGACCTTAGCTTGTCATTAGGAAATGTATCTCAAAACACCTCAGTTGAGAAACCTATTTCCCTCCATGGACTAGAGAGGGAAGTGCAGACAACTGGGTTAGACAGAGACATCTGCACTGAAGGGGTCTGGCCTGGGGTGAGATCAGCCTCCTCCCTGTTGTCCCCTAAAATGAAGTAGCACTTCCATGACTTCCTGCAGGGAATGTAAAGGGTGTGTGGCTAGATGTTTTCGGGACTCCTTTAGAAGGTCACAGTAACACAGGTATGTTGAGATTTGTGCAAATTTGGCCATCCAAAAATAGACAAAGCTGGCCACCCTGCTTTCCTCATCAGTCAAGAGAGCCCAACACCTCGGAGTACACCGTGCTCTGTGCAAAGCGTGAGGAGTGGCATGGACAGCTGTGGGCAAGGGGTGGTTTTCTGCATACCAGGCTCTGTGTGAGACACAAAAATGTCTTGTTTAATGGTGCAGGCCTGATTATAGCAGAAATGTTTAGAAAATGACATTAAAAATCAAACAAGAAAGGAACTGAAAAAAGGAGATCTAAAGCAAAGAAATGTGTTGTTATACTTTCCAGCTTTTCTTTCTTTCTTTCTTTCTTTCTTTCTTTTTTGTGCTTTTATTGTCTTTCTTGATTTGTTCTGTTTCAGTATACTAGTCTTCTGGGGCGATTATGCATTATCTTTTTGTCTGAAAACAAAAGTGATTTTCCAGAACCTGGGTGGGATGCAGTCACAGGGTCACGGATTTCAGGTGCCCTAGTCCCCTCCGCCCGGCCTCCCCCTGCAGCTCTGAGGGGCTCTGGTCTCCCACAGGTCCCCTGTGAGAGCTGCCAGGCCCAGGCAGGTGCCTCAGAGACACCGGGGCCTCTCCAGGTGCCACTGGGTGCTTGTGGTTGGACAGCTGAGCTCTGCTTAAAAAGGGGAAGAACTATTTTCAACATTAAAAAAAAAAAAAAAAAAAGAGACCATTTTCATCAGCTGAAAGGACTGAAAAAATTTAATAAAATGTCAGTGCTTTCCCATGATGACGTAATGGAGATTTTGAGGAAGGGAGAAGAAATGTTGATCTGCCCCTTAACTTGTGTTACCACTGCTCTGTCTGTTATGCTGTGGTCTTAAGTTCACTAATGTTTCACCTATTTCCATGTGCCCTCATTAATTTGATCATTTCTAAAGTCAACTTTGCGTCAGATGATCTGGGCATATGCACTTTCCATAGTTTCCCAGTCTTCCTCCTCCCCTTGCTCTTTATCATTCAGATACTTCTCAACTCTCCAGTTGCTGCTTTAAGCTTCTGGGCATCTAAAGTTTGCCTCCCAGCAGTCTCATCTCTTCAACCAACTCCTTCACTGTGTGTCTCTCCAGCCTTTCCTATCTATTTGTGAACATTTCAAGGAAGCTTATTCCTTGTAGACTGTGGACCTCATTGGAGGCAACTTGGACTTGACATATGGTTGAGGAGTGTATTTTATGTCTCATGACACTGGATCATGTTCAGTTTTGTTTGGTCGCAGTTAAGACAAATCCTTCTGTGTCTGTCTGCAGCTAGTTCTCTAAGGAATTGGTGCACATGAGCTGTAACATTCAGGTACAGCCTTGAGTGGTAAAAGGTTAGATTTTAACCAGAGTGATCTCAGTCCCCAGTGGCTGATGAGAGAACTGGCAGGGCTGGGGCGAAATCTTTTCCATGGATATCTGACCTCAAGGATGCTGCTTTTCCTACATGTCCAGATTCATTAAGAGACAGTCTGGATCAGTATCAGTTGGAGAATGTGGATATCACTGTACTTCATAAGCTGAAAAATAAGGAAAACTTTAAAAGCAGAAATCTTTCTTTTTTCCTTGCTGCTCATTGAAATCTTCCTCTTGTAAATGCACTCCTGAAACCTCTCCAATTAGCCACACAAGATTTGAAGAGCTGAAGAAACTTATGGAAAGAGGCATGGCTCCTTAGGGCTTTTTGCATTTTAATGAGCCCCATGGGGTATTTGGTGCAAGAACCTCACATGCTGAGAGGAGACTGAACAAACCTTTCAAGGAGTTAAAGTCAGAAGCAATTCCCCAAGTTTCTTGGAGAATTAATGGGTCCTACTGAGGGCCATTACCAAGAAAGCCTCCCCAGGGGCCGATTAGAGCACAAAGTTGGAGGCCCTGATTGCAGGTAGGCAAAGGCAATGTGCAGGTGGCTCTGATGCCAAGTCAGCCTTGATGTGTTTTACAAACAGAATGGCCAGGCCCCACAGGCAGCCCCGGGGTAGGGTGATCCTTTCCCTTACACTTGGCTAAGTGGGGGTAGTGTCAGGGTGTGGGGGTGTGTGTAATGCCTGGTGCAGAACAATGGTACGGCACATCCTGGGCTCCGTGAAGGTGAGGAGTCAGCAAGGCCACAGTGCTGTTAGGAAATGTCATCTTCTCATAGGCCTCTGTGGCAGAGATACTAACCATAGCAAAGGGGACAAAGACTTGAGTTCTTCTGGAGGCTTTCAGCCTTGGCATTGCCCTCTGTCATCTCCACCACAGGCTTGCCTACGCTGTCCCAAAGCTGCACCTCTTTCCCTGCAGCCTGTAGACACCCAACCTGCTTCCCCACCTTGCTCTCACTGCAGGATCTCCCCACCTTTACTGATGTCCCTCTGTCCTTGCTGGCTGCTCCGTGAAACATAAGGCCAGGGGCTGATCACGGAGTCCCTCTGGGTGTCCTGGTGCACCACAGCGCTATGCTACAAGTAACAGTCTTGTTATGTGAAGGGCAGTCTGAACCTCTCAGGAGGCAGTTTGTGGCTCTTTCCCCTTCTCAGGCTGCTTCCCACTACCAAGAAAAGCTCCATCAGCTCTGAAAACACCCTGTCACAGGCAGTCACAGGTGACTACTGTATTGGCCTTAGCCTCCACTTCAGCAGGCTAAAGCAGCCCAGGTCCCTCAGCCTCTCCATACAGGCCATGTGCTTCAGGCCCACAGCCTCATCTTGGCAGACCTCCTCTGGACCCTCTCCAGTTGCTCCCCATTCCTCCAGCACTGGGCAGCCCACACTGCGACACACTGTTCCAGACGTGGCCACAGCAGCGCTGAGTCGAGGGGGATAAGAACTGCCCTTGCCTGGGTGGCCATGCTCTTCCTGATGCAGTCCTGTATGCAGCTGGCTGCATTTGTGGTGAGCACGCATCACTGGCTCATTTGGCATTGCTTATAACGTCCGTGCCCTTTTCCTAGGAGTCACTCCTCTGCCACTCAGATCTCTGCCTGTCCTGGTGCATCTGTTCTGCCCCACTGATGAGCCTTTCAAACAGGACAGGATGCAGGGTGTACCCCTGCATACCCCACCTTAACCTGGTGTCCCAGTAAAGCATGACCATTCATGAAAACTCTCTGAGCTCCATCATCCAACCAGCTTTCTGTCCATCTGGATTTCTACTGGATATCCACTCCTCTCCTCTCCTCCACAAGTGCAGGTCTTTTATCAGAAAAGGCAATCAAGTGGGTCAGGAATGATTTACCTTCTCTAAATCCATGCTGACTCTTCCCAGGCACCTTCTTCTCCCTCATGTGCCCAGAAATGTGATCAGAGAGGACTGGCTCTATGACACATGCCTCACGAACGGGAAGCTGGATGGCCTGCAGCTCCATGGTTTGTCCTTGTGCCCTTTTTTGAAGATAGGCAGAACACATTCCTTTTCCTGCTCATTGCGACCTCCCCTGATCTCCACAACCTTTCAAAGATGGTAAAGAGCAGCCTTGCTGTCATAGCAGCCAGCTCTCTCACTGTCTGCGGATGCCAGCCATCTAGTCCCATAGACTTGTATGGGTTGAGGTCTAGAGATTTCAGCACTGTGGGTTGGTTTTCTGCTCAGGACTCCTGACTCAAGGCCCAACAGCTCAGGAGACCTTGTTGGGGAAGGCTGAAGCCAGGAAGGACTTCCCCAGACCTATCTACATTTGCTTTTGCTAAAATCCCTGCCCCTTTCAGCAGTGAGCCCACATTTCCTTGTTTATTCTTGTACTGCCACTGAAGCAGTAGCAGCTCTTCTTCCTGTCCTTCACATCCCCTGCAAGTGTCTCTATCCCAGGGGAGCTTTGGCTTCCTGAACACCATCCCTACTTTGCTCGACAATATTTCCTAACTCCTCCTTTGCAGCCTCTGCCTTCTTCCCCTTTCCGTATGCTGCCTTATTGCCTTGGAGCTCACACAGGAGTTCCCTGTTTAGCCAAGCTGGGGTCCAGGGATATCTATTAATTTTACAAAGTGTTTGCATGGAGCATTCTTGTGCTTGACGGGTGCTGTCCTTAATGACCTAATGGCCTTCCTGAACTCCTCTGCCCTTCAGAGCTGCCTCCATTGGTCCATCCCATGGAAGAGCTCCATACATCCAAGCTACCCCTTCACACATAGGGCATCTCCCTCCTGATGTTCCCTGGTGGTCTCTCCTGAAGAACTTGCACCCTGCCATTGAAGACTCCAGTCATGCGACTGGTCCCACCACATCTCACCTCTTCCAGCCATGTGGCAGTTCTGTGACAGCTTGTGCATCTCCATTTGTTCCTGCCTGCACCCCAGGTTGCATATGCTTGCATACATTTTGGCCCTGGGCCTGGGAAGCCTGTGACCCAGCCACCTGGTGTTTGTCATTAGCCTAGTCCCTGTTCATATCATCTGGCAGGGTGAGAAGACATTCAGGGGGAGGACAGCTAGAAGGGTTTGAGAGGGCAGAGAGTGGAGGGGAGACCTTGGTGTGACGGGCCTCCCTTCTTATGCAGCACACTTGGATGTAGACTGCATGGACTTTCCCTAAAGGCAGTGGTGGGATTCATTCGTTTGGGCACAGGCAGGAGACCGGAGATGCCCTGGGTCACTTGTCCAGCATGCACTCCAAAGGGGCATACTTTTCCTGTAGTTCCCATGCTGTATCTGCTAGAGACATGGTTGTGCTGGACACCCCAGGCAAATGGCCCTGCAGGCTGATTTCTATGTCATTAAATCAAGTCTCTGCACTGAATTACATTAGCTGTTCTTAACACTGGAATCTTCATATGTCTCAGCTTCATAGGGAGTGGGGCTCTAGTTGTAGTAGGCATCTAGTGTCATTTCAGATGGCCAAGAAAATTCCCCACCTGGCCCCCACCTGATGCTCTAGGAGGATGCAGGTCTCCCAGTTGTTCCATCAGAGCAAGCAGACACTGGCACATGCCTGGGACCACCTCTGTCTCTTCAAATGTCACCAGGTGTTTGTGTGTGAGCAACTGACTCCCACCCTCCATCTGCAGTGGTTATAACGGGAGCTTAGACAAGGAGCTCCCATGCAGACACCTCTGTTGTGCTCACTTCAGTTTTGGCAAGGGGAATCCCACCTCCTGTGTGTTTGTGGAGTTCATAGGAGTTTGATGAAGCCCACTGCATTCCAGGGGCTTTTAAACCAGCATGTGATGTCGAGATTGACTCATAGGAATGAAAACCTGAACCATGTGTCAATGAACTCCCTTCTTGTCCCCATCTAGGTGTCCTGCCTAGTTATGAGATGGAATTGGGGCTTCCAGAATGGGACATTTCCACCTCTCATAGATAGCCATCCTCTGATGAAATAAATGGCAAGGTTGGAATCAGTCTTTCTCCACTCTTTAGAGAAGGACTATAGGTGATTATTTTGGTCTACTTCAGGGAACATTTCCCAGGAGGAGGGAGCACAAGGGACAGAAAAATTCAGGCCTTCAGCTGGGCCCCTGCTCCAGAGCGGGGCCAGACTCCTGGGATGGAGGGAGCTCATGGCAACCTGGCAGCACTGCCCAGACACAGCTGTGTGCAGGAGCAGCTCCTCTGCCAAGAGCAGCAGGGCTGCAGGCACTGCTTGCTGCTGCTGACATGAGATGAGAGAAGGCAGGGAGAAGTGGAAGGCAGTGTGGAGTGGGAGGACAGAGGAGAGCTCCTTGTGGGAGGAATCTTCACAGCCCTGACACGGTAAGTCTCTGGCTGCAGGGCAATGCTCCTGAGGTTCCTGAAGGAGTCTTCTGAACCCAGCCCATCCTATAACTGACAGATTCAGACATGAATTCAGTGAGCTGTGGCAGAACAGGTTCATTCTCCTGTCAAGAAGGTGCTGCACGGGTCAGGGGTGCCACCAGCTCGAGCTCATGAACAAGTTATGTCCAAAGGGTCTTTTCAGAGGAAGATCTAAAAAAGGCTAATTGAAAGGGAAGGAGTTTTCCTTCTGCTAAAAGCTCGTTAGTACTACCAAAACTAGAAAAAATACATTACAAAATTACAGATTTTGTAATTACAATTACAAAATTACAATTACAAAAAAATTACAAAAATACATGCATCCTAATTTTGGCAGGGAGAAAAAAGGAAAAAGCCTTCTGGTTTGGCAAGGAATGTGGACTCCCAAACCTTCACTCTCAGAAATCAATAGGTCTGTGAGAAACTTCAGCAAACCCCTTCAACCCCACCTCAGCCTACACACAGCACTGGCAGCACCTTTATTGTCTGATAAGACTTCTTCTGAGCTGCTCCTTAGGACCTGTGAGAACAGAGATATCTGTGCCCAGTGCCCTGTCCTGGGCGGTTTCTGTAGGGCAGAACTGAGCACATAGAGGGTGGGATGGGGTCTGGGAGCACTGACAGGGAAAAACGTGTTGGGGCAGAGTAAGAGCTGCCAGCAGGGACAGTGCCAGGCAGCAGAGATGGTCAGGGAATGAGAGGGAATTGCCAAAAGAATCGTCATGGGAGAATGGATTTGAGCAAGTCTTGGTCAGTCCCTCCAATGCAGACAGCTTCTTCTGAGCGAGCCTCTCATGTCTCCTTTCCCACCCAGCAGAGCCTCTTCCCTGACAGCCATGGGGTCCAGGGCATGAGCCGCCTCCTCTGCAACCAGACCTCCAGCAGAGGAGAGGGGCCTCTCTCCTGCCATGGGCCTATTTACTGCTGCCTGACAAAGGGGCAGAGAGTGACTGCCCTGCGATGTCACTGTCTGTGAGGTGGCATGCCCGTCTGGGTAAGGTGAAGGCTTTACTGAGTGCCCATCTGTCTCTCCTTGCCTCCCTTGGCAGCAGGATCATGGTGTTGCTCCTTGTTTCCCCTCCTCTCCATGCTGCTCCCATTCTTCTCTCAGGCTCCCTGGGGCTGGTGGGGTTTCAGCTGCAGTTCAGACACGACCACTGCGAGTTGCACAAGAGAGGGGTCTGCTTGGGAGTGAGGTGTCCGCAGCCCCCTTCTAGCCTGTGCAGCTCCGGGAAATGCAGTCTGTGGGGTTGGGAATTGAGCTGACTCTCCCTAAAGGAGAGCTCATCTTCAGTCCTAACAGGCCTTTGACCATTTCCCTGTGGTGTCCTGCCAGGCTGCAAGCTGCCCTCCAGCAAGGCACTGCTGTCTCACAGCATCTCTCTGATACCTGAGAGACAAACAAAGAAGCTGCAGAGATGCTGAGAATATGGAGATCGTGGTGGGAGGCTGTATACAGGCAGCTGAAAAGAGCCCTGTGTGTCCTTGGCTAGAAGGGGAGTGTGGAGACCTCCTTCTGGTGCCCTGAGAAAGGGAGAGAAGCTTGGAGATCTGCACTTTGAAAGTGGACTCGTCTGCTCTCAGCAGTGGCTGGTTTCTTTTTAGGGCAATATATGAGAGTGATCATCCCCCCAGCTCAAATCGTTGTGAGCACAGGACAGCTGGGAACAAGACTAATAGACAGACAAGCTGTCTTCACTCTGCACCAAGTGGCAGTGAATCTTTCTGTTTTTAAAGACTCATAGTAGAAATGCTGAGAATTTCTGCCTTTGAGGAACACTCCCCAGGGGTGACAGCGACATCTCAAAGAAAATAAACATTATTAAAACTTTCCTAAAACTGTTCCTCAGCTGTCATTCTTTAGAGCAGGTAGTGAAAACACTGAAAAGCCATTCCACATGACAAATAGATTTTATTTGACAGAAATTATGAGTGCCAGAGCTGTTGACCCCTGTTCCCATATTCCCACTACTGTACAGCAGGACTGACTCCTCTGCAGCTCATGGGCAGAGGCTTCTGCTCCTCACAGCACGTTCAGGCAGCACAAACCAGAGCTCAAGCAAGGTACCTGCCCAATGATCCTCCCCAAAAAAGAGAGAGACAACCTGGTGTTTTCAATGAGATTTTTTTCTTTTTCCTTGGAAAGTCTCCCCTAACTTGTCAATGTCTTTTCCTCCTTAGACCGTCCCCAAAGCCCAGTGGGACCAAATGTCCAACAGCAGCTCCTTCAGCGAGTTCCACCTCCTGGCATTTGCACACACACGGGAGCTGCAGCTCTTGCACTTCTCACTCTTCCTGGGCATCTACCTGGCTGCCCTCCTGGGCAACGGCCTCATCATCACAGCCGTAGCCTGTGACCACCACCTCCACACCCCCATGTACTTCTTCCTCCTCAACCTCTCCCTCCTCGACCTTGGCTCTATCTCCACCACTGTCCCCAAATCCATGGCCAATTCCCTGTGGGACACCAGGGCCATTTCCTACTCGGGATGTGCTGCCCAGGTCTTTTTCCTTGTCTTCTTTATATCAGCAGAGTATACTCTTCTCACAGTCATGGCCTATGATCGCTTTGTGGCCATCTGCAGACCCCTGCACTACAGGACGCTCATGGGCAGTAGAGCCTGGGTCAAAATGGCAGCAGCTGCCTGGGGCACTGTTTTTCTCTACGCTGTGCTGCACACTGCTAACACATTTTCCATACCACTCTGCCAAGGCAATGCCCTGGGCCAGTTCTTCTGTGAAATCTCCCAGATCCTCAAGCTCTCCTGCGTGGAATCCTACCTCAGGGAAGCTGGGCTCCTTGTGGTTAGTGGCTGTTTAGCCTTTGTGTGTTTCGTTTTCATTGTGGTGTCCTACGTGCAGATCTTCACTGCTGTGCTGAGGATCCCCTCTGAGCAGGGCCGGCACAAAGCCTTTTCCATGTGCCTCCCTCACCTGGCCGTGGTCTCCCTGTTTGTCAGCACTCTCACATTTGCCTACCTGAAGCCCCCCTCCCTCTCATCCCCATCTCTGGATCTGGTGGTGGCTGTTCTGTATGGGGTGGTGCCTCCAGCAGTGAACCCCCTCATCTACAGCATGAGGAACAAGGAGCTCAAGGAGGCACTGAGAAAACTGGTTCAGCTGGTACTAGTTCAGCAGCAATGAGCTGCCCATCTCTCTTCACAAATCATTTCCAATTTATCTCAGGCAGGTCTTTGGTTTTGAGTGTTCTGTGATACTCATGTTTGTGCACCAATGTTTAAATGCATCCCAGTTCTCCAGAGACACAAACCCCATCTGTCTGACTGAGAGGCCTTCTGTGAATCTGCCCTCACTGTGCCAGAGCTGGCCTCCCAATTTGCTTCTCTGTAATAAAAGAGGATTTGCTCAATACAGTGACTGAAGGTTGGGCTCTTCTTCCCATCTGGAGCCAAGAATGTGCTCAGGGAACTGCACCCAAAAAGGCCCTGTTGCCATGCCTGGGTTTTGCACAGGCTACGGGGTATCAGCTCATAGAATGGTGTGTTAGGGCATGAGGGCTGGATGGAGCTGTCAGCTGTGGGTGCCCAGTGCCCCTGGAGAGGGTGAGTGGTCAAGAGGTCTCTGCTGGGGACTGTCCCACCTCTTACAGGGCTGGCGATAGAGGCCCATCCTTCTGGAAGGGGATCTGGAGCCACCCAGGGAGCACAGGGGATCTCCAGGGCCAGCATGTGCCTGGAGTGGGCAGTGAGTGCTGTGCTGGGGAGAGGGGCTGCCCAGAGGGGCTGCAGGCAGCCAGGGTGAAGGATCTCTGGTCATGAGAGCAGTGGAGACGTGGAGTGCCTGGCCTCCCTTTCCTTGTGCCATTGCTGGCCCCCGGGTGTGGGACTGATGGGGAGGCTGACACCCCTCTCTGCCCCCCAGCAGCTGCTGTGGCCTGCAGAGGGGCTGGGGCTGTGGGGTGAGTGCCCCGAGCTCTGCAGCCCCCTGCCACAGGCACTGCTGTGGGGCCACCCCAGCCTGATCTGCTGTGCTGGGTGGGCTGGGGAGAGGGCAGGGGAGGTAGGAAGAGCTGGGGAGGGGCTGTGCTGGAAAGGGCTCGGGAGAGGCAAAATGCCAGCAGGCAGCTCCCATGCATGAATGGTGCCCAGAGCATGGGGAGGAAATTGGGGCAAAGACCCCTGACCTCAGCTGCATGGCTGGGACACTCGACAGGCGATGCCGTTGTGGGTGGTCAGGCTCCAGGTTCGGAGCGGATGCCAGGTCGAAGGCAGGAGCACTGGGACTGTGGTGAAGGCAAGTGGGCAGGCAGCGCCAGGCACATGCAGCTGCAAAGGCTGCCTTTGGAAAAGGCGGTGTGGGGCTGGTGAAGGCCCTCCCTTTCCTCCCCATGGGGAAGAGAGTCCCCAGGTGATGCTGGACTCTGCTTTGGCTGACAGGAAGGGAGCACAGGGCAGGATGGAAGAGGCAGATGGAGCCTCTCAGGGTGTGTGAGGGAGTTTTCCAAAGCCCGGGGCTGAGCCAGGCACCTTTGGATCTCCCCCCCAACACTCTCCCCACCAGGCTCATTCTGCCCTGCCCTAGGTGCTCTCATCCCCCTGCCAGCCATGCCAGAGCAGAGGTTGAGGAGCAAGAGTTCATGGAGTCTCAGAGTAGTTTTGGTGGGAAGGGACCTCTGGAGGTCTCCAGCCAACCTCCCACACAAAGCAGGGCTGGTTGGAGCCCTACAGTCTTGCCTGGTGATCTCTGGACTGTGCCTGACCCTGGTTACCATCCCCAAACCTCTTCTGCTCTTTTTTTCCAGGCACTGGGAAATGGCATCTCCCATTGGTGGGGCACTGCCTTGCCTGCCTTGCCGGCACCCTTGGCTCCCGGCTCTGCTTCCCATATGGAGCACCTTTAAATTGGCTGTCAGGAAAGGGTTGCTGCTGTGGGCATATACAGACCCCTTCTGTACCTACAGCCTTCTCTGGGATCTGCTCAGTCCCAGCTTCCCTTGCCAAGGTTTTCTTGAGTGCAGTGTGGAAGCAGGCCCAAGGTAGAGATGAGGAGTCAGTTCAGCAGGATGGGGACAGGGTCAGGTCAGGATCCAAGAGCTGCAGGGCCAGGCACAGGCATGTCCACGGCATAACTCAGGCAAGGCCCAAGGACAAGGGGAGCAGCTCCCTGGCAAGGAGGAGGAGGCCTTGCAATGAGGCTGGTCACTCTCTGTCTCCTCTGCTCTTGTGCCCAGCAGATCCCCCTCCCTGCCTGCCTGCAGCCCCTCCAGCAGCTCCTGCTGCCCTGGGGAGAAAGCAGCCTGCTCCGGGCTGGCAACCAGAGAAACCTCTTTCTCATTCTCATTTTCTGTCTCTGAATGCAGAGAGCCTTTCCCCACGTCAGAGTGTCCGTGCTGGCCTGGCCATTCCTGCACGCCCTGCCTGTGCTCCCCACAGGGCCCCAGGCTGGCAGTGCTGCTCTGCAGAGGGAGTGGCTGTGGGGGCCATGGGGTGACTCCTGACTCAGCTCCGGCAATGCTGGCTGGGGTGGGAAGCAGACCCAGACAGGGATCACCACCACTGATACTGCTGGCACCTGTCTGTGCTCAGGGATGGTGCTCAGAGTGACCCCAGGGCATTTGCAATGGCAGGAGATGTGTTTGGGTGGGCACTAGCTCCAGCCTGTGGTGGTTCACTGAGGGTGCAGCAATCACTTTCCAGGGCCCCTTCCCTGGGACTCCTGGGTCCCCACTGCCTCTCTGGGAATTGCAGAGCCCTCATTTCCCTATGCATCCCTGGATTTAGTGCTTTACCTTCTCATTACTCCACCACGGACCATCCCTCAGCTTGTGAGGCTCCACTCCCTGCCCACCCCAGGCACACGCTGTCCCTGGAGATCCCCTGAGCTCTCCTGGGGGATCAGATTCCCCTCCAGAAGGATGGACATCTCCCATCTGCACTGTCCCTTGTGGGACAGCCCCAGGCAGACAATTCCAACATCATTCCCCATCTCCACTGGTCACTGACAGATGAGCCCTGAATCCAGCTGTCAGTCCCTAACAGATCACCCAGGGACTCTGAGCTCATCTCCTGGAGCCTGTGGAGTTCACAAGCAGAGCAGTAGGCCCTTTTGCAGTGCAATCCCTTGGGTTTAGTTTTGACTCCATCTTCTGAAGAAAGGTCAGACTTCAGGCACGTCACAGGGGAGATCCCCTTTTCTTATGGAAATGTTATTCTGCATGCCAGGTCTGGCATAAGGGTGCCCATTGCCTGGTCCTGCCTGAGCTCACAGAAAAGCACAAGGAAGCACCACATTACAAGAGCATTTAGGCCATATACACACACGAGAGCACAGTGTGCAAAAGTGGGGATAAAACCTTAAAGAGAGAAAGTCCTGCTGCTGTTGGTGGATGAGTCTCCAGGAAAGCTGCAGCCCCCACTCAAAGGCTGCAGCAAGGATATGCCTGCTGTGGCAGTGGCGAGACAATCCTGAGAATTCAGAGAGGTCTGTCCCTACAAGCTGCATCTAGACTCTCCTGCCCTCCCCTCCCACTCTGCTGTGAGCATTGGAGCACTAGAGAAGAAGGGATCAGCCCACGGTGACAGCTGGCTGCCACCCTCACAGGAGAGGGGTGTGAGATCTCACCCTGACTGTGGCCAGGGATGCTGAGCTCTCCTAAAGGGCACGAGACCCATGGTCTCATCTTGTCTACACTTGTCTAAGCCTGATTGTCCCCTTGACGTCCCTGGATGGCAGTGCCAAGAGAGACACTGCAAAGGGAAACTCTCCTCGTTGCACTGGGGGCATCCAAGGGAGCTCAGACTAGGAACCTCTGAGGTTCCCCCATCTCTGCTGATGAAGGGGGAAGCCTGGCTTCCTGCTTCAACACCGTCTCTGGGTGAGATTCAAATGAGGGATTCCTGAGCAGAAGTGGTATGAACCAAAACTTTTTTTTTTCTTTTTACAAGAATGTACCAGAGAAAAATAAGAAAAAAAAAAAAAAAAAGAATAACAGAGCTTTGCTGCCAAACTCACTCTGAATGATGAGCAAACACACATGGGATGGTTATTGGTGTTGACATCGTACCCATTGAAGGAGTTTCTTCAGTGCCTCCTTGATCTCCCTGTTCCTCATGCTGTAGATGAGGGGGTTCAGAGTTGGAGGCATCGCTGTGTACAGAACAGCCACCACCAGATCCACAGCTGGGGAGGAGATGGAGGGGGGTTTCAGGTAGGCAAACAATGAGGTGCTGAGAAACAGGGAGACCACGGCCAGGTGCGGGAGGCACATGGAAAAGGCTTTGTGCCGGCCCTGCTCAGAGGGGATCCTCAGCACAGCAGTGAAGATCTGCACGTAGGACAGCACAATGAAAATGAAACACCCAAAGCATAAAAAGGCAGTAACCGCAATAAGCCCAACTTCCCTGAGGAAGGCATCCGAGCAGGAGAGCTTGAGGATCTGGGAGATTTCACAGAAGAACTGGTCCACGGTGTTGCCTTTGTACAGTGGTATTGAAAATGTGTTAGCTGTGTGCAGGAGAGCATTGAGAAACCCACTGGCCCAGGCAGCTGCTGCAATTCTGACACAAGCTCTGCTGTCCATGATGGTCCTGTAGTGCAGGGGTCTGCAGATGGCAATGTAGCGGTCATAGGCCATGACAGTGAGAAGGGAATACTCTGCTGAAATGAAAATGCCAAAACCTAAGACCTGGGCAGCACATCCTGAGTAGGAAATGGCCCTGGTGTCCCACAGGGAATTGGCCATGGATTTGGGGACAGTAGTGGAGATGGTGCAAAGGTCGAGGAGGGAGAGGTTGAGGAGGAAGAAGTACATGGGGGTGTGGAGGTGGTGGTCACAGGCTATGGCTGTGATGATGAGGCCATTGCCCAGGAGGGCAGCCAGGCAGATGCCCAGGAAGAGCGAGAAGTGCAAGAGCTGCAGCTCCCGTGTGTCTGCAAATGGCAGGAGGAGGAACTCATTGAGGGAGCTGCTGTTGGACATTTTGCTCCCTCCAGGCACGTGGGACTGTTAAAGGAAGAAAAGACAGTGACAACTCAGGAGAGACTTCTCCATTCAAACCTCTTTCCCTTTCTCACAGACACCCCCAACACTCACACTCACACACAACACACACATACACACAAGTATTGCTTTTCTCCTCGGCAGGACCTTGGTTCAGCTCCCTGTCTGGAGCTCCAGTTTGGGCTGGCTGCATGTGCCACGAGGGGTCAGTCCTGCTGTAATGTACAAAGTCTGTGTAACATTTTCACATCCAGTTCTGAGGCATTCTGGTCACAAAAGCAACAGCTTCACTTTGGCGGGGGGGGGGTCTTGTCTGCTTGTTTGTCTGCTCTGCACAGTGGGAATATGCACCCTCTCCCCTGCTCTCAGTGTGAAGACTAGTGAGGCCTGAGAGGCAAAAGCTCTCCCTGTGCCCTAGGACAGAGACAACACACTGGTCTCTGCATCAGTCCCATTCCCAGATGCCTTGGCTGTGCTCCTGTCTCAGCGGACAATCTCAGCCACAAGTTACCCTTAAAGGAAACTGGCCTGTGCTGACAGTGGTGTCCACTTGCAAAGCACAGATCTCCAAACCCACCTCCCTTTCTCAGCTCAGATATTCCGAGAGTGATGGAGAGGGTGTGACATAGCACATGGCTCCGATGATCAGAAGGACTCTGATGCAGCTCTGACACTGATGGAGCTCTCAGCACTCATTTTGTAGCCAAAAACACACAGTGCTTGTTTCAGCTGCCCACATAGAGCCACCCGCAGCAGCATTTCCATTTCCTTAGCACCTCTGTGGCTTCTGCATGGGACATTCAGCTATCACACATGTCCTACAGAAGAGCTGTGCCCTTCTGGAGGGCAGCGCACAGCCTGGCAGCACACCCCATGGAGCATCAAGTGTCTTAAAGGTGGGATCTCCTGAAGGACAGTCATCTCATTCCCCATTCCTCTGCTGGGTGAGAGAGGAAGGATGATGGGGGCTGGCTCATGGGAAAGCATCTGCCCTGCAGGGGCTGGCAGAGAACTTCCTGCACCCCAACCTCACATGAGGTGTCTGGTAGCAGTTTCCTCTCCCTCTCTGACCATCTCTCCGCTGCTAGGAGATGTCCTTGCTGGCAGCTGTTCCTTTGTCCCAACACAGACCCCATCCCACCCACTGTGATCTCAGCTCTGCCCTACAGAAACCTCCAAGCAGCAGGAGACTGCCCAGGGGCATATCTCTGTTTGCAGGTGTTAAAGAGCAGAGCTGAAAATCTCCAATGAGACTGGCAAGGTGATGTTGGTGCTGTCTGTAGGCTGAGGAGTGGTGAAGGCACTTGCAAACCTATCCCTCCTTCAGCGTGGTGGTTAAGAAGCTTAGCCCCTTGTTTAAACCTGACTGCTACATTTCCATTCCCACCTTGCAGAGACAAGTCCTATGGAAAACTCCACTCTCAAAATGTCCTCATGGTGAGCTGGAGCTGTGAGCAGCCCTGACCCATGCAGCACCATCTCAGTAGGAGGATGAACCTGCCCTACCAGGGGTCCCCCCTCTCACCCAGAGCTTCTCCCCACAGCACCATGGGGAGTGAGTGCTGACCTCACAGGCAGCAGAAGCACTGCCCTGAACACACAGCACCCTGGGGCACAGGGGCACTGCTCTGAATTACAGCCCTGCACAGACCTAGGTGCATTCCCTGGCTTCACATCCCTGCAGCCATCCCTGGGAGAAGGGAGCCAGATGCCCTGTCCCAGTGATGGTGTGGCAGGGAATCCCTGCTCTGAAGCATCTCCTCCTCCTCTGCAATGGAGAAGCCAGCAGAGTGATCCTTTAAAACCCTATCAGTCACGGGAAGGGCTGCATTCAGAAGACCTTTCCAGGAAGCTCAGCAGTCTTGCTCTAGAGACAGAGACTTACTGTACAAAGATCTGCGAAGATTCCTCCCACAGTGAGCTCTCCTCTGGCCTCCCACTCCACACTGCCTTCCACTTCTCTCTGCCTTCTCTCATCTCATGTCAGCAGCAGCAGGCAGTGCCCGCAGCCCTGCTGCTCTTGGCAGAGGAGCTGCTCCTGCACACAGCTGTGTCTGGGCAGTGCTGCCAGGTTGCCATGAGCTACCTCCATCCCAGGAGCCTGGCCAATATTAGGAGCAAAGGCCCAGGTGAAGACACAAATGTCTCTGTCCCTTGTGCTCCCTCCTCCTGGGAAATGTTCACTGGAATAAACTAAAATAATCACCTATTGTTCTTTTCTAAGGAGTGGAGAGAGACAGATTGCAACATTGCAACTTATTTCATCAGAGGATGGTTATCTATGAGAGGTGGAAATGTACTACTCTAGAAGCCCCTATTCCCATCTCATAACTAGGCAGAACACCTAGATGGGGACAAGGAGGGAGCTCATGAACACATAGTTCAGGTTTTCATTCAGATGAATCAATCTGGGCATTCATGCCTGTTGAAAAGCCCCCAGGCTACAGTGGAATTCACATCCCTCCCATGAACTCCACAAACACACCGGAGCTGAGATTCCTCTTCCCAAGTTGAAGTGTGCACAACACAGGGGTCTGCACGTGAGCTCCTTGTCTCCACTCCCATTGCAATCACTGGAGGGGGAGGGTGGGAGTCAGTTAGCTGGTGACACCTGGTGACATTTGAAAAGACAGAGGTGGTCCGAGGCATGTGCAGTGTCTGCTTGCTCTGATAGAGCAACTGGGAGACCCACATCCTTCTGGAGCATGAGGTGGGGGCCAGGTGGGGAATTTCCTTGGCCATCTGAAATGACCCCAGATGCCTCCTACAACTAGAGCCCCACTCACTAGGAAGCTGAGACACAAGCAGATTCCAATGTTACAAGCAGCTAATGTAATTCAGTGCAGACAATTTAATGACATAGAAAAAGGCCTGCAGGGCCATGTCGGATGCTGGAGGAGTCCAGCACAACCACACGTCTCTAGCACATACAGCATGGCACATTCAGGAAAACCATGTGCCTTTGGAGTCGCTGCTGGGCAAGTGCCCCAGGGCATCTTGCGTTTCCTACCTGTGCCCCAAAAAATGAATCCTACCTCTGCCTTCAGGCACAGTCTCTACTGTCTGCATGTGCTTCATATATGGGAGAGACATATCACACCAAGGTCTCCACTCTAGTCTCTGCACTCTCAAACCCTTCTAGCTGTCCTCTCCTGAACCTCCTCTCACTCTGCCAGATGATATGAGCAGGGACTGGGCTAATGATGATCTCAGGGTGGCTGGATCACAGGCTATACATGTCCACGGACTTCTTCAGTGGCACCTTGTCCTTCCTGGAGACTGGTTCGAGAAGTCTGTCAGAGGCCGAACAGTGCTGCCAAATCAGCATGGGCAGCCAACCCCTCTCCTGGCATTCCTGCACAGCCCAGCTCTGTTTCTCCCTGGCCTTGGGCACTGCAGGGTTTGCTCTCTTAGCGGCAACCTCCTTTCACCATTGCATTGCCACCTGCTATCTATGCCAGCTTGGCACCACTTCCAATCAAAGCCTTTGCATACTTAAGGTCCTCAGTAACACGCTTCCCTGTGACAAATCTTCAGTCGGCACCACAGCTGAGGTGCTGAAGCCAACATATATGCAAAGATATGCAGCCTGGGGTGCAGGCAGGAGCAAATGGAGATGCACAAGTTGTCACAGCACTGCCACATGGTTGAAATACCTGCGATGTGGTGGGATCACTCGCATGACTGGAGTCCTTCAATGGCAGGGTGCAAGTTCCTCAGGAGAGACCACCAGGGAAGATGAGGAGGGACATGCCCTATGTGTGAAGGGCTAGCTTGGATGTATGGAGCTATTCCATAGCATGGACAAGGGAGGCAGCTCTGAAGGGCAGAGGAGCTCAGGAAAGCCAGCAGGTCATTAAGCACCTGTCAAACACCAGAATGCTCCATAGGAACACTTCGTAAAATCAGTAGACATCTCTGGACCTCAGCATGGCCAAACAGGGAGCTCACACGTGACCTCCAGGGCAATAAGGCAGCACATGGAAAGGGGAAGAAGGCAGAGGCTGCAAAGGAGGAATTTAGAAATATTGTCCAGCAAAGCAGGGATGATGTTAAGGAAGCCAAAGCTCCTCTGGGAAAGAGACACTTGCAGGGGATGTGAAGGACAGGAAGAAGAGCTGCTACTGCTTCAGTGACAGGAAAAGAATCAACAAGGCAATGTGGGCTCACTGCAGAATGGGGCAGGGATTGTTGTAAAGTGAATGTAGCTAGGTCTGGGGAAGTCAAGCCCTTCCTGTCTTCAGCCTTCACCAGCAAGGTCTCCTGAGCTGTTGTGCCTTGAGTCAGGAGTCCTGAGCAGAAAACCAACCCACAGTGCCCAAGTCTCTAGAACTCAATGCATACAAGTCTATGGGACTGGATGGCTGGCATCCATGCACATGGAGAGAGCTGGCTGCTATGACAGCAAGGCTGCTCTCTGTCATCTTTGAAAGGTTGTGGAGATCAGGAGAGAGCCCAACGAGCAGAAGAAGGAATATGCTGTGCCCATCTTCGAAAACAGCCACAAGGACAAACCAGGGAGGTGCAGGCCATTCACACTCACTCTGGCGTGGCATGTGTCAGGGACCCAGTCCTCTCCAATCCCATTTCTGGGCACATGAAGAAGGTGCCTGGGAACAGTCAGCATGGATTTCCTGAAGGTAAATCATTCCTGACCCACCTGATTGCCTGCTGTGATAAGAGACCTGCACTTGTGGAGGAGAGGAGTGTAATGCATGTGCAGTAGATATCCAGATGGCCAAAAAGCTGGTTGGATGATCGAGCTCAGAGGGTTTTTATGAATGGGTCATGCTTTACTGGGAAGCCAGGTAAAGGTGGGTTATGCAGGGGTACACCCTGCATCCTGTCCTGTCTGAAAGGCTCATCAGTGGGGCAGAACAACACATTCATCAGGACAGACTGAGACCTGAGTGGCAGAGGAGTGACCCCGAGAAGAAGGGCCTGGACGTTACGAGCAGTGCCATATGAGCCTGTGGTGCATGCTCACCACAAATGAAGCCAGCAGCATACAGAACTGCATTAGGAAGAGCATGGCCACCCAGGCAGGGGCAATTCTCATCCCCCTTGTCTCAGCACTGGAGTGGCCACGTCTGGAACAGTGTTTTCCAGCATGGGCTGCCCAGTGCTGGAGGAATGGGGAGCAACTGGAGAGGGTCCAGAGGAGGTCTGCCAAGATGGGGTTGTGCGCATGAAGCACATGGCCTGTATGGACATTTTGAGGGACCTGGGGTGCTTTAGCCTGCTGAAGTGGAAGCTAAGACCAATAGAGTAGTTGCCTGTGACTGCCTGTGACAGGGTGGTTTCAGAGATGCTGGAGCTTTTCTTGGTAGTGGGAAGCAGCACGAGAAAGGGAAAGAGCCACAAACTGCCTCTTGAGAGGTTCAGACAGCCCTTCAGGTAACAAGAATGTCACTCGTAGGGTAGTGCTGTGGTGCAGCAGGACACCCAGAGGGACTCCGTGATCAGCCCCTGGCTTTGTGTTTCAAGGAGCAGTGAGCAAGGACAGAGGGATGTCAGCAAAGGTGAGGAGATCCTGCAGTGAGAGCGAGGTAGGGAAGCAGGTTGGGTGTCTACAGGCTGCAGGGAAACAGGTGCCGCTTTGGAATAGCGTAGGCAAGCCTGTGGTGGAGATGACCGAGGGCAATGCCAAGGCTGAAAGCCTCCAACAGAACTGAGGTCTTTGTCCCCTTTGCTATGGCTAGTGTTTCTGCCACAGAGGCCCATGAGAAGATGACATTTCCTTACAGCACCATGGTCTTGCTGACTCCTCACCTCCAGAGGCCAGGAGGTGCCGTACCGCTGTTCTGCACCAGGCATTGCACACACACACCACCCTGACACTAGCCCCAAGAAGAATCCTTAGCAAAGGATCACCCTACCCCGGGGCTGGCTGTCAGGCTCAGCCACTCTGTTTGTAAAAAAAATCAAGGTTGACTTGGCATCAGAGCCACCTGCACATTGCCTTTGCCTACCTGCAAACAGGGCCTCCAACTTTGTGCTCTAATCAGCCCCTGGGGAGGCTTTCTTGGTAATAGCCCTCAGTTGGACCCATTAACACTCCAAGAAACTTGGCAACTTGGCTTCTGACTTCAACTTCTTGAGAGGTTTGTTCAGTCTTCTCTCCGCATCTGAGATTCATACACCCAATACACTGTGGAGCTCATTGAACTGCAAAAACCCTAAGGAGCCATGCCTCTTTCCATAGTTTTCTTCAGCTCTTCAAATCTTGTGTGGCTAATTGGAGAGGTTTCAGGAGTGTATTTACAAGAGGAAGAGTTCAATGAGCATAAAAAAAAGGGATTTCTGCTAAAAAGATCTTTCCTTATTTTTCAGCTTACAAACTAGACTGATACCCACATTCCCCAACTGATACTGATCCAGAGTGTCTGAGGTCAGACATCCATGGAAAATATTGCTCCCCAGCCCTGCCATTTCTCTCATCAGCCACTGGGGACTTAGAGCACTCTGGTTAAAATCTAACCTTTTTCCACTCAGGGCTGTAGCTGAATGTTACTGCTCATGTGCACCAATTCCCACCTGCTTTCCTTAGAGGACTAGCTGCAGACAGACACAGAAGGATTTGTCTTCATTGCGATCAAAGAAAAATGAACCTGTTCTAGTGTCATAAGAAATAAAACGCACTCCTCAACTGTATGTCAAGTCCAAGTTGCCTCCTACGAGGTCCACAGTCTACAAGGAATAACCTTCCTTGAAATGCTCTTCACAAATAGATAGGAAAGGCTGGATAGACACACAGTGAAGGAGTTGGTTGAAGACACAATTATACTGCTGAAACGTGAGGCAAGCTTTAGACGCCCAGAAACCTAAAGCAGCAACTGGAGAGTAGAGAAGTATCTGAATGGTAAAGAGCAAGGGGAGGAGGAAGACTGGGAAACTAGGGAAAGTGCATATGCCCAGATCATCTGATGCAAAGCTGACTTTAGAAATGATTAAATTAATCAGGACACATGGAAATACGTGAAACATTCGTGAGGTTAAAGCCACAGCATAACAGGCAGAGCAGTGGCAATGCAAGTTAAGGAGCAGATCAACATTTCTTCTCCTGAGATTCATGACCTTCCTCAAAATTTCCATTATGTCATCATGGGAAAATACTGACATTTTATTAAAATTATTCAGTCCCTTCAGCTGATGAAAATGGTCTCATATGGTTTTCCTTTTTTAATGCTGAAAGCAGTTCTTCCCCTTTCCAGGCAGAGCTCAGGTGTCCAACCACAAGCACCCAGTGGCACTTGGAGAGGCCCCGGTGCATCTGAGGCACCTGCCTGGGCCTGGCAGCTCTCACAGGGGACCTGCAGGAGACTGGAGCCCCTGGGAGCTGCAGAGGGAGGCTGGGCAGAGGGGAGCAGGGCACCTGCAATGGCACCAGACATCCATGACCCTGTGACTGCATCCCACCCCAATTCTGAAAATCACTTTTGTTTTCAGACAAAAAGATAATGCATAATCACCCCAGAAGACTAGTATACTGAAACAGAACAAATCAAGAAAGGCAACAAGAGCACAAAAAAAAAAAAAAAAAAAAAGCTGGAAAGTATAGCAAAACATTTCTTTTCTTTAAATCTTTGTCTTAATTTCTTTCTTGCTTCATTCTCAATGTCGCTTTCTAAACATTTCTGCTATAATCAAGCCTGCACCACTAAACAAGATATTTTTGTGTCTCACACAGAGCCCAGTGCTCAGAAAACCACCCCTGACCACAGCTGTCCGTGCCACTCCTCACTCTTTGCACAGAGCACGTCGCACTCTGAGGTGTCAGGCCCTCTCGACTGATGAGGAAAGCAGGGTGACCAGCTTTCTCTATTTTTGGATGGCCAAATTTGCACAAATCTCAGCATCTCTGTGTTACTGTGACCTTCTAAAGGAGTCCCGAAAACATCTAGCCACACTCCCTTTACACTCCCTTCATGGTCAGTGAAGTGCACAGGGAGGAGGCTGATCTCACCCCATGCCAGACCCTTTCAGTGCAGATGTCTCTGTCTGACCCAGTTGTCTGCACTTCCCTTTCTAGTCAACAGAGGGAAATAGGTTTTCTCAACAGAGCTGTTTTAAGATACATTTCCTAATGACAAGCTAAGGTCCCGTAGGAGCCGCCTCCAAAATCTCCAGCACCACGTGGGAACACAGCTATCCCAGGACATCTCAGGCAGCAGCAGCCTCTCTATGTGGTCAAATGAATCAAGCTCCAAAAGGAGATTCTAGTCACAAGCTGAAATCTTCTCAAGAAATAACTCAAAGTGGCAATTGACAAAAAAATCCTCTTTTCAAAAACTTCACACATTTTTACCATTTCCATGTATTTTCTTTTCTTTCTTATTAATTGGCAGCACCATATTCGTGCACTACAATAACCACAGCTATGAAGCATCGCAGGAACCAAGGTCCCAGATAACGCCCTCCAGATGCTGTGTGTCCAGGGCACATTTGCGCTTTTCTGGTGTATCATCTCTACCTTAAGCACTGCAGACCAAGAAACCTTGCTGAGGACTTTTAAAAACAAAGAGGCTGCTTTGGTGCCTCAAGGAGGAAGGCTGTGGCCTCTCTCATACTGTCCTACATCCTACTTCTACAAAAAGAGTGACCCACAGCAGAAACCAATTTTGAGGCTCACCAAAGCACCTGAGTTCGTGGCCACGCTTTGTGCTGTTTCATCCCACATGACTTTGATCCCAGCTTTGAAAAATGCCAAACCTTAAACCCCAGCTTCCTGCACAGGTCTTCCCAGTGCAGAGACCTGTCAGTGCAGGGGTGCAGAAGTGACCTCTCCAGTGCCCCATTTGAGATATTTCACAGCCTTTGGCACCATCTGGAGATGTTCCTGAAGGATTTATCAGCAAATGTGGGAAACTAACTGGAGTGAAGGGAGGTGACTGCTTTCCAGGGCATGAGGGGAAATCTCTCTGCTCTCTCCCTGGCTGTGCCATCTCCATGGCGGTGACCTCCTGAGCCCCCAGATGACATAAGCTGAGGTCACAGGGGGGATGTGCTGCATCACAAGGAGGTCTCCCCGGTGCCACAGTGGTGCCCTCAATTCCCTGCAAGGCTCAAGAGCTGCTGAGCACTGCTCAAGAGCTCCCCACTGCTGCTCTTCAGAGCCGCTCCATGGCAAGAATGGGGGAGAGGAGGCAGTGGGGCCACATTGGGGCCCCTCGCCAACAGGCAGAGGAGAAGGGGCACATTGGAGGGGAGTCTGGGTGACAAGATGGAAACACCATCCCTCATCCACGGCTGGAGAGGCAATGTGAGGGCAAGGGGGGAAGCGAGATGGAGAACTGCTGGACCAAGACCATCAGCCCAGAATGCAGTTCCTGCTTCCCAACACTCCTGTGGCTCTCCACCAAGGGTAAGGGCTTCAGGAGATCCTTGCTGAGGGGTTGTACAGAGACCACTAACTGCAAAAATGGCTGTGGATCCTGGGCTCTGCAGGTGGCTGCACAGCGCTGAGGGCTGCTATGAGAGCCCTGCCTGAGGGTCCCATCTTGCTTAGGGGACAATATGACAGCCAGGACTACTGGGACATAGGGCTGGGGCTGCCCTAAGCCCCAATGCTTCTGTGGGGCTGGCCCTATCCCCTCATGGCAGGGGGCAATCCAGGCCCACGTTTCCCTGGGAGTGGGTGCCCCTTTGGGATCTGGCTCTGGCAGGAAAGGGGTCCTGTGTTCTGGAGGCTGGGCTGTCTTGTAGCTCCTGTGGGGCTCACCAGAGCCTGCTGGAAATGCCCAAATGGGAAAATAAACCTTCACCTTGTAATAACCCCAAGGCCTCTACTTGTTTGGGAGAACCTCTGTTCCTTCCCTGTGGATCCATTTATGCTTCCAACTTGGCAGAGCATGTTTTGGGCTCAGAGATGTTGTCCTCCTACGGCCACAGCCCCTGTCCTCCTGCAAATGGGGGTCAGACCTCCGCACCCAAAAGACAGCCTGTTTGGGGGAGCAGCTTGGGAAGAGGTGGGGGTGCCATGGCCACCCCACAAGTCCCTGCTGACCCCAAGCCTGTTTCTCTGAGCTGTGGGGGACAGTGCTGGGGGCAGCCCAGCAGGGCCATCTCCCCCACCCCCTCCCAGCCCCACACCTCTGCTGCCCAGCACCGGCAGCCCCAGAGCTGCTCTGGCCCTGGCTGCCCCGGGGCTCCGGGGCTCCTCAGCCCTGTGGAGCGACGCGCCAGGGCCCAGCCCGGTGCCGCAGAGAGCAGCCCCTGCCTGGCTGTGGCCCAGCTCTGCTGGGCGCAGTGCGAGGGCTGCTGAGCCCCAGGGCTGCCGCGGGCAGGGGGCCGGGGCCCCAGGGAGCAGAGGGCCCTGCCCTGCCCTACCCTGCCCGGCCCGGCCCTGCCCTGGGGCTGGGAATTGACTTGGAGGTCACTCCGCTCCCAGCAGCACATAGGCCTGCAGCAGGCACCTGGCTGTAAACACAGACATGGAGTTTGACTTTGTACTGCTTCCTGAGTATAGGCTTACAACCCTCCAGCAGTCGATGAGGGAGTCCACCCAGAATTTTTATGCTGCTGAATGATTTAAGAGCAGGTGTGAGCACTGACAGCAGTAATCTCTGATTTCCAGTGTCTGTGTGCTGCAGAAAATTCTGCCCCATCAAAACACCAGGGGGCTTCTGAGATTTTTCTCTCAGGTCTGAATATCTCTGTTGCTTGATTCCTGGAGGTGGGAAGTGAATAGGCCCAAGGCAGTTACTGGCTATTCAGAGGAAGTGCCTGTTCCAAGCCCACCGAGGACTAGAGGCAAATAGAAGAGCTAAAGATTTGGTCTTTGTGTGTTTGGGGCCCTTGGGGGTCCCCTAGTTGCTGCCATGTGTGGTCGTGTGCCCTGTGTGTCTCTGATGTATAGCTGCATGTTGGCAGGCAACCCTCTGTGAGGCAAGGAGCAGAGGTGTGGGGTGTCGCAGTGGTGGGGTACCTTGTGGTGGGGACAGACAATGGTCCCAGGGTCTTGGTGCTGCGCGCAGGAAGAGGTGTCTGGAGAGAGCAGTGCTGTGCGTGGGGAGTGCCGCCAGGCTGGGGAGCTGGGGAGCCCTTGGAGGTGAGGAGGTGACTTGGCTCGCAGGGCCCAGGCTGCCCTGGTGGCCAGAGCCAGGGATGCTGGCAGCCTGCTGCCTTCTGTGCACTGAGGTTCAGGCCTGGAGTTTCCTCAGCTCTTGCCAGCATCTGCAGGCAGGATGTGGCTTAAAGGTGATGGAGTGTTGCTCCCTGCTCTGAGATGCAAACCAAGCCTGCTTTTTCCCTCCTTTTCTTTTGTTTGCTTTTCCTAGTGAGAGCTTTCTTCTGCAGCAGTGTTTCCTGCAGGAGGAGAAGGCCATGGGAGTTGCTTGTTGCCAGCTGGGCATTAGCATGCTGGCAGCTCTTTGGAGGAATGAAGGCCTTGTGGAGAGGTGGTCTTTGGAGATGGGCAGGTATGTTCCTGGGAGATGACTCTGAAATGAGGATGATCCCTTCCTGTGCACAATCTCCCTAGACAAGGAGTCCCTTTGAATAGGCAAACCAAGGCAACAGTGCCCTGCAAGGGATGCACAGCCCAGGTCTCTCTCCCTTCCAGGTGCAGTCTCTGCAAGTTCTTCCACTGTCCTGCTGCAGTGGGACCTTTGTGTGCTGCAGCAGGGAAATGAGAGAGCAGCCCATATGCAGGCATCAGTGTGCTAGGTGTGGTGTCATTAGGTGCTGACACAGGCAAGGTGCTGCTTTTCGCCCGAGCTCTGGGTGGGTGTGAGGAGCCCCACTTAGCTCTAGATGCATTGCTGTGAGTAGCTGGAGCCAAGGGAGTGGTGGCGAGCAGAGTCGTCCTCCAAGGAGGTTGCCAGCTTTTGGGCAGACATTGTGGACCCTGAGTGCTTGAAGTATTTTCCCCTTGCTGTTCTCTACCTGCATGCTTTTTTGTTCCACCTCACTTTTTGAGAGGAAAGTCCTAGAGCTTTTGCATTGTGACCTCTTTCCCCCCGTCTCTGACTCCTCCTTGCTGAGGCCCTGATGGGATAGTCTCCCTGCAGCCCTGAAAATTCCAGGTGCCAATGAGTGGAGCTCTGCTAAAACCTGCTGGCTTGGCTCAAGGCTTCACTCGGGAGAGAAATCCCAGCCCTTGCTGAGACAGTGAAATGTAAATGCTTGAAAGCAGCAAAAGCCTTCAGTCATTTTCCTGGTCGGAAGCTGGCTTGTCTAGGACTGGTGCCCTGGCCCTGTGCATACTGCTCAGTGTGTCTGTGTGCCACCATGTGCTCGTTTTTGAGCCACCTGAGCAAGGCCTGAGAGAGGGTGAGTGGTGCCAAAGACCTTTGGCCTCCTCCCTTGAAGCCCAAAAGGGCACCTGATTAGGGAGGCCTGTTGGCTGACTGTGTTGAGGGAAGCTGATGCAAAAGAGAGTTGGCTGGCAACCCTCTATGAGGCGAGGGGTGGGGATGCAGCATGCCACAGTGGTGGGTGCCCTGTGGTAGGGATACGGGTGGCCCCAGTGTCTTGGTGCTCGTCCCAGGAGGAGGTGCCTGGAGAGAGCAGTGCTGTGTGTGGGGAGTGCCGCCAGGCTGGGGAGCTGGGGAGCCCTTGGAGGTGAGGAGGTGACTTGGCTTGCAGGGCCCAGGCTGCCCTGGTGGCCAGAGCCAGGGATGCTGGCAGCCTGCTGCCTTCTGTGCGCTGAGGTTCAGCCTTGAGTTTCCTCAGCTCTTGCCAGGATCTGCAGACAGATAGGCCACATAGACTGTGAAATACATAGAAATATGCCACAGAGTATTCGGAGTACAAGAGGTCATCTTTCAGAAAGGGTTCCCTGCTGGAGATTCTTGAAGTTAACACTCATGGGATCTGTCCAACCACAAGTATTTTTAGGTTAGGTGCGTAGCAGTTGCCTCCCTCTCCTATTAGCAAAGGCTAAGGGGGAGATATGACCCGTATACCTAATTGGTGCAGACACTCTTTTTTTCTCATGCGGCAGGACTCTAGAAACTCTTTACTACAAATGCAGTAGTATCCCCCAATTAGCCATTACTTCAGGATCATATTAATCCCCTTTCAGTTCAGTGAAAGATAGCTCGGAGAGAGGGTCTTGAGCTCTTCCTGCTGAAGGCCTTGCTGCTTCGGGGCTCAATGCTACACTCCGCACCTCGCGCACTGCCCTGGGCTCTAAAACCAGACATCCAGGGGCTGACATCCAGTAGCGGACCGCAGAGAGCAGGTTAGATCATGTGGGACTTTTTTCACCCTCACAATTAACAAGGAAAGGGTCTTGCCACAGTGGAGCACTCAGAGGCACCCTTTCAAGTGGCAGTGCTACAACCAATAGCTTTTAAAATGGGCAAAACAAGGGAAACTTCCAAAGACAAAGTATTTCTTCAGAAGATAATTGTCCTTTGAAAACACTTCTCCCAGATGTGCAGTGACTGCAGTGAGTCGTGATGCTCAAGCACTTTCCTGCAAGTCGGCAGGAAATACTTCAGAGGACATAGCTGAGAACCAGCTTGCAGAGCTGAAGTTGTTTTGTGCAGATAACTTGCAAGACCCCTCAGAATTATGTTTCTCACTTTTCCATGTGCTTCTCTCTGCTGTAAGGGAGTCACTTCTGACCTGACAGATCAGGTGTCCAACTCAGCTCAGCATGTTTTGCAATGTGTCACTGAGCTGGTTGAGGCCTGCAGGTTCTGAAGCTCCTGCCTGATCAGCTCTGGCACAGCCTGGGTCTTAGCTCACTCATGGACTCTTCTTTGCAAGTGAACCCCCTCTGAGATGACATCCCAAGTGTGGATCTGAGCTAATTTGGACAAAGGTGCCCTCTTGGCAGTGAGGTGTGGATAAGAGCAAGTGAGGGTCCGTTCCCTCTGGAGTGGTGCAGGGCTGTCCCAGCAGGCCTTGCACAGTTCAGCTCACCCATTCATCATTGAACTGTATATTGGAGCCTGCAGGATGACTCTTCTTGGTAGCACACTTTACAAAAACCCTCTGGCTGGTAATAATCCATCATGCGCTGCTTTGGGAAGGTTGAGCTGCCAAAGGAAGCCTCCAGATAATGTCCATGGTGTCTCTGGGCCATGGGGGCAGCACACCAGGCTCAGAGGAGACCTGAGTGAGGAGCTGTGCACTGCTTGGTGGCAGGTCCTTTCCAGAGGGCTCGTCCTGAGCGGGGTGGCCATGAGCCGTGCCTGCCTGCCTGCTGGCTGCAGGCTGGTGGGGTGGCTGCAGCAGAGGTGCCCTCACAATCAGCACGCAGACGGGTCCATGTCACCTGTGTCACCCCCTTCCCTACTCAAGGTGGTCGTTCCTGCTGGGTGGGCTCTCTGAGGTGCTGGGTGACATCACAAACCTGCTGGCCAGCACATCTGCTGAGGGCCAATCGAGCTGCTGCAGTGGAAGTGACCTCACAATCAACACTGCAGCCATGTCCCCTTTGCCTGCCTCTCCCCATCCTCCTGCCCGTATATCATCTCTGGTGGGATGAGAGGTGGTGTGATTCTCTTCTTGTCCTCAAAATGGCTCCCAGCAGAACCCAGCCCATGGGGTTCCTGTACAATAGGTGATCTCTCAATGCTGTAGATGTGTTTCTTCCATCTTTTTCTCCCCCGCCCCTCTTCTGAGTCATCCTCTCTTCTGGACCCCCACATTCAACATCCCAGCCATGTCCCCTTTACAGGCACCTCCCTCTCCTCTATCCCTGTGCAATTACACACACGTAATTGCTCACATGGCAGGATGAAACTGGGCTCCTGAGGAAGACAGGCTGGGGTGGTGAGGAGATACAAGCATGATCTGTGCAAAGGGATGGCTGGAGTGCAGAGACCTTTGCCTTGGAGCAGGTGATGAGCCAGTGGAGACCTTGTAGGAAGGAGAAGAGGACACAGCAGTCTGGGTGACATTCTGGGAGTGTTTGCTAACAGCTGCCCGAGGAGGGAAGGGAAGCAGCTGAAACCTTGTGCAGGCAGCTGGGGGAAGCCTCATGGTCCCAGATCCTGGTTCTCACAGGGTAGTTTCACCCCCTTGAAATCTGCTGGCAGGGCAGTGGGCCTGGGCACAAGCAGCCCAGAAGATTCCTGGAGGGTGCTGAAAACAATTTCTTGGCACAGGCAATCAGTGAGCCAACACCGGCTGGACTCTGTCAGTCACAAGCAAAACAGAGCTGGATGGGGATGTAAAGGCTGAGGGCAGCCCTGGCTGCAATGATCATGAGATGGTGGAGAAGTAAGACAAAAAGCTGAAGCACAGCTCAGAGCTGCAGGAGAGCAGTTTTCAGCTAATTGAGCATCTGCTTGGCAGGATCCCCCAGGAGACTTCCCTGGAGGGCAGAGGGGCCTTGAGGCCTCCGTAAAGACAGATGGCAGAGGAAGAGAGGATAGAGAGGCAGAAGGAGAGAGTGGAAACATGTCAATTTGAATGCAGTAGTTTCTCAGAGCAAAATTTCTCCATTCAGAGTGTTGATAGGAAATGTATTGTGATGAATAACTGTACATATATAAATATATACACTCACGTTGTTACTGTAGTGAATGCATATGGTTCTGCCAATAAAAAAGAAAAAAAATATTTATTAGGATTGATAAATAATGTTTGAAATTCTGAAAATGAGGATTTTTTTTTCAATTCTTGCATAGAGCTATTTTTTGAATAGATTCCAATCTATGATGAGAACTTTACATTCAGGCTTTTATAGACACATACAAAGGCCATGGCTGCCTGAGATGCCCTGTGTAGCTGTGTTCCCATGTGGTGCTGGGAAATGTGACCCAGGTGCCATGGGAAACTTTCTGGAGCATTAGTTGGTCATCAGGAGAAGCATCTCAAGATCTCTCAGTGGGAGAAGTTTTTTCTTTCCATTGACTAGAAAGGGAAGTCCAGACAACTGGGTAAGTCAGAGACATCTGCACTGAATGGGTCTGGCATTGGGTGAGATAATTCGCATCCCTATTGTCCTCTAAAATGGTGTCACACTTCATTGATCATGCAGGGAATGAAAAGGGAGAGTAGCTAAGTGTTTAGGGACTCCTTTAAGATGTCACTGCCACACAGGTGCGTTGAGACTGGGCAGTGGGTGGGGGATCATTTAGCAGTCATTTAATAATACCCCAGCTGTTTCCATGTCCATCTGGTTGCAGCTCCAGTCAAGCTCTGGCTTTCCTCACTCCATCCCTGCATGCACGGACAAGGTTTTGATGCTCCCCCTGGGCAGCCTGTGCCCCTTCCCCCTCTGTGCACTTCCACCCCAGCACCCTGAGCGCTGGTGCTGCTGCCAGGGCAGAGGTGGAGGATCCCCCGGAGCTCCCCAGGGAAACGCTGTGCCCAGCCCCAGCCTCAGCCCCATCCCCAGCCCCAGCGTGGCAGAGGGGAGCTGCCCTCCCCCAACCAACCCTGGCAGTGCCAGCCCCACCTCAGCCTGCTCCTGAAAGGCTCCAGTGCAGCCCTGGAGGGAGCTGGAGCTGCCTCGGGCCTGGGGCAGTCTGGCGGCAGGAGGGTTTGACATGGGCACAGCAGCAGCGGTGCTGGGAGCAGGGGAGGAGCAGGGAAACTGGGGCAAAGACCTCTGCCCTCGGGTATATGGCTGGGGCACTGAATGGGTGATGCCTTTGTGGCCGGCCAGGCTCCATGTTCCGGGTGGATGTCAGCTCGAGGGTAGGAGCACTGAGATTTTCATGGGCTTCAGTGCAGCTGTGACCATGGTGAAGGCAAGTGGGCAGATCCAGGCTCCAGCAGCTGCAAGGGGGTGGGGGGTAGAAAAGTCAGCATGGGGCTGGTGAAGACCCTCTGTCTCCTCCCCATGGGGAAGAGAGTCCCCAGGCAATGCTGGCCTCCACCTCGGCTGATGGGAGGGGAGGACAGGGAGGGTGGAAGAGGCAGATGGAGCCTCTTGGGGTGTGTGAGGGAGTTTTCCAAAGGCCAGGGCTGAGCTTGGGACCTCTGGATCTTCCTCCTGATGCTCTTCCAGCTGGGGTCATTGTGCTCTGCCCCAGACGCTTTCGTCCCCATGCCAGCCCTGCCAGAGTAGAGGCTGAGAATTCATGGAATTGCAGAGAAGTTTTGGTGGGAAGGGACCTCTGGAGATCTGCAGTCCAACTTCACACACAAAGCAGGGCTGGCTGGAACCCTGCAGTCCCATCTGGCCAGCACTGGGCTGTGCCTGACCCCCGTTTCTATCCCCAGACCTGCTCTGCTCCTCTTGTCCACACTCTGCAGGACGGCACCTCTCGTCAGTGGGTCCCTGCCCTGCCTGAATCGCCAGCACCCTCAGCTCCCGGCTCTGCTTCCCACACGGAGCTGCCCTGCTGTGGGGCCATAGGCCATGCTGGTTGGGGTGGGAAGCAGACCCAGCTGGACAGGGATCACCACTGCTGATAGTGCTGACACCTGCCTTTGCTCATGGACAGTGCTCAGAGTGACCCCAGGGCACTTGCAATGGCAGGAGATGTGTTTGGGGGGGGCACTAGCTCCAGCCTGCGGTGTTTCACTGAGGGTGCAGGAATCATTCTGCAGGCCCCCTGCTCTGGGCCTCCTGGGTCCCCACTGCCTCTACGAGGATTGCAGAGCCCTCATTTCCCTACACATACCTGGATTTAGTGCTCTACCTTCTGGTTACTGCACCATGGACCATCCCTCAATCTGTGAGGCTCCACTCACTGCCCACCCCACACACACGCTGTCCCTGAAGATCCCCTGGGCTCTCCTGGGGGCTCCAATTCCCCTCCAGAAGGATGGGCATCTGTCATCAGCACTGTCACCTGTGGCACAGCCCCAGGCAGGCAATTCAGAGACCATTCCCCATCTCCACTGGCACTGGTCACTGAGAAATGAGCCCCAAATACATCTCTTTGTACCTTACAGATCATGCAGGGACTCTGAGCTCATCCCCTGCAGCCCCCAGAGTTCACAGGCAGAACACCAGATCCCTTAGTGGTGCAATCCCTTGGGTGTATTTTTGACTCCCTCTTCTGAAGAAAGGCCAGACTTCAGGCACGTCATGCAGGCGATCCCCTTTTATTATAGAAAAGCTGTTCTGGAATCCAGGTCTGGCATAAGGGTGCCCAGTGCCTGGTCCTGCCTGAGCTCACAGAAATGCACAGGGAAGCACAACCCTCCCACCACCGCATTAGGAGAGCGCTTAGGCTATATGCACACGCTGGAGCACATCAGGACAGTTTGGAAGGGAGGAGAGCAGCCCTGAAAGGAGAAAGTCCTGCTGCTGTGTGGGGACGTGTCTCCAGGAAAGCTGAAGCCCCTGTGCAAGGCCTGCAGCAAGGAAATACCTGCTGTGGTAGTGCAAAAACAGACACTGCCAAAAACAAACTCTCCCCATTGCACTGAGGGCATCGAAGAGATCTCAGACTAGCAGGCTCTGAGGTTCCCCCACCTCTGCTGATGAAGGCGGAAGCCTGGCTTCCTGTTTCAACACAGTCTCTGGGTCTGATTCAAAAGAGAGATTCCTGAGGAGACGTGACATGAACTGGATATTTTTGTTTGTTTTTCAGCATGAATGTAAAAGAGAAAACAAAGAAAGAAAGAAATGCACAACACAGCTTTGATGCCAGATATCCTGGCGAGTGAATGAATGTGGGACAGTTATTGGCACTGACCTTGTACCCATTGGTTCAATTTCTTCAGGGCATCCTTGAGCTCCTTGTTCCTCATGCTGTAGAGGAGGGGGTTCACTGCTGGAGGCACCACCGAGTACAGAACAGCCACCACCAGATCCAGAGATGGGGAGGAGAGGGAGGGGGGTTTCAGGTAGGCAAATATGACAGTGCTGACAAGCAAGGAGACCACAGCCAGGTGCGGGAGGCACATGGAAAAGGCTTTGTGCCGGCCCTGCTCAGAGGGGATCCTCAGCACAGCAGTGAAGATCTGCACGTAGGACACCACAACGAAAATGAAACACCCAAAGAATAAAGAGGCACCAACCACAAGAACCCCAGCTTCCCTGAGGTAGGAGTCTGAGCAGGAGAGCTTGAGGATCTGGGGCACTTCACAGAAGAATTGCTCCACAGAGTTGCCTTGGCAGAGTGGTATTGAAAATGTGTTAGCAGTGTGCAGGAGAGCACAGAGAAAACCACTGGCCCAGGCAGCTGCTGCCATTCTGGCACAGGCTCTGCTGCCCATGAGGGTCCCATAGTGCAGGGGTCTGCAGATGGCAACAAAGCGGTCATAGGTCATGACAGTGAGGAGAGAATACTCTGCTGAACAGAAGAAAAAGAGGAAAAAGACCTGGGCAGCACATCCTGCGTAGGAAATGGCCCTGGTGTCCCACAGGGAATTGGCCATGGATTTGGGGACAGTGGTGGAGGTGGAGCCAAGGTCGAGGAGGGAGAGGTTGAGGAGGAAGAAGTACATGGGGGTGTGGAGGCGGTGGTCACAAGCTACGGCTGTGATGATGAGGCTGTTGCCCAGGAGGGCAGCCAGGTAGATGCCCAGGAAGAGCGAGAAGTGCAAGAGCTGCAGCTCCCATGTGTCTGCAAATGCCAGGAGGAGGAACTCATTGAAGGAGCTGCCATTGGCCATTCAGTTCCACTGGGCTCTGGGGACTGTCTAAGGAGGAGAAGACATTGACAAGTTAGGAGAGACCTTCCAAGGAAAAAAAAAAAGTAACATTTCTCTTTGAAAACATCACATTGCCTCTCTCTTTTTTGGGGTGGGTCACTGGGCAGGTACCTTCCTTGAGCTCTGGTCTGTGCTGTCTGAATGTGCTGTGAGGAGCAGAAGCCTCTGCCCATGGGCTGCAGAGGAGTCAGTCCTTCTGGACAGTAGTGGGAACATGGGAACAGAGGTAAACAGCTCTGGCACTCATAATTTCTGTCAAATAAAATCTATTCGTCCTATGGAATGGCTTTTCAGTGTTTTCACTACCTGCTCTAAAGAATGAGAGTTTAGGAACAGAGTTTTAGACAATTTTTAATATATATATTTTTTTCTTTTAGATGTCTTTGTCACCCCTGGGGAGTGTTCCTCAAAGGCAGAAATTCTCAGCTTTTCTATTGCGAGTTTTTAAAAACAAGAAGATTCACTGCCACTTAGTACAAAGTGCGAACAGCTCGCCTGTCTATTAGCCTTGTTCCCAGCTGTCCTGTGCTCACACTGTTTTGAGCTGGAGGACCATCACTCTCATACATTGCCCTAGAAAGAAACCAGCCACTGCTAGGAGCAGATGAGTCCAGTTTCAAAACCACAGATGTTCAACCATCTCTCCCTTTCTTAGGGTACCAGAGAGAGGTCTCCACACTCCCCTTCTAGGCAAGGACACAGGGCTCTCTTCAGCTGCCCATATACAGTTTCCCAACACCATCTCCATACTCTCAGCATCTCTACAAATTCTTCACGGGTCTCTTGAACATCACAGAGATGCTATGAAGCAGCGGTGCCCTTCTGGAGGGCAGCTCAAAGTCTGGCAGGACATGACAGGGAAACGGTCAAAGGATGTTAGGACTGAAGATGAGCTCTCCTTAAGGGAGAGTCAGCTCAGTTCCCAGCCCCACAGACTGCATTTTCTGGAGCTGCACAGGTTAGAAGGGGGCTGCGGACACCTCACTCCCATGCAGACCCTGCTCTTGTGCAACTCGCAGTGGTGATGTCTGAACTGCAGCTGAAACCCCCCCAACCCCAGGGAGCTCGAGAGAAGAACAGGAGCAGCAGGGAGAGGAGGGGAAACAAGGAGCAACACCATGATCCTGCTGCCAAGGCAGGCAAGGAGAGAGAGACAGAGGGGCACTCAGGAAAGCCTTCACCGTACCCAGCCGGGCATGCCACCTCACAGATGGTGACATCACAGGACAGTTGCTCTCAGCCCCTTTGTTGGGCAGCAGTAAACTTGCCCGTGGCAGGAGAGATGTCCCTCTCCTCTGGCAGAGGTCTGGCTGCAGAGGAGGGGGCTCATGCCCTGGACCCCATGGCTGTCAGGGCAGAGGCTCTGCTGTGTGGGAGAGGACACATGGGAGGGGTGCTCGGAAGAAGCTGTCTGCATTGCAGGGACTGACCAAGACTCGCTCAAATCCATTCTCCCATGACGATTCTGTTGGCAGTTCCCTCTCATTCCCTGACCATCTCTGCTGCCTGGCACTGTTCCTGCTGGTAGCTCTTACTCTGTCCCAGCATCTTTTCCCTGTCAGTGCTCCCAGACGCCATCCCACCCTCTGTGTGCTCAGTTCTGCCTTACAGAAACTGCCCAGGACAGGGCACTGGGCACAGGTATCTCTGTTCTCACAGATCCGAAGGAGCAGGTCAGAAAAACTCTTATAAGGCAATAAAGGTGCTGCCAGTGCTGTCTGTCGGCTGAGGTGGGGCTGAAGGGGTTTGCTGGAGTTTCTCACAGACCTATTGATCTCTGAGAGTGAAGGTCTGGGAGTACACATTGCTTGCAAACCAGAAGGCTCTTTCCTTTTTTCTCCTTGCCAAAATTAGGATGTATTTTTTATAGTTTCTGTAGTACTCATGAGCTTTTACTAGAAGGCAAACTCCTTCCCTTTCAATTAGCCTTTTTTTGACCTTCCTCTGAAAAGACCCTTCGGACATAACCTGTGCATGAGCTCGAGCTGGTGGCACCCCTGACCCACGCATGGCCTTCTTGACAGGAGAATGAACCTGTCCTGCCACAGGTCACTGAATTCATGACTCAATCTATCAGTTATAGGATGGACTGGGTTCAGAAGACCCCTCCAGGAACCTCAGTAGCATTGCCCTGCAGTGAGAGGCTTACCGTGTCAAGGGCTGTGGAGATTTCTCCCAGAACGAGCTCTCCTCTGTCCTCCCACTCCACACTGCCTTCCACTTCTCCCTGCCTTCTCTCATCTCATGTCAGCAGCAGCAGGCAGTGCCCGCAGCCCTGCTGCTCTGCGCAGAGGAGCTGCTCCTGCACAAAGCTGTGTCTGGGCAGTGCTGCCAGGTTGCCATGAGCTCCCTCCATCCCAGGAGCCTGGCCCCACTCAGGAGCAGAGGCCCAGCTGAAGGCCTGAATTTCTCTGTCCCTTGTGCTCCCTCCTCCTGGGAAATGTTCACTCAGGTAGACTAAAATAATCACCTATTGTCCTTTGCTAAAGAGTAGAGAAAGACAGATTCCAACATTGCAACTTGTTTTATCAGAGAATGACTGACTATGAGAGGTGGAAATGTCCCACTCTGGAAGGCCCTATTCCCATCTCTTGTTCAGCTGGAAAAGGAAAGGCTTTGCGGGGGACTCATAGCAGCTTCCCAACTCAAGGTTACCACCAATAAGGAACCAGGTTTTTGCAGTGACTCATGGCAGGAGAATGAGAGGCAATGGCTATATAAGCTGACTCAAGTGAGGTTAAAATTAGATAGAAGGGAGAAAAATCAAAAAGGGTAACAAAGCATTTTAAGAAGGGTCCAGAGAGGTTATGGACTCTCTCTTCTTGAAGGCTTGCAGGACACAGCTGAACAAGGCCTTGAGGAACTTGGTGTGAATTCTGTGTTGATCCTGATGTGAGCAGGAGGTTGGGCTAGAGACTTCCCAAGGTCCCTTCCAGCCTGAATGATTCGGTGATTCCATCATGTCTGGCTATTGCCCCTGCAATTCTTGCAGGCAGGAATTCCTTTGCTGCATGTGGGTTAGCACCAGGTTTGGCCTCCTCAGAGCCAGCCTCTCCTAGTGGTGTGAGGTTTCCTCTTGGGCCTGAAGGGTTTTAAGTTCAAAGTCTAATTATGAACAACTGCTTGTGCAGAGTGGGCCCTCCTCACAGCATACAATACCTGTGCGTTACAATACAATGCTCTTCGCCATTGTGAATGATGGGAAGAAGAGGGTCGACAAGCATTAGTTGCAACAGGAGAGGTATGGGAGGGGGATAAGGAAAAAAAAATACCTATCAAGACAGTAAAGCACTGGGGCAGGTTGCCCAGAGAGGCTGTGCCCTCTGGGCCAAAAAGCATCTCCATCCTTGGAGGTTTTCAAGGCCTAAATGGATAAAGCTTTGAGGAACTTGGTTGGACCTGAGAGCTGACCCTGCTGTGAGCAGGAGGTTGGGTTGGAGACCTCCTGAGGTCCTTTCCAGCCTGAATCATCTGGCATTTCTTTCCACACCGGCTCTTCCCTTGTTGATGTTAGGGAAAGCACTCAGATGCCCTGTGACCATGGAAGTAAGTCAGACATAAGTATGGCCAGAACAACTGCAGCTGTCTTGTCCTCTTCCAGGCAGTGTTGCTCAGGTGTAGGACTGTTTCACAAGTACCCCCAAACAGCCCTGATCATATCCTTTACTTCATCCCCCTTCCTTTTTCTCCTCTTTTGCCCCTTCCAAGTTCTTCCTTTTTATCATCCTCATGCCCTCCCACACAAACAGCCCACCTCTGCTTACCCTAGCCCCACTGGTCCTCGTTTTGCTTGCTTTGTGCATTCATTGGGCTTTTCTGAGATGGTCAGCACAGTAATTCCTACCATTGCCAGCACTTCCATTAAACTAATACCTCCTTTTATTCACTGTAGTGTCCTGCAGGTCCTCATGCTGTTATCCTGCTGGAGACACCACAAGTCAGGGGGAGCCATCTGCACACACACACATTAACAGCTGACACAAGAGAGCTTCAGTCTGGGGGACCTTGAGAAACCTGAGGGTTTGGCCAGCAGAAGCCTCCTGAAGTTTTACAAGGAGAAGGGGCAAGTCCTGCACCTGGGGAAGGATAACTCCATGCATCAGGGCAGCATGGGACCTTACCAGCTGAGGAGTGACCCTGACTCGATGGGCCTGGGCATTGTGAGAAATCCCACACGAGCCAGTGGGGCACACTCATTGCAAATACGGCCAGAGGTCCATGGGCTGCATTAGGAAGAGCTTGGCCAGCAGACCAGGGGAGCCATTATCCCCCTCGACTCAGCACTGGGGTGGCCACAGCTGCAGTAGTGTGTCCCCGTGAGGGGCTCCCAGGAGCTTCTCTTGGTAGTGGGAAACAGCACGAGAAGGGGAAACAGCCACAAACTGCAACTTGGGAGGTTCAGGCTGGACATTAACGTGAATGAATGACACTCGAAGAGTAGTGCTGTGCTGCCAGAGATTACCCAGAGGGAGTCTGTGATCATCCCCTGGCTCTGTGTTTCAAGGAACAGTCAGTGAGGATGGAGAGACACCAGTAAAGGTGGGGAGATCCTGGAGTGGGAGCAAGGTGGGGAAGCAGGTTTACAGTCTGCAGGGACACAGCAGCAGCCATGGGACAGTGTAGGACAGCCTGTGGTGGAGACAGTCAAGGGCACAGCCAAGCCTGAAGGCAACTTGCCCCCCAGGGGACCCCAAGAGGTGTCGTGTCATTGTCCTGCACTTGGCATTGCGCACCCCCACATGCAGCCTGCCCCCAGGAAGAGCCTTGGGAAATGTGGGAGAAAAGGATCTGCCTTCCCAGGGGCTGGGTGTCCATCCTTGCCCATTTTTTCTTGATGAAACACATCAAGGTTGACTTGGCATTAGAAACACCTGCACATTTCCTTTGCCTGCTTGTGGTCAGTGATCACAATTCTCTGCTCAGATCAGCCCCTGGGGAGTCTTTGTTGCTCATGGCTCTCAATGGGACCCACTAACACTCAAAGAAACTTTGGGCTTTGCTTCTTTGACTTCTGGAACATTTTCTGCAATATCCTGCGAGGAGCTGTGGTTCATGGACTCAGCACCAAATCCACCATGGGGATCATTAAAATGCAAAAGCCCTGATGAACCACATCTCTTCCTGTAATTTTCTTCAAATCTTGTATGGCTAATGGAAGATGTTTCGGGAGTGTAGCTGAAAGATGGAGACTGCAATAGTATACAAGCATTGCTGCTTTGAATGGGTGGTGGGTTTTTTCGGATTATTTATTTATTCAGATTATTATTTTCCCACTTTCAGAATAAGGGACAGCAACATTCTCCAGTTGAGATCGATCCAAAGTGTCTCCTAATGAAGTCTGGACATGTAACCAACACCTGGGGCTGGCACTGCCAGGGTGGGTCGGGAGAGGACAGCTCCCCTCTGCCACACTGGGGCTGGGGCTGGACACAGCGTTTCCCTGGGGAGCTCCCTGAGGAGCCGCTCCGGGAGATCCTCCACCTCTGCCCTGGCAGCAGCACCAGCGCTCAGGGTGCTGGGGTGGAAGTGCACAGAGGGGGCACAGGCTGCGCAGGGGGAAGCATCAAGACCTTGTCCGTGCATGCAGGGATGGAGTGAGGAAAGCCAGAGTTCGGCTGGAGCTGGAACCAAAGACCTCAGATGTGGAAACGGCTAGGGTATTATTAAATGACTCTTAAATGTTCCCCTGGAGTCTGAGGGGTCTGAGCACCCAGCCCCTGCCCAATCTGGGCTGTGCCTCACAGGGAGCTCAGCAGACACCTGTGTTTCAGCTTCTGCTGGGTTCTGGTGCAGAAGAGAGGCCATGCAAGGCTGGCCTTTTCCCCTCTATCGGGATACAGGGACCTGCAGGAGGATTGAGCTGGCCTTGGACCACCCCACAGCTGGGTGAGCAGCCAGTGCTGGAAAGGGGTGATGTGAGGGGCTGCTCTGGAATGATGGCCCTGGGGCAGCTTCCCCAGTGTGTCCATGCAACACAGGGAACAACCTGGGCTCTCCTCTCCTGCACCCGCCATGTCCTGCTGCCTTTCCCAGCAGACCTGCATTTTCCCTGCAAGCACATGGCTGTGTGCTCCCCCACTGCCGTTCACACGCAGTAGCTGCCTGCTGGCATTTGTCCTCTCCGGGGCCCTTTCCAGACCAGCCCAGACCCTCCCCAGCTCTCCCCACCTCCCCTGCCCTCTCCCCAGCCCACCCAGCACAGCAGCCCAGGATGGGGTGGCCCCACAGCAGCGCCTTTGGCAGGGGGCTGCAGAGCTCTGGGCACTCACCCCACAGCCCCAGCCCCTCTGCAGGCCACAGCAGCTGCTGGGGGGCAGAGAGGGGTGTCAGCCTCCCCATCAGTCCCACACCCGGGGGCCAGCAATGGCACAAGGAAAGGGAGGCCAGGCACTCCACGTCTCCACTGCTCTCATGACCAGAGAACCTCAACCCTGGCTGCCTGCAGCCCCTCTGGGCAGCCCCTCTCCCCAGGGCAGCACAAGAGTCCTGGCCCCGGGGCTCCTCAGGCAGCTCCAGTGACAGGGCAGCCTGCCCGGAGCTGACACACACGGAAACAGGTTTTCATTTATTCCTCCCCACAAGCACACAGTTGCTCCTTTGCTCTTCTCCGGAGACATCCCTGCTCCCCAGAGAGCCTTTCCCCAGGTGTGTGCGTCCATGCTGGTCTGGCTGGCCGATCCTGCACCCCTCCCCTGTGCTCCCTGCAGGGCGCTGGGCTGGCGGTGCTGCTCTGCAGGGCAAGCAGGATGTATGGCCCCGGGATGACTCCACACTGGTCATGCTGGTGAGGGCAGATCCAGCTGGACCAGCATCATTGCACCTGACAAGCCCTCCCCAGGGTCTGTGGCTGTGGAGGATGCTTGGAGCAATCACAGGCCATCTCCAATGGCTCAGGTGTGTCCTTAGACCCAGCCCACTCCCTCTCCTGAGACTGCAGAGCCCTGATTTGGTGCATTCCTCGGTTTGGCCCTTTACTTTGGTTGACTCCACTTGGTTTGGGGAGTCTCCACTCACTGCCCACTCCAGGCACAAACTGCCCCTGGAGATGCCCTGTGCTCTCTTAGTGGTTCCATACTCCCTTCCAGAAGCATGGCATCTGTCACCAGCCCTCTAATAGTTGAGACACTCCCCAGCAGAGACCTCTTTACCGCTCACCATCCTCAGGGTCACTGGGCCCCCACAAGTGAGGGCTGAATCCATCTGACATTCCCTAACACACCACCCTGTGAGCTCATGTTCCTTAGCCCATGGAAAACTCTGGCACAGCAACAAGGCAGTAGAAAGATGGAGTGGACGACAGAAGCAACAGTGACTCTTCTTTTTAGATTACTTCTAAGTGGGGATCCCATTTGTGGGAAGTAGAAAGTTGGCTAAATAAGCGACCAACTCCCACAGGAAGTCCCATAGAGAAGGGGGTTGTGTCAGTAGCTGCATGAATTCCTGCTAAAACAGAAAGAAAACCCTACCAAAGTCCTGGAGATGAGGTTGTGGTTAAACATCCAACTCAGGGATCAATATGGGTGACTGTGCTCTTTTACCATGAAAAAGGAGTATGGGATGCTGTAGACACTGAAGAGAACAAGTTAACCATAAATGAGGCTTGGATTATGTCCAAGACCTAGGTGTCTTCACTTGCAGGGAAGTGTGGTGTTACCTGCTAACCGTGGGGACACTGATAACTGGAAGAAACACCTGAAATGTGCCTCTAACAGGTTCTGCCTTTTCACGTTGCCCATGGGACAACTTGGTTATTGAAGATCAGTCACAACCCATCTTTAAAACTATAGTTACAAGAGAAATAGCATCTGTATCATTAGCACAAGGTCAAGGACTGATAGCCATAATGTTACACTGACCCTAAGATCTAACGTTACTCTAAAGGTAGCTATATGTAATAACACACGGGATGGGAAGCTGCACCTGGTTATGACAATAGAGATGGGTACTACAGACATGGAAGGCAACAAAAGCCGTTGTAATGTGACCTATGTTTTTGACCAAATCGCCACGCAAGTTACTGGTTAACTTCTCATATGACTGAACAAACGATGGCTTTGTTTGGATCCATTTAATATATCAGTAACACTTGGAGTAACCTTCCATCAACTCGACAGCTTTCTCAGACAGAACACCAAGGTTACTCAACATCTGTTGGAAACTGGAAAACGCTTAAAGGAAAGGGAAGGAACGAGGAAATATGATACAATGAATAGATTCGGTTAGTAAAAGTGTCCAGTGACAGAGCAGCCTGTCCTGAGCTGACACACATAGAAACAGGTTTTCATTTATTCCTCCCTGCAAGCCCACAATTGTTCCTTTGCTCTTCTCGAGAGACATCCCTATTCTCCAGAGAGCCATTCCTCTGATCAGTGTGTCTGTGCTGGCCTCACCGGCCATTCCTGCACCCCTCTGCTGTGCTCCCCAGGCTGGTGGTACTGCTCTGCAGAGTGAGCAGCTGTGGGGCCCCGGGGTGACTCCACACTGGTCGTGCTGGTCAGGGCAGACCCGGCTGGCCCAGCATCACTGCACCTGACAAGCCCCTCCCCAGGTGCCTGTGGCTGTGGAGGGTGCTCAGAGCAATCACAAGGCATCTCAAATGGCTCAGGATGGGGTCAGGTGCGTCGTTAGATCCAGCCATGGGTTTTCATTGCAGGTGACATGAACCGTTCTTGCGGCTGCCTTCCCTGTGCTAGGTGAGTCCCCACTGCCTCTCCTGAGACCACAGAGCCCTGATGTGGTGCATTCCTTGGTTTGGCCTTTCATCTTTGGGTGACTCCACTTGGCTTTGGGAGTCTCCACTCACTGCCCATCCCAGGCACATGCTGTCCCTGGAGATCTCTTGTGCTCTTCTGGTGGCTCCACACTCCCTTCCAGAAGGATGGGCATCTCTCACCAGCCCTCTAAGATCTGAGACAGTCCCCAGCAGACACCGCTTGGGCACTCACCCTCTCCTGGGCCACTGACACGCACAAGTGAGGGCTGAATCCAGCCCTCATTCCCTCACACATCACCCTATGAGCACATCCCCCTTAGCCCATGGAAAACCCAGGCACAGCAACAGGGCCTTTTCAGGTGCAATTCCCTGAGTGCATTTTTGGCCCCAGCTTTGGAAGAAAAGCCCAACCTTCAGGCAGGGTACTGATGAAATCCCCTTTTATTACAGAGATGCTGCAAGGGAGGCCAGCTCTGACACAGGGATCGGTAGATTTAGGGAAGGCCTCTGGGTCAGAGAGATGGGGTTTGTGCCTCTGGAGAAGAGAGATGAATTCAGACATTTGTGAACAAACACGTTCATCACAGAGAGAATGCCCAAACCACAAATGTTCCCTGAGATCACTTGGAAATCACTTGTGAGGAGAGATGGGCAGCTTATTGCTGCTGAAATGGTACCAACTGACCTATTTTCTTCAGTGCCTCCTTGAGCTCCTTGTTCCTCATGCTGTAGATGAGGGGGTTCACTGCTGGAGGCACCACTGAGTACAGAACAGCCACCATCAGATCCAGAGCTGGGGAGGAGATGGAGGGGGGCTTCAGATAAGCAAAAAATGAGGTGCTGATGAAGAGGAAGGCCATGGCCAGGTGCGGGAGGCACATGGAAAAGGCTTTGTGCCGGCCCTGCTCAGAGGGGATCCTCAGCACAGCTGTGAAGATCTGCACATAGGACAGCACAATGAAAATGAAACATCCGAAAGCTAAACAAACACCAGCCACAAGAACCCCAAGTTCCCTGATGTAGGAGTCTGAGCAGGAGAGCTTCAGGATCTGGGGAACTTCACAGAAGAACTGGTCCACTGTGTTGCCTTGGCAGAGTGGTATTGAAAATGTGTTAGCAGTGTGCAGGAGAGCATTGAGAAAAGCACTGGCCCAGGCAGCTGCTGCCATTTTGACACAAGCTCTGCTGCCCATGAGGGTCCCATAGTGCAGGGGTCTGCAGATGGCAACAAAGCGGTCATAGGCCATGACTGTGAGGAGAGAATACTCTCCTCCTAACAAAAAGACAGTGGGTGTGGAGGTGGTGGTCGCAGGCTACGGCTGTGATGATGAGGCCGTTGCCCAGGAGGGCAGCCAGGTAGGTGCCCAGGAAGAGCGAGAAGTGCAAGAGCTGCAGCTCCCATGTGTCTGTGAACGCCAGGAGAAGGAACTCATTGAGGGAGCTGCTGTTGGACATTTCGGTATCAACAGGTATGGGGGACTGTCAAAAGAAGAAAAGACATTGAGAAGTCAGGAGAATTTTGAAACAAAAACCCCCCCAGTTGTTGCAGTTCTCATACAACCCCCCACATTGCCTCTCTCTTTCCTGAGAGCATCATTGTGCAGCTCCTTTGCTTGAGCTCCACTTTGCACTAGTTGAGTGTGCTGCTGTGAGGGTTAGGGACCTCTGCCTGTGGTCTCAAGAGGAGTCCATCCTGCTGTGCAGCAGTGACAATGGGGGAATGGGGGTGACAAGCCCTGACATTCACAGTTCCTGCCAAGTGAAATCCACTAGGCATGTAGAAGGGCTTTTCGGCATCTTCACTCCCAATTGTAAAGGATGAGGTTTGAGGAATAGCGTTTTAGGGATTTTATTTTCCTTTACATGTCACCCCTGGGGAATGTTCCTCAAAGGTAGAAATCCTTGGCATTTCTACTGTGAGTCCTGAGAAGAAAGCATCCACTGTTCCTTGTTGCAGAGTGAAGACATCTCGTCTATCTATTAGTCTCATTCCCAGCTGTCCTGCGCTCACACCTCTTTGAGCTGGAGGATGGTGTTACCCTAAAAAGAAATCAGTCCCTGCTGAGTGCAGAGGAGTCCACTTTCAAAGTGCAGGTCTCCAAACTTCTCTCCCTTTCTCCGGGCACCTGAGGGAGTTCTTCACACTCCCCTTCTAGCCGAGGACACACAGGGTTCTTCTCAGCTGCTGACTTACACCTTCCCACCACTACCTCCATACTCTCAGCGTCTCTGCAGCTTCTTCATTTGTCTCTCAGGTATCACAGAGGTGCTATGAGACAGCTGTGCCCTGCTGGAGGGCAGCTCGCAGTGTGGCAGCACAACGCAGAGAAACAGTCAAAGGACTGTCAGGACTGAAGATGAGGGAGGATCAGCTCATTTCCCAGCCCCATAGACTGCATTTCCTGAGCTGCACAGGCTAGAAGGGGGCTGGAGCAACTTCATTCCCATGCAGACCCCTCTTTTTCACTACTTGCAGCATCAGCGTCAGAACTGCAGCTGAAAACCCTCCAACTCCAGGGACCCCAAAAGCAAGAACGGGAGCATCATGGAGAGGAGGGGAAACAAGGAGCAACACCATGAACCTGCTGCCAAGGGATGAACAGAGAGAGAGACAGATGGGCATGCCACCTCACAGATGATGACATCGCAGGGGAGTTGCTCTCAGCCCCTTTGTTGGGCCCCATGAAATGGGCCCCTGGCAGGAGAGATGCCCCTCTCCTCTGCCAGAGGTCTGGCTGCAGAGGAGGCAGCTCATGCCCTGGACTCCATGGCTGTCAGGACAGAGGCTCTGCTGGGTGGGAGGGCAGACACAGGGGGCTTGCTCAGAGGACGGTGTCTGCATTGGAGGGAATAACCATGGCCACAAAGGTGCTGCTGGTGCTGCTGGAGGTGGAGTTGAAGGGACTTGCTGAGCTTTCTCACAGACCCGTTAGTCTCTCAGAGTAATGGTTTAGAACTCACAGTTTCTTGTAAAAAAAAACCAAAACGTCTTTCTTTCATTCTCCCTGCCCAAATTAGGGAACTGAAAGCACAGACAGTAGAAGGGAAGCTCCTTCTCTTTCATGTAGCCCTTCTCTTGATATTCCTCTTGAAAAGCTGGAGGGTGCTCCCCTCCTCCAAAGCTTTGTCCTGCAGCACCATAGGGAGCTCCCTGGGCAGGCTGAGGGCTGACCCTCATAGGGGCAGAGTGACTGCCCCGGGCACACAGCACCCTGGGGAACAGGGACACTGCTCTGAACTGCAGCCCTGAGCAGACCTGGGTGCATGCTCCGGCTTCACACCCCTGCAGGGTCCCTGGGAGAAGGGAGCAGCATGCCCTGCCCCTCTGACAGTGTGTCACAGGATCCCTGCTCTGAAGCATCTCCTCCTCTGCTTATGCACTGGAGAAGCCAGAAGAGCGATCCTTAGAAATACTATCAGTCATGGGATGGGATGGGTTCAGAAGACCCCTCCAGGAACTGCAGTAGCATTGCCCTGCAGCCAGAGACTTACTGTGTCAGGGGCTGTGAAGATTTCTCCCACAAGGAGCTCTCCTCTGGCCTCCCACTCCACACTGCCTTCCACTTCTCTCTGCCTGCTCTCATCTCATGTCAGCAGCAGCAGGCAGTGCCCGCAGCCCTGCAGCTCTTGGCAGAGGAGCTGCTCCTGCACACAGCTGTCTCTGGGCAGTGCTGCCAGGTTGCCATGAGCTCCCTCCATCCCAGGAGCCTGGCCCCGCTCAGGAGCAGAGGCCCAGCTGAAGGCCTGAATGTCTCTGTCCCTTGTGCTCCCTCCTCCTGGGAAATGTTCCCTGAAGTAGACTAAAACAATCACCTATAGTCCTTCTCTAAAGAGTGGAGAGAGACTGATTCCAACATTGCAATTTATTTCATCAGAGGATGGCTATCTATGATAGGTGGAAATGTCCCATTCTGAAAGCCCCAATTCCCATTTTTTAACTAGGCAGGACACCTAGTCAGGGACAAGAAGGGTTCATTAACACATGGTTTAGGTTTTCATTCAGATGAGTCAATCTGGACATCACATGCCTGTTTAGAAGCCCCTGGGCTGCAGTGGGATTCTGATCCCTCCTGTGAACCCCACAAATACACAGGAGGTGTCTCCAGCACATACAGCATGACAGCTACAGGAAAAGCATGCCCCTTCGAAATGCCGAGGGTGCCGGCAAGGCAGGCAGGACAGTGCCCCAACGGGAGGTGCCATCCCCCAGTGCCTGGAAAAAAAGAGCAGAGCAGGTTTGGGGATGGTAACCAGGGTCAGGCACAGTCCAGCGATCACCAGAGAAGTCTGTAGGGCTCCAGCCAGCCCTGCTTTGTGTGGGAGGTTGGCTGGAGACCTCCAGAGGTCCCTTCCCACCAAAACTCCTCTGCCACTGCATGAATTCTTGCTCCCCAACCTCTGCTCTGGCATGACTGGCAGGGGGATGAGAGCTCCTATAGCAGGGAAAAATGAGCCTGGTTGGGAGAGTGTTGGGGGAAGATCCAAAGGTGCCTGGCTCAGCCCCGGGCTTTGGAAAACTCCCTCACACACCCTGAGAGGCTCCATCTGCCTCTTCCAACCTGCCCTGTGCTCCCTTCCTGTCAGCCAAAGCAGAGTCCAGCATCTCCTGCGGACTCTCTTCCTCATGGGGAGGAGAGGGAGGGCCTTCAGCTGCCCCACACTGCCTTTTCCAAAGGCAGCCTTTGCAGCTGCATGTGCCTGGCTCTGCCTGCCCACTTGCCTTCACCACAGTCCCAGTGCTCCTGCCTTCGACCTGGCATCTGCTCCGAACCTGGAGCCTGGCCACCCACAAAGGCATCGCCTGTCGAGTGTCCCAGCCATGCAGCTGAGGGCAGGGGTCTTTGCCCCAGTTTCCTCCCCATGCTCTGGGCACCATTCATGCATGGGAGCTGCCTGCTGGCATTTTGCCTCTCCCAGGCCCTTTCCAGACCAGACCAGACCCTCCCCAGCTCTCCCCACCTCCCCTGCCCTCTCCCCAGCCCACCCAGCACAGCAGACCAGGATGGGGTGGCCCCACAGCAGTGCCTGTGGCAGGGGGCTGCAGAGCTCTGGGCACTCACCCCACAGCCCCAGCCCCTCTGCAGGCCACAGCAGCTGCTGGGGGGCAGAGAGGGGTGTCAGCCTCCCCATCAGTCCCACACCCGGGGGCCAGCAATGGCACAAGGAAAGGGAGGCCAGGCACTCCACGTCTCCACTGCTCTCATGACCAGAGATCCTTAACCCTGGCTGCCTGCAGCCCCTCTGGGCAGCCCCTCTCCCCAGGGCAGCACAAGAGTCCTGGCCCCAGGGCTCCTCAGGCAGCTCCAGTGACAGGGCAGCCTGCCCGGAGCTGACACATACAGAAACAGGTTTTCATTTATTCCTCCCCACAAGCACACAGTTGCTCCTTTGCTCTTCTGTGGAGACATCCCTGCTCCCCAGAGAGCCTTTCCCCAGGTGTGTGTCCATGCTGGTCTGGCTGGCCGTTCCTGCACCCCTGCCCTGTGCTCCCTGCAGGGCGCTGGGCTGGCGGTGCTGCTCTGCAGGGCAAGCAGGATGTGCGGCCCCGGGGTGACTCCGCACTGGCCGTGCTGGTGAGGGCAGATCCAGCTGGACCAGCATCATTGCACCTGACAAGCCCTCCCCAGGGTCTGTGGCTGTGGAGGATGCTTGGAGCAATCACAGGCCATCTCCAATGGCTCAGGTGTGTCCTTAGACCCAGCCCACTCCCTCTCCTGAGACTGCAGAGCCCTGATTTGGTGCATTCCCTGGTTTGGCCCTTTACTTTGGTTGACTCCACTTGGTTTGGGGAGTCTCCACTCACTGCCCACTCCAGGCACAAACTGCCCCTGGAGATGCCCTGTGCTCTCTTAGTGGTTCCATACTCCCTTCCAGAAGCATGGCATCTGTCACCAGCCCTCTAATAGTTGAGACACTCCCCAGCAGAGATCTCTTTACCGCTCACCATCCTCAGGGTCACTGGGCCCCCACAAGTGAGGGCTGAATGCAGCCCACATTCCCTAACACATCACCCTGTGAGCTCATGTTCCTTAGCCCATGGAAAACTCTGGCACAGCAACAAGGCAGTAGAAAGATGGAGTGGACGACAGAAGCAACAGTGACTCTTCTTTTTAGATTACTTCTAAGTGGGGATCCCATTTGTGGGAAGTAGAAAGTTGGCTAAATAAGCGACAAACTCCCACAGGAAGTCCCATAGAGAAGGGGGTTGTGTCAGTAGCTGCATGAATTCCTGCTAAAACAGAAAGAAAACCCTATCAAAGTCCTGGAGATGAGGTTGTGGTTAAACATCCAACTCAGGGATCAATATGGGTGACTGTGCTCTTTTACCATGGAAAAGGAGTACGGGATGCTGTAGACACTGAAGAGAGCAAGTTAACCATAAATGAGGCTTGGATTATGTCCAAGACCTGGGTGTCTTCACTTGCAGGGAAGTGTGGTGTTACCTGCTAACCGTGGGGACACTGATAACTGGAAAAAAACACCTGAAATGTGCCTCTAACAGGTTCTGCCTTTTCACGTTGCCCATGGGACAACTTGGTTATTGAAGATCAGTCACAACCCATCTTTAAAACTATAGTTACAAGAGAAATACCATCTGTATCATTAGCACAAGGTCAAGGACTGATAGTAGGCCATAATGTTACACTGACCCTAAGATCTAACGTTACTCTAAAGGTAGCTATATGTAATAACACACGGGATGGGAAGCTGCACCTGGTTATGACAATAGAGATGGGTACTACAGACGTGGAAGGCAACAAAAGCCGTTGTAATGTGACCTATGTTTTTGACCAAATCGCCACGCAAGTTACTGGTTCACTTCTCATATGACTGAACAAACGATGGCTTTGTTTGGATCCATTTAATATATCAGTACCACTTGGAGTAACCTTCCATCAACTCGACAGCTTTCTCAGACAGAACACCAAGGTTACTCAACATCTGTTGGAAACTGGAAAACGCTTAAAGGAAAGGGAAGGAATGAGGAAATATGATACAATGAATAGATTCAGTCAGTAAAAGTGTCCAGTGACAGAGCAGCCTGTCCTGAGCTGACACACATAGAAACAGGTTTTCATTTATTCCTCCCTGCAAGCCCACAATTGTTCCTTTGCTCTTCTCGAGAGACATCCCTGTTCTCCAGAGAGCCTTTCCTCTGATCAGTGTGTCTGTGCTGGCCTCACCGGCCATTCCTGCACCCCTCTGCTGTGCTCCCCGGGCTGGTGGTGCTGCTCTGCAGAGTGAGCAGCTGTGGGGCCCCGGGGTGACTCCACACTGGTCGTGCTGGTCAGGGCAGACCCGGCTGGCCCAGCATCACTGCACCTGACAAGCCCCTCCCCAGGGTCTGTGGCTGTGGAGGGTGCTCAGAGCAATCACAAGGCATCTCAAATGGCTCAGGATGGGGTCAGGTGCATCATTAGATCCAGCCATGGGTTTTCACTGTATGTGACATGAACCGTTCTTGCGGCTGCCTTCCCTGTGCTAGGTGAGTCCCCACTGCCTCTCCTGAGACTGCAGAGCCCTGATGTGGTGCATTCCTTGGTTTGGCCCTTCATCTATGGGTGACTCCACTTGGTTTTGGGAGTCTCCACTCACTGCCCATCCCAGGCACATGCTGTCCCTGGAGTTCTCTTGTGCTCTTCTGGTGGCTCCACACTCCCTTGCAGAAGAATGGGCATCTCTCACCAGCCCTCTAAGATTTGAGACAGTCCCCAGCAGACACCGCTTGGGCACTCACCCTCTCCTGGGCCACTGACACGCACAAGTGAGGGCTGAATCCAGCCCTCATTCCCTCACACATCACCCTATGAGCACATCCCCCTTAGCCCATGGAAAACCCAGGCACAGCAACAGGGCCTTTTCAGGTGCAATTCCCTGAGTGCATTTTTGGCCCCAGCTTTGGAAGAAAAGCCCAACCTTCAGGCAGGGTACTGATGAAATCCCCTTTTATTACAGAGATGCTGCAAGGGAGGCCAGCTCTGAGACAGGGATCGGTAGATTTAGGGAAGGCCTCTGGGTCAGAGAGATGGGGTTTGTGCCTCTGGAGAAGAGAGATGAATTCAGGCATTTGTGAACAAACACGTTCATCACGGAGAGAATGTCCAAACCACAAATGTTCCCAGAGATCGCTTGGAAATCACTTGTGAGGAGAGATGGGCAGCTTATTGCTGCTGAAATGGTACCAACTGACCGAGTTTCTTCAGTGCCTCCTTGAGCTCCTTGTTCCTCATGCTGTAGAGGAGGGGGTTCACTGCTGGAGGCACCACTGAATACAGAACAGCCACCACCAGATCCAGAGCTGGGGAGGAGACGGAGGGGGGCTTCAGATAAGCAAAAAATGAGGTGCTGATGAAGAGGAAGACCATGGCCAGGTGCGGGAGGCACATGGAAAAGGCTTTGTGCTGGCCCTGCTCAGAGGGGATCCTCAGCACAGCAGTGAAGATCTGCACGTAGGACAGCACAATGAAAATGAAACATCCGAAAGCTAAACAAACACCAGCCACAAGAACCCCAACTTCCCTGATGTAGTAGTCTGCGCAGGAGAGCTTGAGGATCTGGGGAACTTCACAGAAGAACTGGTCCACTGTGTTGCCTTGGCAGAGTGGTATTGAAAATGTGTTAGCAGTGTGCAGGAGAACATTGAGAAACCCACTGGCCCAGGCAGCTGCTGCCATTTTGACACAAGCTCTGCTGCCCATGAGGGTCCCATAGTGCAGGGGTTTGCAGATGGCAACAAAGCGGTCATAGGCCATGACTGTGAGGAGAGAATACTCTCCTCCTAACAAAAAGACAACCAGAAAGAGCCGGGCAGCACATCCCGCGTAGGAAATGGCCCTGGTGTCCCACAGGGAATTGGCCATGGATTTGGGGACAGTGGTGGAGATGGAGCCAAGGTCAAGGAGGGAGAGGTTGAGGAGGAAGAAGTACATGGGGGTGTGGAGGCGGTGGTCGCAGGCTACGGCTGTGATGATGAGGCCGTTGCCCAGGAGGGCAGCCAGGTAGGTGCCCAGGAAGAGTGAGAAGTGCAAGAGCTGCAGCTCCCATGTGTCTGTGAACGCCAGGAGGAGGAACTCATTGAGGGAGCTGCTGTTGGACATTTCGGTATCAACAGGCATGGGGGACTGTCAAAAGAAGAAAAGACATTGAGCAGTCAGGAGAATTTTGAAACAAAAAAACCCCCAGTTGTTGTAGTTCCCATACAACCCCCCACATTGCCTCTCTCTTTCCTGAGAGCATCATTGTGCAGCTCCCTTGCTTGAGCTCCACTTTGCACTAGCTGAGTGTGCTGCTGTGAGGGTTAGGGACCTCTGCCTGTGGTCTCAAGAGGAGTCCATCCTGCTGTGCAGCAGTGAGAATGGGGGAATGGGGGTGACTAGCCCTGACATTCACAGTTCCTGCCAAGTGAAATCCACTAGGCATGTAGAAGGGCTTTTCAGCATCTTCACTCCCAATTGTAAAGGATGAGGTTTGAGGAATAGCGTTTTAGGGATTTTATTTTCCTTTAGATGTCACCGCTGGGCAGTGTTCCTCAAAGGTAGAAATCCTTGGCATTTCTACTGTGAGTCCTGAGAAGAAAGCATCCACTGTTCCTTGTTGCAGAGTGAAGACATCTCATCTATCTATTAGTCTCATTCCCAGCTGTCCTGCGCTCACACCTCTTTGAGCTGGAGGATGGTGTTACCCTAACAAGAAATCAGTCCCTGCTGAGTGCAGAGGAGTCCACTTTCAAAGTGCAGGTCTCCAAACTTCTCTCCCTTTCTCCGGGCACCTGAGGGAGTTCTTCGCACTCCCCTTCTAGCCGAGGTCACACAGGGTTCCTTTCAGCTGCCGACTTACACCTTCCCACCACTACCTCCATACTCTCAGCGTCTCTGCAGCTTCTTCATTTGTCTCTCAGGTATCACAGAGGTGCTATGAGACAGCTGTGCCCTGCTGGAGGGCAGCTCGCAGTGTGGCAGCACAACGCAGAGAAGCAGTCAAAGGACTGTCAGGACTGAAGAGGAGGGAGGATCAGCTCATTTCCCAGCCCCATAGACTGCATTTCCTGAGCTGCACAGGCTAGAAGGGGGCTGGAGCAACTTCATTCCCATGCAGACCCCTCTTTTTCACTACTTGCAGCATCAGCGTCAGAACTGCAGCTGAAAACCCTCCAACTCCAGGGACCCCAAAAGCAAGAACGGGAGCATCATGGAGAGGAGGGGAAACAAGGAGCAACACCATGAACCTGCTGCCAAGGGATGAACAGAGAGAGAGACAGATGGGCATGCCACCTCACAGATGATGACATCGCAGGGGAGTTGCTCTCAGCCCCTTTGTTGGGCCCCATGAAATGGGCCCCTGGCAGGAGAGATGCCCCTCTCCTCTGCCAGAGGTCTGGCTGCAGAGGAGGCAGCTCATGCCCTGGACTCCATGGCTGTCAGGACAGAGGCTCTGCTGGGTGGGAGGGCAGACACAGGGGGCTTGCTCAGAGGACGGTGTCTGCATTGGAGGGAATAACCATGGCCACAAAGGTGCTGCTGGTGCTGCTGGAGGTGGAGTTGAAGGGACTTGCTGAGCTTTCTCACAGACCCGTTAGTCTCTCAGAGTAATGGTTTAGAACTCACAGTTTCTTGTAAAAAAAAACCAAAACGTCTTTCTTTCATTCTCCCTGCCAAAATTAGGGAACTGAAAGCACAGACAGTAGAAGGGAAGCTCCTTCTCTTTCAAGTAGCCCTTCTCTTGATATTCCTCTTGAAAAGCTGGAGGGTGCTCCCCTCCTCCAAAGCTTTGTCCTGCAGCACCATAGGGAGCTCCCTGGGCAGGCTGAGGGTTGACCCTCGTAGGGGCAGAGTGACTGCCCCGGGCACACAGCACCCTGGGGAACAGGGACACTGCTCTGAACTGCAGCCCTGAGCAGACCTGGGTGCATGCTCCGGCTTCACACCCCTGCAGGGTCCCTGGGAGAAGGGAGCAGCATGCCCTGCCCCTCTGACAGTGTGTCACAGGATCCCTGCTCTGAAGCATCTCCTCCTCTGCTTATGCACTGGAGAAGCCAGAAGAGCGATCCTTAGAAATACTATCAGTCATGGGATGGGCTGGGTTCAGAAGACCCCTCCAGGAACCTCAGGAGCATTGCCCTGCAGATAGAGACTTACTGTGTCAGGGGCTGTGAAGATTTCTCCCACAAGGAGCTCTCCTCTGGCCTCCCACTCCACACTGCCTTCCACTTCTCTCTGCCTGCTCTCATCTCATGTCAGCAGCAGCAGGCAGTGCCCGCAGCCCTGCAGCTCTTGGCAGAGGAGCTGCTCCTGCACACAGCTGTGTCTGGGCAGTGCTGCCAGGTTGCCATGAGCTCCCTCCATCCCAGGTTCCTGGCCCCGCTCAGGAGCAGAGGCCCAGCTGAAGGCCTGAATGTCTCTGTCCCTTGTGCTCCCTCCTCCTGGGAAATGTTCCCTGAAGTAGACTAAAACAATCACCTATAGTCCTTCTCTAAAGAGTGGAGAGAGACTGATTCCAACATTGCAATTTATTTCATCAGAGGATGGCTATCTATGATAGGTGGAAATGTCCCACTCTGAAAGCCCCAACTCCCATTTTTTAACTAGGCAGGACACCTAGACAGGGACAAGAAGGGTTCATTGACACATGGTTTAGGTTTTCATTCAGATGAGTCAATCTGGACATCACATGCCTGTTTAGAAGCCCCTGGGCTGCAGTGGGATTCTGATCCCTCCTGTGAACCCCACAAATACACAGGAGGTGTCTCCAGCACATACAGCATGACAGCTACAGGAAAAGCATGCCCCTTCGGAATGCCGAGGGTGCCGGCAAGGCAGGCAGGACAGTGCCCCAACGGGAGGTGCCATCCCCCAGTGCCTGGAAAAAAAGAGCAGAGCAGGTTTGGGGATGGTAACCAGGGTCAGGCACAGTCCAGCGATCACCAGAGAAGTCTGTAGGGCTCCAGCCAGCCCTGCTTTGTGTGGGAGGTTGGCTGGAGACCTCCAGAGGTCCCTTCCCACCAAAACTCCTCTGCCACTGCATGAATTCTTGCTCCCCAACCTCTGCTCTGGCATGACTGGCAGGGGGATGAGAGCTCCTATAGCAGGGAAAAATGAGCCTGGTTGGGAGAGTGTTGGGGGAAGATCCAAAGGTGCCTGGCTCAGCCCCGGGCTTTGGAAAACTCCCTCACACACCCTGAGAGGCTCCATCTGCCTCTTCCAACCTGCCCTGTGCTCCCTTCCTGTCAGCCAAAGCAGAGTCCAGCATCTCCTGCGGACTCTCTTCCTCATGGGGAGGAGAGGGAGGGCCTTCAGCTGCCCCACACTGCCTTTTCCAAAGGCAGCCTTTGCAGCTGCATGTGCCTGGCTCTGCCTGCCCACTTGCCTTCACCACAGTCCCAGTGCTCCTGCCTTCGACCTGGCATCTGCTCCGAACCTGGAGCCTGGCCACCCACAAAGGCATCGCCTGTCGAGTGTCCCAGCCATGCAGCTGAGGTCAGGGGTCTTTGCCCCAGTTTCCTCCCCATGCTCTGGGCACCATTCATGCATGGGAGCTGCCTGCTGGCATTTTGCCTCTCCCAGGCCCTTTCCAGACCAGACCAGACCCTCCCCAGCTCTCCCCACCTCCCCTGCCCTCTCCCCAGCCCACCCAGCACAGCAGACCAGGATGGGGTGGCCCCACAGCAGTGCCTGTGGCAGGGGGCTGCAGAGCTCTGGGCACTCACCCCACAGCCCCAGCCCCTCTGCAGGGCACAGCAGCTGCTGGGGGGCAGAGAGGGGTGTCAGCCTCCCCATCAGCCCCACACCTGGGGACCAGCAATGGCACAAGGAAAGGGAGGCCAGGCACTCCACGTCTCCACTGCTCTCATGACCAGAGATCCTTCACCCTGGCTGCCTGCAGCCCCTCTGGGCAGCCCCTCTCCCCAGGGCAGCACAAGAGTCCTGGCCCCGGGGCTCCTCAGGCAGCTTCAGTGACAGGGCAGCCTGCCCGGAGCTGACACATACAGAAACAGGTTTTCATTTATTCCTCCCCACAAGCACACAGTTGCTCCTTTGCTCTTCTGTGGAGACATCCCTGCTCCCCAGAGAGCCTTTCCCCAGGTGTGTGTCCATGCTGGTCTGGCCGGCCGTTCCTGCACCCCTGCCCTGTGCTCCCTGCAGGGCGCTGGGCTGGCGGTGCTGCTCTGCAGGGCAAGCAGGATGTACGGCCCCGGGGTGACTCCGCACTGGCCGTGCTGGTGAGGGCAGATCCAGCTGGACCAGCATCATTGCACCTGACAAGCCCTCCCCAGGGTCTGTGGCTGTGGAGGATGCTTGGAGCAATCACAGGCCATTTCCAATGGCTCAGGTGTGTCCTTAGACCCAGCCCACTCCCTCTCCTGAGACTGCAGAGCCCTGATTTGGTGCATTCCCTGGTTTGGCCCTTTACTTTGGTTGACTCCACTTGGTTTGGGGAGTCTCCACTCACTGCCCACTCCAGGCACAAACTGCCCCTGGAGATGCCCTGTGCTCTCTTAGTGGTTCCATACTCCCTTCCAGAAGGATGGCATCTGTCACCAGCCCTCTAATATTTGAGACACTCCCCAGCAGAGACCTCTTTACCGCTCACCATCCTCAGGGTCACTGGGCCCCCACAAGGGAGGGCTGAATGCAGCCCACATTCCCTAACACATCACCCTGTGAGCTCATGTTCCTTAGCCCATGGAAAACTCTGGCACAGCAACAAGGCAGTAGAAAGATGGAGTGGACGACAGAAGCAACAGTGACTCTTCTTTTTAGATTACTTCTAAGTGGGGATCCCATTTGTGGGAAGTAGTAAGTTGGCTAAATAAGCGACAAACTCCCACAGGAAGTCCCATAGAGAAGGGGGTTGTGTCAGTAGCTGCATGAATTCCTGCTAAAACAGAAAGAAAACCCTATCAAAGTCCTGGAGATGAGGTTGTGGTTAAACATCCAAATCAGGGATCAATATGGGTGACTGTGCTCTTTTACCATGGAAAAGGAGTACGGGATGCTGTAGACACTGAAGAGAGCAAGTTAACCATAAATGAGGCTTGGATTATGTCCAAGACCTAGGTGTCTTCACTTGCAGGGAAGTGTGGTGTTACCTGCTAACCGTGGGGACACTGATAACTGGAAGAAACACCTGAAATGTGTCTCTAACAGGTTCTGCCTTTTCACGTTGCCCATGGGACAACTTGGTTATTGAAGATCAGTCACAACCCATCTTTAAAACTATAGTTACAAGAGAAATACCATCTGTATCATTAGCACAAGGTCAAGGACTGATAGTAGGCCATAATGTTACACTGACCCTAAGATCTAACGTTACTCTAAAGGTAGCTATATGTAATAACACACGGGATGGGAAGCTGCACCTGGTTATGACAATAGAGATGGGTACTACAGACATGGAAGGCAACAAAAGCCATTGTAATGTGACCTATGTTTTTGACCAAATCACCACGCAAGTTACTGGTTAACTTCTCATATGACTGAACAAATGATGGCTTTGTTTGGATCCATTTAATATATCAGTAACACTTGGAGTAACCTTCCATCAACTCGACAGCTTTTTCAGACAGAACACGAAGGTTACTCAACATCTGTTGGAAACTGGAAAACGCTTAAAGGAAAGGGAAGGAACGAGGAAATATGATACAATGAATAGATTCGGTTAGTAAAAGTGTCCAGTGACAGAGCAGCCTGTCCTGAGCTGACACACATAGAAACAGGTTTTCATTTATTCCTCCCTGCAAGCCCACAACTGTTCCTTTGCTCTTCTCGAGAGACATCCCTATTCTCCAGAGAGCCTTTCCTCTGATCAGTGTGTCTGTGCTGGCCTCACCGGCCATTCCTGCACCCCTCTGCTGTGCTCCCCAGGCTGGTGGTGCTGCTCTGCAGAGTGAGCAGCTGTGGGGCCCCGGGGTGACTCCACACTGGTCGTGCTGGTCAGGGCAGACCCGGCTGGCCCAGCATCACTGCACCTGACAAGCCCCTCCCCAGGGTCTGTGGCTGTGGAGGATGCTCAGAGCAATCACAAGGCATCTCAAATGGCTCAGGATGGGGTCAGGTGCGTCGTTAGATCCAGCCATGGGTTTTCATTGCAGGTGACATGAACCGTTCTTGCGGCTGCCTTCCCTGTGCTGGATGAGTCCCCACTGCCTCTCCTGAGACCGCAGAGCCCTGATGTGGTGCATTCCTTGGTTTGGCCTTTCATCTTTGGGTGACTCCACTTGGTTTTGGGAGTCTCCACTCACTGCCCATCCCAGGCACATGCTGTCCCTGGAGATCTCTTGTGCTCTTCTGGTGGCTCCACACTCCCTTGCAGAAGGATGGGCATCTCTCACCAGCCCTCTAAGATTTGAGACAGTCCCCAGCAGACACCGCTTGGGCACTCACCCTCTCCTGGGCCACTGACACGCACAAGTGAGGGCTGAATCCAGCCCTCATTCCCTCACACATCACCCTATGAGCACATCCCCCTTAGCCCATGGAAAACCCAGGCACAGCAACAGGGCCTTTTCAGGTGCAATTCCCTGAGTGCATTTTTGGCCCCAGCTTTGGAAGAAAAGCCCAACCTTCAGGCAGGGTACTGATGAAATCCCCTTTTATTACAGAGATGCTGCAAGGGAGGCCAGCTCTGAGACAGGGATCAGTAGATTTAGGGAAGGCCTCTGGGTCAGAGAGATGGGGTTTGTGCCTCTGGAGAAGAGAGATGAATTCAGGCATTTGTGAACAAACACGTTCATCACGGAGAGAATGCCCAAACCACAAATGTTCCCTGAGATCACTTGGAAATCACTTGTGAGGAGAGATGGGCAGCTTATTGCTGCTGAAATGGTACCAACTGACCGAGTTTCTTCAGTGCCTCCTTGAGCTCCTTGTTCCTCATGCTGTAGATGAGGGGGTTCACTGTTGGAGGCACCACCGAGTACAGAACAGCCACCACCAGATCCAGAGATGGGGAGGAGAGGGAGGGGGGCTTCAGATAAGCAAAAAATGAGGTGCTGACAAACAGGGAGACCACGGCCAGGTGCGGGAGGCACATGGAAAAGGCTTTGTGTCGTCCCTGCTCAGAGGGGATCCTCAGCACAGCAGTGAAGATCTGCACGTAGGACAGCACAATGAAAATGAAACATCCGAAAGCTAAACAAACACCAGCCACAAGAACCCCAGCTTCCCTGAGGTAGGAGTCTGCGCAGGAGAGCTTGAGGATCTGGGGAACTTCACAGAAGAACTGGTCCACTGTGTTGCCTTGGCAGAATGGTATTGAAAAAGTGTTAGCAGTGTGCAGGAGAACATTGAGAAACCCACTGGCCCAGGCAGCTGCTGCCATTTTGACACAAGCTCTGCTGCCCATGAGGGTCCCATAGTGCAGGGGTTTGCAGATGGCAACGTAGCGGTCATAGGCCATGACTGTGAGAAGAGAATACTCTCCTCCTAACAAAAAGACAACCAGAAAGAGCCGGGCAGCACATCCTGCGTAGGAAATGGCCCTGGTGTCCCACAGGGAATTGGCCATGGATTTGGGGACAGTGGTGGAGATGGAGCCAAGGTCAAGGAGGGAGAGGTTGAGGAGGAAGAAGTATATGGGGGTGTGGAGGTGGTGGTCGCAGGCTACAGCTGTGATGATGAGGCCGTTGCCCAGGAGGGCAGCCAGGTAGATGCCCAGGAACAGCAGGAAGTGCAAGAGCTGCAGCTCCCCTGTGTCTGTGAATGCCAGGAGGAGGAACTCATTGATGGAGCTGCTGTTGGACATTTCGGTATCAACAGGCATGGGGGACTGTCAAAAGAAGAAAAAACGTTGAGAAGTCAGGAGAATTTTCAAACAAAACCCCCCCAGTTGTTGTAGTTCCCATACAACCCCCCACATTGCCTCTCTCTTTCCTGAGAGCATCTTTGTGCAGCTCCCTTGCTTGAGCTCCACTTTGCACTAGCTGAGTGTGCTGCTGTGAGGGTTAGGGACCTCTGCCTGTGGTCTCAAGAGGAGTCCATCCTGCTGTGCAGCAGTGACAATGGGGGAATGGGGGTGACTAGCCCTGACATTCACAGTTCCTGCCAAGTGAAATCCACTAGGCATGTAGAAGGGCTTTTCAGCATCTTCACTCCCAATTGTAAAGGATGAGGTTTGAGGAATAGCGTTTTAGGGATTTTATTTTCCTTTTGATGTCACCCCTGGGGAATGTTCCTCAAAGGTAGAAATCCTTGGCATTTCTACTGTGAGTCCTGAGAAGAAAGCATCCACTGTTCCTTGTTGCAGAGTGAAGACATCTCATCTATCTATTAGTGTCATTCCCAGCTGTCCTGCGCTCACACCTCTTTGAGCTGGAGGATGGTGTTACCCTAACAAGAAATCAGTCCCTGCTGAGTGCAGAGGAGTCCACTTTCAAAGTGCAGGTCTCCAACCTTCTCACCCTTTCTCCGGGCACCTGAGGGAGTTCTTCACACTCCCCTTCTAGCCGAGGACACACAGGGTTCCTTTCAGCTGCCGACTTACACCTTCCCACCACTACCTCCATACTCTCAGCGTCTCTGCAGCTTCTTCATTTGTCTCTCAGGTATCACAGAGGTGCTATGAGACAGCTGTGCCCTGCTGGAGGGCAGCTCGCAGTGTGGCAGCACAACGCAGAGAAACAGTCAAAGGACTGTCAGGACTGAAGATGAGGGAGGATCAGCTCATTTCCCAGCCCCATAGACTGCATTTCCTGAGCTGCACAGGCTAGAAGGGGGCTGGAGCAACTTCATTCCCATGCAGACCCCTCTTTTTCACTACTTGCAGCATCAGCGTCAGAACTGCAGCTGAAAACCCTCCAACTCCAGGGACCCCAAAAGCAAGAACGGGAGCATCATGGAGAGGAGGGGAAACAAGGAGCAACACCATGAACCTGCTGCCAAGGGATGAACAGAGAGAGAGACAGATGGGCATGCCACCTCACAGATGATGACATCGCAGGGGAGTTGCTCTCAGCCCCTTTGTTGGGCCCCATGAAATGGGCCCCTGGCAGGAGAGATGCCCCTCTCCTCTGCCAGAGGTCTGGCTGCAGAGGAGGCAGCTCATGCCCTGGACTCCATGGCTGTCAGGACAGAGGCTCTGCTGGGTGGGAGGGCAGACACAGGGGGCTTGCTCAGAGGACGGTGTCTGCATTGGAGGGAATAACCATGGCCACAAAGGTGCTGCTGGTGCTGCTGGAGGTGGAGTTGAAGGGACTTGCTGAGCTTTCTCACAGACCCGTTAGTCTCTCAGAGTAATGGTTTAGAACTCAGTTTCTTGTAAAAAAAAACCAAAACGTCTTTCTTTCATTCTCCCTGCCAAAATTAGGGAACTGAAAGCACAGACAGTAGAAGGGAAGCTCCTTCTCTTTCATGTAGCCCTTCTCTTGATATTCCTCTTGAAAAGCTGGAGGGTGCTCCCCTCCTCCAAAGCTTTGTCCTGCAGCACCATAGGGAGCTCCCTGGGCAGGCTGAGGGCTGACCCTCATAGGGGCAGAGTGACTGCCCCGGGCACACAGCACCCTGGGGAACAGGGACACTGCTCTGAACTGCAGCCCTGAGCAGACCTGGGTGCATGCTCTGGCTTCACACCCCTGCAGGGTCCCTGGGAGAAGGGAGCAGCATGCCCTGCCCCTCTGACAGTGTGTCACAGAATCCCTGCTCTGAAGCATCTCCTCCTCTGCTTATGCACTGGAGAAGCCAGAAGAGCGATCCTTAGAAATACTATCAGTCATGGCATGGGCTGGGTTCAGAAGACCCCTCCAGGAACCTCAGGAGCATTGCCCTGCAGCCAGAGACTTACTGTGTCAGGGGCTGTGAAGATTTCTCCCACAAGGAGCTCTCCTCTGGCCTCCCACTCCACACTGCCTTCCACTTCTCGCTGCCTTCTCTCATCTCATGTCAGCAGCAGCAGGCAGTGCCCGCAGCCCTGCTGCTCTTGGCAGAGGAGCTGCTCCTGCACACAGCTGTGTCTGGGCAGTGCTGCCAGGTTGCCATGAGCTCCCTCCATCCCAGGAGCCTGGCCCCACTCAGGAGCAGAGGCCCAGCTGAAGGCCTGAATGTCTCTGTCCCTTGTGCTCCCTCCTCCTGGGAAATGTTCCCTGAAGTAGACTAAAACAATCACCTATAGTCCTTCTCTAAAGAGTGGAGAGAGACTGATTCCAACCTTGCCATTTCTTTCATCAGGGGACGGCTATCTATGATAGGTGGAATTGTCCCACTCTGAAAGCCCCAATTCCCATTTTTTAACTAGGCAGGACACCTAGACAGGGACAAGAAGGGTTCATTGACACATGGTTTAGGTTTTCATTCAGATGAGTCAATCTGGGCATCGCATGCCTGTTTAGAAGCCCCTGGGCTGCAGTGGGATTCTGATCCCTCCTGTGAACCCCACAAATACACAGGAGGTGTCTCCAGCACATACAGCATGACAGCTACAGGAAAAGCATGCCCCTTCGGAATGCCGAGGGTGCCGGCAAGGCAGGCAGGACAGTGCCCCAATGGGAGGTGCCATCCCCCAGTGCCTGGAAAAAAAGAGCAGAGCAGGTTTGGGGATGGTAACCAGGGTCAGGCACAGTCCAGCGATCACCAGAGAAGTCTGTAGGGCTCCAGCCAGCCCTGCTTTGTGTGGGAGGTTGGCTGGAGACCTCCAGAGGTCCCTTCCCACCAAAACTCCTCTGCCACTGCATGAATTCTTGCTCCCCAACCTCTGCTCTGGCATGACTGGCAGGGGGATGAGAGCTCCTATAGCAGGGAAAAATGAGCCTGGTTGGGAGAGTGTTGGGGGAAGATCCAAAGGTGCCTGGCTCAGCCCCGGGCTTTGGAAAACTCCCTCACACACCCTGAGAGGCTCCATCTGCCTCTTCCAACCTGCCCTGTGCTCCCTTCCTGTCAGCCAAAGCAGAGTCCAGCATCTCCTGCGGACTCTCTTCCTCATGGGGAGGAGAGGGAGGGCCTTCACCAGCCCCACACTGCCTTTTCCAAAGGCAGCCTTTGCAGCTGCATGTGCCTGGCTCTGCCTGCCCACTTGCCTTCACCACAGTCCCAGTGCTCCTGCCTTCGACCTGGCATCTGCTCCGAACCTGGAGCCTGGCCACCCACAAAGGCATCGCCTGTCGAGTGTCCCAGCCATGCAGCTGAGGTCAGGGGTCTTTGCCCCAGTTTCCTCCCCATGCTCTGGGCACCATTCATGCATGGGAGCTGCCTGCTGGCATTTTGCCTCTCCCAGGCCCTTTCCAGACCAGCCCAGACCCTCCCCAGCTCTCCCCACCTCCCCTGCCCTCTCCCCAGCCCACCCAGCACAGCAGCCCAGGCTGGGATGGCCCCACAGCAGTGCCTGTGGCAGGGGGCTGCAGAGCTCTGGGCACTCACCCCACAGCCCCAGCCCCTCTGCAGGGCACAGCAGCTGCTGGGGGGCAGAGAGGGGTGTCAGCCTCCCCATCAGTCCCACACCCGGGGGCCAGCAATGGCACAAGGAAAGGGAGGCCAGCCACTGCAGGTCTCCACTGCTCTCATGACCAGAGATCCTTGACCCTGTCTGCCTGCAGCCCCTCTGGGCAGCCCCTCTCCCCAGCACAGCACTCACGGCCCACTCCAGGCACACTCTGGCCCTGGAGATCCCCTGTGCTCCCTGGGTGGCTCCAGATCCCCTTCCAGCAGCATGGGCATCTGTCACCAGCCCTGTAAGAGGTGGGACAGTCCCCGGCAGAGACCTCTTGACCACTCACCCTCTCCAGGGGCACTGGGCACCCACAGCTGACAGCTCCATCCAGCCCTCATGCCCTAACACACCACTCTACGAGCTGATACCCCGTAGCCTGTGCAAAACCCAGGCATGGCAACAGGGCCTTTTTGGGTGCAGTTCCCTGAGCACATTCTTGGCTCCAGATGGGAAGAAGAGCCCAACCTTCAGTCACTGTATTGAGCAAATCCTCTTTTACTACAGAGAAACAAATTGGGAGGCCAACTCTGGCACAGTGAGGGCAGATTCACAGAAGGCCTCTCAGTCAGACAGATGGGGTTTGTGTCTCTGGAGAACTGGGATGCATTTAAACATTGGTGCACAAACATGAGTATCACAGAACACTCAAAACCAAAGACCTGCCTGAGATAAATTGGAAATGACTTGTGAAGAGAGATGGGCAGCTTACTGCTGCTGAACTAGTACCACTTGAATCAGTTTCTTCAGTGCCTCCTTGAGCTCCTTGTTCCTCATGCTGTAGATGAGGGGGTTCACTGCTGGAGGCACCACCGAGTACAGAACAGCCACCACCAGGTCCAGAGCTGGGGAGGAGATGGAGGGGGGCTTCAGGTAGGCAAAAAATGAGGTGCTGATGAACAGGGAGACCACGGCCAGGTGTGGGAGGCACATGGAAAAGGCTTTGTGCCGGCCCTGCTCAGAGGGGATCCTCAGCACAGCAGTGAAGATCTGCACGTAGGACCCCACAATGAAAATGAAACACCCAAACATTAAACACGCACTAACCACAAGAGCCCCAACTTCCCTGAGGTAGGAGTCTGAGCAGGAGAGCTTGAGGATCTGGGGGATTTCACAGAAGAACTGGTCCACTGTGTTGCCTTGGCAGAGTGGTATTGAAAATGTGTTAGCAGTGTGCAGTACAGCATAGAGAAAAACAGTGCCCCAGGCAGCTGCTGCCATTTTGACCCAGGCTCTGCTGCCCAGGAGGGTCCCGTAGTGCAGGGGTCTGCAGATGGCCACAAAGCGGTCATAGGCCATGACTGTGAGAAGAGTATACTCTGCTGATATAAAGAAGACAAAGAAAAAGACCTGGGCAGCACATCCTGAGTAGGAAATGGCCCTGGTGTCCCACAGCGAATTGGCCATGGATTTGGGGACAGTGGTGGAGATGGCGCCAAGGTCCAGGAGGGAGAGGTTGAGGAGGAAGAAGTACATGGGGGTGTGGAGGCGGTGGTCACAGGCTACAGCTGTGATGATGAGGCCGTTGCTCAGGAGGGCAGCCAGGTAGATGCCCAGGAAGAGCGAGAAGTGCAAGAGCTGCAGCTCCCATGTGTCTGCAAATGCCAGGAGGTGGAACTCGCTGAAGGAGCTGCTGTTGGACATTTGGTCCCACTGGGCTTTGGGGATTGTCTAAGGAGGAAAAGACATTGGCAAGTTAGGGGAGACCTTCCAAGGAAAAAGAAAAAAAATCTCATTGATAACACCAGGTTGTCTCTCTCTTTTTTGGGGAGGATCACTGGGCAGGTACCTTGCTTGAGCTCTGGTTTGTGCTGCCTGAACGTGCTGTGAGGAGCAGAAGCCTCTGCCCATGAGCTGCAGAGGAGTCAGTCCTGCGGTACAGTAGTGGGAATATGGGAATGCAGGTAAACAGCTCTGACTCTCATAATTCCTGTCAATTAAAATCTATTGATCATATGGAATGGCTTTTCAGTGTCTTCACTACCTGCTCTAAAGAATGAGGGTTGAGAAACAGAGTTTTAGGGATTTTTTAGTAATGTTTATTTTCTTTTAGATGCCTCTGTCCCCCCTGGGGAGTGTTCCTCAAAGGCAGAAATTCTGAGCATTTCTACTATGAGTCTCTAAAAACAAAAAGATTCACTGCCACTTGGTGCAGAGTGAAGACAGCTTGTCTGTCTATTAGTCTTGTTCCCAGCTGTCCTGTGCTCACAACGATTTGAGCTGGGGGGATGATCACTCTCATATATTGCCCTAAAAAGAAACCAGCCACTGCTGAGAGCAGACAAATCCAGTTTCAAAGTGCAGATCTCCAAGCTTCTCTCCCTTTCTCAGGGCACCAGAAGGAGGTCTCCACACTCCCCTTCTAGCCAAGGAAACACAGGGCTCTTTTCAGCTGCCTGGTTACAGCCTCCCACCACGATCTCCATATTCTCAGCACCTCTGCAGCTTCTTTGTTTGTCTCTCAGATATCACAGAGATGCTGTGAGACAGCAGTGCCTTTCTAGAGGGCAGCTCACAGCCTGGCAGGACACCACAGGGCAATGGTCAAAGGCCTGTTAGGACTGAGGATGGGCTCTCCTTTAGGAAGAGTCAGCTCAATTCCCAACCCCACAGACTGCGTTTCCCGGAGCTGCACAGGCTAGAAGGGGGCTGCGGACACCTCACTCCCAAGCAAACCCCTCTCTTTCACAACTTGCAGACAGGTGTCAGAACTGCAGCTGAAAACCCACCAGCCCCAGGGAGCCCGAGAGAAGAATGGGAGCAGCATGGAGAGGAGGGGAAACAAGGAGCAACACCATGATCCTGCTGCCAAGGGAGACAAGGAGAGACAGATGGGCACTCAGTAAAGCCTTCACCTTACCCAGACGGGCATGCCACCTCACAGACAGTGACATCGCAGGGCAGTCACTCTCTGCCCCTTTGTCAGGCAGCAGTAAACAGGCCCATGGCAGGAGAGAGGCCCCTCTCCTCTGCTGGAGGTCTGGTTGCAGAGGAGGCGGCTGATGCCCTGGACCCCATGGCTGTCAGGGCAGAGGCTCTGCTGTGTGGGAGAGGAGACATGGGAGGCTTGCTCAGAGGAAGCTGTCTGCATTGGAGGGACTGACCAAGACTTGCTCAAATCCATTCTCCCATGACGATTCTGTTGGCAGTTCCCTCTCATTACCTGACCATCTCTGCTGCCTGGCACTGTCCCTGCTGGCAGCTCTTTCTCTGCCCCAACACGTTTTTCCCTGTCAGTGCTCACAGACCCCATCCCACCCTCTGTGTGCTCAGTTCTGCCCTACAGAAACCGCCCAGGACAGGGCACTGGGCACAGGTATCTCTGTCCTCACAGGTCCTAAGGAGCAGCTCAGAAAAACTCTTACCAGGCAATAAAGGTGCTGCCGGTGCTGTCTGTAGGCTGAGGAGGGGTTGAAGGGGTTTGCTGAAGTTTCTCACAGACCTATTGATTTCTGAGAGTGAAGGTTTGGGAGTCCGCATTCCTTGACAAACCAGAAGGCTTTTTCCTTTTTTCTCCCTGCCAAAATTAGGATGCATGTATTTTTGTAATTTTTTTGTAATTGTAATTTTGCAATTGTAATTGCAAAATCTGTAATTTTGTAATGTATTTTTTCTAGTTTTGGTAGTACTAACGAGCTTTTAGCAGAAGGAAAACTCCTTCCCTTTCAATTAGCCTTTTTTAGATCTTCCTCTGAAAAGACCCTTTGGACATAACTTGTTCATGAGCTTGAGCTGGTGGCACCCCTGATCCATGCAGCACCTTCTTGACAGGAGAATGAACCTGTTCTGCCACAGCTCACTGAATTCATGTCTGAATCTATCAGTTATAGGATGGGCTGGGTTCAGAAGACTCCTTCAGGAACCTCAGTAGCATTGCCCTGCAGCCAGAGACTTACCGTGTCAGGGGCTGTGAAGATTTCTCCCACAAGGAGCTCTCCTCTGTCCTCCCACTCCACACTGCCTTGCACTTCTCTCTGCCTTCTCTCATCTCATGTCAGCAGCAGCAGGCAGTGCCCGCAGCCCTGCTGCTCTTTGCAGAGGAGCTGCTCCTGCACACAGCTGTGTCTGGGCAGTGCTGCCAGGTTGCCATGAGCTCCCTCCATCCCAGGAGCCTGGCCCCGCTGTGGAGCAGGGGCCCAGCTGAAGGCCTGAATTTCTCTGTCCCTTGTGCTCCCTCCTCCTGGGAAATGTTCCCTGAAATAGACCAAAATAATCACCTATTGCCCTTCTCTAAAGAGTGGAGAAAGACTGATTCCAACCTTGCCATTTCTTTCATCAGAGGATGGCTATCTATGAGAGGTGGAAATGTCCCATTCTGGAAGCCCCAATTCCCATTTTTTAACTAGGCAGGACACCTAGATGGGGACAAGAAGGGAGTTCATTGACACATGGTTCAGGTTTTCATTCAGATGAGTCAATCTCGACATCACATGCTGGTTTAAAAGCCCCTGGAATGCAGTGGGCTTCATCAAACTCCTACGAACTCCACAAACACACAGGAGGTGGGATTCCCCTTGCCAATACTGAAGTGAGCACAACAGAGGTGTCTGCACGTGAGCTCCTTGTCTAAGCTGCCGTTATAATCACTGAAGATGGAGGGTGAGAGTCAGTTGCTCACACACAAACACCTGGTGACATTTGAAGAGACAGAGGTGGTCCAAGGCATGTGCCTGTTCTTGCTCTGATAGAACAACTGGGAGACCTGCATCCTCCTACAGCATCAGGTGGGGGCCAGGTGGGGAATTTTCTTGGCCATCTGAAATGACTCTAGATGCCTACTACAACTAGAGCCCCACTCACTAGGAAGCTGAGACATCTGAAGATTCCAGTGTTAAGAACAGCTAATGTAATTCAGTGCAGAGACTTGATTTAATGACATAGAAATCAGCCTGCAGGGCCATTTGCCTGGGGTGTCCAGCACAACCACGTCTCTATCACATACAGCATGGGAACTACAGGAAAAGTATGCCCCTTTGGAGTGCATGCTGGACAAGTGCCCCAGGGCATCTCGGGTCTCCTGCCTGTGCCCTAACGAATGAATCCCACCACTGCCTTTAGGGAAAGTCCATGCAGTCTACATCCAAGTGTGCTGCATAAGAAGGGAGGCCCGTCACACCAAGGTCTCCCCTCCACTCTCTGCCCTCTCAAACCCTTCTAGCTGTACTCCCCCTGAATGTCTTCTCACTCTGCCAGATGATATGAACAGGGACTAGGCTAATGACAAACACCAGGTGGCTGGGTCCCAGGCTTCCCAGGCCCAGGGCCAAAATGTATGCAAGCATATGCAACCTGGGGTGCAGGCAGGAACAAATGGAGATGCACAAGCTGTCACAGAACTGCCACATGGCTGGAAGAGCTGAGATGTGGTGGGACCAGTTGCATGACTGGAGTCTTCAATGGCAGGGTGCAAGGTCTTCAGGAGACACCACCAGGGAAGATCAGGAGGGAGATGCCCTATGTGTGAAGGGGTAGCTTGGATGTATGGAGCTCTTCCATGGGATGGACCAAGGGAGGCAGCTCTGAAGGGCAGAGGAGCTCAGGAAGGCCATTAGGTCATTAAGGACAGCACCCGTCAAGCACAAGAATGCTCCATACAAACACTGTAAAGTTAATAGATATCCCTGGACCCCAGCTTGGCTAAACAGGGAACTCCTGTGTGAGCTCCAGGGCAATAAGGCAGCCTATGGAAAGGGGAAGAAGGCAGAGGCTGCAAAGGAGGAGTTTAGAAATATTGTCCAGCAAAGTAGGGATGGTGATAAGGAAGACAAAGCTCCCCTGGGATAGGGACACTTGTAGGGGATCTGAAGAGCAGGCAGAAGAGCTGCTACTGCTTCAGTGACAGTACAAGAATGAAGAAGGAAATGTGGGCTCACTGCTGAAAGGGGCAGGGATTCTAGCAAAAGCAAATGTAGATAGGTCTGGGGAAGTCCTTCCTGGCTTCAGCCTTCCCCAACAAGGTCTCCTGAGCTGTTGTGCCTAGAGTCAGGAGTCCTGAGGAGAAAACCAATCCACAGTGCTGAAATCTCTAGACCTCAACCCATACAAGTCTATGGGACTGGATGGCTGGCATCCGTGGACAGTGAGAGAGCTGGCTGCTATGACAGCAAGGCTGCTCTTTACCATCTTTGAAAGGTTGTGGAGAGCAGGGGAGGTCACAAGGAGCAGGAGAAGGAATACGCTGTGCCCATCTTCAAAAAAGGGCACAAGGACAAACCACGGAGCTGCAGGCCATCCAGCCTCCTGTTCGTGAGGCATGTGTCATAGAGCCAGTCCTCTCTGATCACATTTCTGGGCACATGAGGGAGAAGAAGGTGCCTGGGAAGAGTCAGCATGGAGTTACTGAAGGTAAATCATTCCTGACCCACTTGATTGCCTTTTCTGATAAAAGACCTGCACTTGTGGAGGGGAGGAGAGGAGTGGATGTCCAGTAGAAATCCAGATGGACAAAAAGCTTTTTGGATGATGGAGCTCAGAGAGTTTTCATGAATGGTCATGCTTTACTGGGAAGCCAGGTTAAGGTGGGGTATGCAGGGGTACACCCTGCATCCTGTCCTGTTTGAAAGGCTCATCAGTGGGGCAGAACAACGCGTGCATCAGGACAGGCAGAGATCTGAGTGGCAGAGGAGTGACCCTGAGGAGAAGGTCATGGATGTTACAAGCAATGCCATATGAGCCAGTGATGCGTGCTCACCACAAATGAAGCCAGCTGCGTACAGGACTGCATCAGGAAGAGCATGGCCACCCAGGCAAGGGCAGTTCTTATCCCCCTCGACTCAGCGCTGCTGTGGCCCCGTCTGGAACAGTGTGTCCCAGTGTGGGCTGCCAAGTGCTGGAGGGATGGGGAGCAACTGGAGAGGATCCAGAGGAGGTCTGCCAAGATGAGGTTGGGGGCCTGAAGCACATGGCCTGTATGCAGAGGCTGAGGGACCTGGGCTGCTTTAGCCTGGTGAAGTGGAGGCTAAGGCCAGTACAGTAGTCACCTGTGACTGCCTGTGACAGGGTGTTTTCAGAGATGGTGGAGCTTTTCTTGGTAGTGGGAAGCAGCATGAGAAGGGGAAAGAGCCACAACCTGCATCTGGAGAGGTTCAGACTGCCCTTCAGGTAACAAGACTGTTACTTGTAGCATAGCGCTGTGGTGCAACAGGCCACCCAGAGGGACTCCGTGATCAGCCCCCGGCCTTATGTTTCACGGAGCAGCCAGCAAGGACAGAGGGACATCAGTAAAGGTGGGGAGATCCTGCAGTAAGAGCGAGGTAGGGAAGCAGGTTGGGTGTCTACAGGCTGCAGGGAAAGAGGTGCAGGTGTGGGACAGCGTAGGCAAGCCTGTGGTGGAGATGACAGAGGGCAATGCCAAGGCTGAAAGCCTCCAGAAGAACTCAGGTCTTTGTCCCCTTTGCTATGGTTAGTATCTCTGCCACAGAGGCCTATGAGAAGATGACATTTCCTAACAGCACTGTGGCCTTGCTGACTCCTCACCTCCACGGAGCCCAGGATGTGCCGTACCATTGTTCTGCACCAGGCATTACACACCCCCAACACCCTGACACTACCCCCAGGAAGAGTCCTTAGCCAAGTGTGAGGGAAAGGATCACCCTACCCCAGGGCTGCCTGTGGGGCCTGGCCATTCTGTTTGCAAAACACATCAAGGTTGACCTGGCATCAGAGCCACCTGCACATTGCCTTTGCCTCCCTGCAATCAGGGCCTCCAACTTTGTGCTCTAATCGGCCCCTGGGGAGGCTTTCTTGGTAATGGCCCTCAGTAGGACCCATTAATGCTCCAAGAAACTTGGGGATTTGCTTCTGACTTTAACTCCTTGAAAGGTTTCTTCAGTCTCCTCTCAGCATGTGAGGTTCTTGCACCAAATACCCCATGGGGCTCATTAAAATTCAAAAAGCCCTAAGGAGCCATGCCTCTTTCCATAAGTTTCTTCAGCTCTTCAAATCTTGTGTGGCTAATTGGAGAGGTTTCAGGAGTGCATTTACAAGAGGAAGATTTCAATGAGCAGCAAGGAAAAAAGAAAGATTTCTGCTTTTAAAGTTTTCCTTATTTTTCAGCTTATGAAGTACAGTGATATCCACATTGTCCAACTGATACTGATCCAGACTGTCTCTTAATGAATCTGGACATGTAGGAAAAGCAGCATCCTTGAGGTCAGACATCCATGGAAAAGATTTCGCCCCAGCCCTGCCATTTCTCTCATCAGCCATTGGGGACTGAGATCACTCTTGGTAAAATCTAACCTTTTACCACTCAAGGCTGTACCTGAATGTTACAGCTCATGTGCACCAATTCCTTAGAGAACTAGCTGCAGACAGACACAGAAGGATTTGTCTTAACTGCGACCAAACAAAACTGAACATGATCCAGTGTCATGAGACATAAAATACACTCCTCAACCATATGTCAAGTCCAAGTTGCCTCCAATGAGGTCCACAGTCTACAAGGAATAAGCTTCCTTGAAATGTTCACAAATAGATAGGAAAGGCTGGAGAGACACACAGTGAAGGAGTTGGTTGAAGAGACAACAAGACTGCTGGGAGGCAAACTTTAGACGCCCAGAAGCTTAAAACAGCAACTGGAGAGTTGAGAAGTATCTGAATGATAAAGAGCAAGGGGAGGAGGAAGACTGGGAAACTATGGAAAGTGCATATGCCCAGATCATCTGACGCAAAGTTGACTTTAGAAATGATCAAATTAATGAGGGCACGTGGAAATAGGTGAAACATTAGTGAACTTAAGACCACAGCATAACAGACAGAGCAGTGGTAACACAAGTTAAGGGGCAGATCAACATTTCTTCGCCCTTCCTCAGAATCTCCATTACGTCATCATGGGAAAGCACTGACATTTTATTAAAATTTTTCAGTCCTTTCAGCTGATGAAAATGGTCTTTTTTTTTTTTTTTAATGTTGAAAATAGTTCTTCCCCTTTCCAGGCAGAGCTCAGGTGTCCAACCACAAGCACCCAGTGGCACCTGGAGAGGCCCCGGTGTCTCTGAGGCACCTGCCTGGGCCTGGCAGCTCTCACAGGGGACCTGCAGGAGACCGGAGCCCCTTGGAGCTGCAGAGGGAGGCTGGGCAGAGGGGAGCAGGGCACCTGAAATCCGTGACCCTGTGACTGCATCCCACCCAGGTTCTGGGAAATCACTTTCCTTTTCAGACAAAAAGATAATGCATAATCGCCCCAGAAGACTAGTATACTGAAACAGAACAAATCAAGAAAGACAATAAAAGCACAAAAAAAAGAAAAGAAAGAAAGAAAGAAAAGCTGGAAAGTATAACAACACATTTCTTTGCTTTAAAACTCTTTTTTCATTTTATTTCTTGTTTGATTTTTGATGTCATTTTCTAAACAGTTCTGCTATAATCAGGAATGCACCATTAAACAAGACATTTTTGTGTCTCACACAGAGCCTGGTACGCAGAAAATCACCCCTTGCCCACAGCTGTCCATGCCACTCCCCACTCTTTGCACAGAGCACGGTGCACTCTGAGGTGTTGGGCTCTCTTGACTGATGAGGAAAGCAGGGTGGCCAGGTCTGTGTATTTTTGGATGGCCAAATTTGCACAAATCTCAACATACCTGTGTTACTGTGACCTTTTAAAGGAGTCCCAAAAACATCTAGCCACACTCCCTTTACATTCCCTGCAGGAAGTCAGTGAAGTGCTACTTCATTTTAGGGGACAACAGGGAGGAGGCTGATCGCACCCCAGGCCAGACCCCGTCAGTGCAGATGTCTCTGTCTAACCCAGCTGTCTGCACTTCCCTCTCTAGTCCATGGAGGGAAATAGGTTTCTTAACTGAGCTGTTTTCAGATACATTTCCTAATGACAAGCTAAGGTCCCATAATAGCTGCCTCCAGAATCTCCAGCACCACATGGGAACACAGCTATCCCAGGGCATCTCAGGCAGCAGCAGCCTCTCTATGTGGTCAGATGAATCAAACCCCAAAAGGAGATTCTAGTCATAAACTGCAATCTTCTCAAAAAATAACTCAATGTGATAACTGACAAAAAAATCCTCTTTTCAAAAACTTCACACATTTTTACCATTTCCATATATTTTTTTCTTTCTTAATAATTGGCAGCACCATGTTTGTGCACTACAGTAACCATGGCTATGAAGCATGGCAGTCAGGATGATGTGTGTTCAGGGCACATTTGCTCTTTTCTGGTGTATCATCTCTATCTTAAGCAACACAGACTGGGAAACCTTGCTGAGGACTTTTAAAACCAAAGAGGCTGCTTTGGTGCCTCAGGGAGGAAGGCTGTAACCTCTCCCCATAAGATCCTACATCCTGCTTCTACAAAAAGAGCAACCCACAGTAGAAACCAGTTTTGAAGCTCACCAGAGCAGCTCAGCCTGTGGCCACACTTTGTGCTGTTTCATCCCACATGACTTTGATCTTGTCTTTAAAAAATGCCAAATCCCAAACCAGCCCCCAAACCCCAGCTTCCCACACACGTCTGCCCAGTGCAGAGACCTGACAGTGCAGGGGTGCAGAAGTGACCTCTCCAGGCCCCCCTTTTAGATGTATCACAGCCTTTGCACTGTCTGGAGAGATTCCTGAAGAATTTAGCAGGAAGTTTTTGGCAAATACCTGGGGTGAAGGGAGGTGAGGGGAGGGGAAAATCTCTCTGCTCTCTCCCCGGCTCTGACATCTCCATGGCGGTGACCTACTGAGCCCCCTGATGACACGAGCTGAGGTCACAGTGGGATGTGCTGCATCACAGGGAGGTCTCCCTGGTGCCGCAGGAGTGTCCTCACTTCCCTGTGAGGCCCAGGAGCTGCTGGGCTCTGCTCACATGCTCCCCACTGCTGCCCTTCGGAGTTGCTCCATGGCAAGGCGTGGGGACAGGAGGTAGCAGGCAACCTTGGGGCCCCTCGCTGAAAGGCAGAGGAGCAGGTCGAAGAATACTTTTGGGTGATGAGATGTGAAGAGCATCCTTTTTCCCTGGATGGACAGAAGAGCTGAGGGCAAGTGGGCAAGTGAGATGGAGGACTGCTGGACCAAGACCATCAGCCTGCACTGCAGTTCCTTGTTCGCAACACTCCTGCAGCTCTCCAAGGGTAAGGGCTTTGGGAGCTCCTTCCTGAGGTGTTGCACTGATACTGTTAACTGAAAAAACAGCTGTGGATCCTGGGCTGTGAAGGTGGGGGGCTGCCACAAGAGCCCTGTTTGAGGGTTCCGTCTGGCTCAGGGGACAATGTGGCAGCCAGGACTCCTGGGTCCTGGGGCTGGGGCTGCCCTGAGCTCCAAGACTCCTGTGGGGCTGGCTCCATACTCTCATGGCAGGGGGCAAATCCACGGCCAGGCTTCCCCCTGAGTGGGCCCGCTTTGGGATCTGGCTCTGACAGGAAAGGGGTCCCATGTCCTGGAGCTGGGTGTCCTGCAGCTCCTGGGGGGCTCTCAAGAGCCTGCTGGAAATGCCCATGTTGGAAATGGATCCTTCACCTTGTAATCACGCCAAGGAGTCTACTTGTCTGGGAGAACCTCTCTTCCCCCCCCAACCCCCCGGATCCGTTTATGCTTCCAGCATGGCAGAGCATGTTTTGGGCTCAGAGATGTTGTCCTCCAATGGCCACAGTCCCTGTCCTCCTGCAAATGGGGTCCAACCTCTGCACCCATAAGGGAGCCTGTTTGGGGGAGCAGCTTGGGAACAGGTGGGGGTGCCATCACCACCCCACAAGGCCTGCTTGCACCCAACAAAGAGCCTGCTTTGCTGCCTCAAGAAGAAAGGCTGCATCCTGTCCCATACTGTCCTACATCCTGCTTCTACAAAAAGAGCAACCCACAGCAGAAATCAGTTTTGAGGCTCACCAAAGCATCTCAGCCTGTGGCCAGGCTCTGTGCTGTTTCATCCCACATGATTTTGATCCTGTCTTTGAAAAAACGCCAATCCCCAAACCAACCCTCAAACCCCAGCTTCCCGCACAGATCTGCCCAGTGCAGAGACCTGTCAGTGCAGGGGCACAAAAGTGACCTCTCCAGTGCCCCACTGGAGATATTTCACAGCCTTTGTCACCATCTGGAGATGTTCTTAAAGGATTTATGAGCAACTTTTGGAAACTAACTGGGGTGAGGGGAGGTGATGGCTTTCCAGGATGTGAGTGGAAGTATCTCTGCTCTCTCCCTGGCTCTGCCATCTCCATGGCGGTGACATACTGAGCCCCCAGATGATATGAGCTGAGGTCACAATGGGAAGCGCTGCATCACAGGGAGGTCTCCCCAGTGCCACGGCAGAGCTCTCACTTGCCTGCAAGACGTGGGCACTGCTGGGCACTGCTCACACGCTCCCCACCGCTGCCCTTTGGAGTTGCCCCATGGCAAAGTATGGGGACAGGAGGCAGTGGGGCTGTGCTGGGGCCACTCCCTGAAAGGCAGAGGAGCAGGGATATGCTGGAGAAGAGCTTTGCATGACGACACAGGAAGAGTGTCCTTTTTCCTTCGAAGGACAGGCAAGCCAAGGGTACGAGGCAAGCGAAATGGAGGACTGCTGGACAAAAACCATCAGCATGGACCACAGTTCCTTGTTCCTGATGCTCCTGCAGCTCTCCATCAACGGTAAGGGCTTGGGAAGCTCCTTCCCAAGGTGTTGCACAGAGACCGTTAGCTGCAAAAACTGCTGGGGATCCCGGGCCGCAGGGATGGCTGGACAGGGCTGGGGGCTGCCACAAGAGCCCTGCCTGAGGGTCCCACCTGGCTCAGGGGACAATGTGGCAGCCAGGACTCCTGGGTCCTGGGCCTCAGGCTGCCCTGAGACCCAACCCTAGCTCATCATGGCAAGGGACAATCCCAGGTTCAAGTTTCCATGGGAGTGGGGCCCCTTTGGGATCTGGCTCTGTCAGGAAAGGAGTCCTGTGTCCTGGAGCCTGTAATGTCCTGCAGATCCCATGGGGCTCTCAAGAGACTGCTGGAAATGCCCGTGTTGGAAATGGATCCTTCAACTTCTAATAACCCCAAGGCATCTTCTTGTTTGGGAGAACCACTGTTCCTTCCCTGTGGATCCATTTATGCTTCCAACTTGGCAGAGGATGTTTTGAGCTTAGAGATGTTGTCCTCCTATGGCCACAGCCCCTGTCCTCCTGCAAATGGGGTCAAACCTCTGCACCCAGAAGACAGCCTGTTTGGGGGAGCAGCTTGGGAACAGGTGGGGGTGCCATGGCCACCCCACAAGTCCCTGCTGACCCCAAGCCTGTTTCTCTGAGCCGTGGGGGGCAGTGCTGGGGGGAGCCCAGCAGGGCCATCTCCCCCACCCCCTCCCAGCCCCACACCTCCGCTGCCCAACACTGGCAGGCCCAGAGCTGCTCTGGCCCTGGCTGCCCCCCCCTGCAGAGAGCAGCCCCTGCCTGGCCATGGCCCAGCCCTGCCGGGTGCAGAGCAAGGGCTGTTCCCCTGCGCCTGGCCCAGCCCCCGGGCGCAGGGCAGCCAGGAGCCCCTCAGAGACCCTGCGGCAGAGCCCAGCCCCTGCGGGGCAGTGACAAGTCCCCGGGGCCCTGCACTGCCCGGGCACATGGCGCCGGGCTGCCCCCAGGCCCCGCCACGCCCCGCCACACCCCGTGCTGCTGCCCACAACATGGCGCCCCACCTCGGGGGAATAGAGGAGGGGTAGAGCTGGCCGCCAGGGCAGGAGGCTGCAATGTTACCCTGGCAACGCCCCGGTGCTGCCTCCTATTGGCTGGTGTGAAGGGGAGGGTGGGAATGGGATTGACTGGTGGCTCTGTCAGCCAATCGGAGTGCAGCACGAGGAACAACCCAGACCTGGAAGCAGGGCTGGATCAAAGTGGGAGCGAGGGGCCCAGCGGGAGCAGGTGTGAGCGGGGCTGGTGGGGCTGCGGGTATGTCCCGATGGCAGCGGGTGCCCTCCTGCCAGGGTGGGAGCAGCAGTGCTGCCCCCTCGGGGGCTGCTTTCCTGCAGGAGCTGCAGCAGGGGCTGGTGGGGCTGGGAGCACGGGACAAAGCGCCCTGGCCCCGGGGCATCTGCCCTGCGAGCCAGACATGCCGGCTGCCCCCAAGCACCTGGGCCGGGGTGGCTGGGGGGGTTTGGGGGCAGGAAGCTTTGCCCCTGCCCTGGGTCGCAGAACCCTTGTCCAGCCTTTCCCTGAGGTGCTGCTTTGGGAGCAGTAACTGGTCCGTAGTGGGTGTTTCGCTGCCCGATGAGTGTTGTGAGGCCCCGGGGTGAGTCCGGGCGGCCGCTCAGGAGCTGGCTGAGCCTTGGGGGAGGCAGGGGCAGCTGCAGGCGGCAATAGCCGCATGGCTGGGCTGTGGGCAGGGAGGTCACGGCTGTCTGCGAGAGCTGGGCCAGGAGATCCCTAGTGTCAAATCAGCTCTTGGTCAGTAGCTGCCAGGCCAGCAGGAGGCCCGTGCCTCGGCTGTTGATGATGAGGTCACTTCTGCTGGAGTAGCTGATAGGCCAGCTGCAGGATCAAGGCTTAGCTGTTGATTGTGAGGTCATTTCTGACTGATGAAGTGACTGGATAGCAACAGAGTTGTGGGTGGAAAGGTGACCGTGAAGTTACTTCCAGGTGAGCAGTAGATAGGGCAGCAGCAGGTCCACAGCTGGGACATGTGCTTTGGAGATCACTTCTGCTGGAGCAGCTGATAAGCCAGGATTCGGCTCATGGCTGGGGAAGGTATCATGAGGTAGCTGCTCTCTCAGAAGCTCATAGGCCAGTGACAGGCACATGGCTGTGAAGGGGACTGTGAGGTCATCTCCTTCTGAGTTCCTGATAGGCCAGCAGCAGGCCCCTGCCTGGGAAGTCCCTTGTGAGGTCACTGCAGACAGAGCAGCTGGCAGGCCAGCAGCTGGCCCCTGGCTGGGAACTGACTCTGAGGTCCCTCCTGTCCCAGCAGCCTCTGGGGCTGCAGCAGGCGCCTGGCTGTAAAGGTGCCTGTGAGGTGCCTTCTGGGTGAGAAGGTGATAGGCCAGCAGCAGGCTGTGAAGTGGGGAATGTGCTGGTGAGGTCAGCTGTGTCTCGGTACGTGATAGGCCAGCAGCAGCAGGCCCTTTGCTGGGAATTGGCTTTGAGGTCATTTCCTCCAGAGCAGCAGGGAGGCCAGCAGCAGGCATGTGGCAGAGAAATGTTTGTGAGCTCGCCTCACACAGGCACATTGCTGGGAGAGTCGCTGTGAGGTCACTTGTCTCTGCAGGGCTAGCACTTGGCTAATGGCTTGGGTATTTGCTTGTGAGGTCACTTCTGCCTGAGTCCCTGATAGGCCAGCAGCAGGCAGATGGGTGTGGAAGCAGATTGTGAGGTCTCCTGGGTCAGAGTACCTGGTAGGGCAGCAGCATGTTCATGGCTGGGGATGTTATTTCAAGGAAACTTCTGCCTCTGAAGTCCATAGACCATCAGCAGGCACCTGGTGGGGGTATGGACTTCTGAGGTCACTTCTGTCTGAGCACCTGCTAGGCCAGGAGAAGGCCCATGGCTTGGATGTTGGTGGTGAGGTGACTTCTGGGTTTGGTGAGTGTGCCCAGAGGAGGGACTGACACCTGCAGATCTCTACAGCAATATAGAAATGCAACTAATAAAACAAGCAGAAGTTGACAATAATGTTCTACATCATCTGATACAAATCTTATTCCACTCCATCATGGTGAATTGGTAGTACTACATTTAAAATGAGGATGATGTTCTCTGGTAAATGTAGACATGGAGTTTGACTTTGTACTTCTTGCTAAGCATAGCTTTACAGCCTGCTCCTGGTGGATGAAGGAGTCCAGCTAGAATTTCTATGCTGTTAAATGAATGAGGTGCTGATGTGAGCAGTGAGATCAGTAATTTGATTTCCAGTGTCTGTGTGCTGCAGAAAATTCTGCCCCATCCAAATACCAGGGGGTTTCTGAGCTTTTTCTCCCAGATCTGAAGGACATCTCTGTCCTTTGATTCCTGGAGGTGGGAAGTGAGCAGGCACAGGGCTGTGCCTGGCTGTTGAGAGGAAGGGCCTGTTGCAAGGCCTTGGAGGACTGGAAGGGGATGGAAGGGCTGGAGAGTTGGTCCATGTGTGTTTTGGGGCCCCTGGGGGTGCCCTGGCTGCCGCCATGTGTGGTGCTGTGCCCTGTGTGTCCCTGCTGCAGAGGTGCGTGTTGGCTGGGAACCCTCTGTGAGGTGAGGGGTAGGGGTGTGGGGTGTCACAGTGGCCAGGTCCCCTGTGGTGGGGATGGGTGGTGGCCCCACTGTCTTGGTGCTCCTCTGCATGGGAGGAAGTGTCTGGAGAGAGCAGTGCTGTGCATGGGGAGTGCTGCCAGGCTGGGGAGCACTGCGAGGTGAGGAGGTGACTTGGCTCGCAGGGCCCAGGCTGCCCTGGTGGCGTGACCAAGGGAATCAGGGAGCATGCTGCCGTCTGTGCAGGATATGCAGGCACGATGCTGCCTAAAGGCCAGGCAGTGTTTCTGCTCTCTCTGAGATGGGAACCAAGCCTACTTTTTCCCTCCTTCCCTCTTGTTTGCTTTCTGTAATGAGAGCTTTACCCTGCAGCAGTGTTTGCTGAGGAAGGAGGAGGTGGTGGGAGATGCTCACTGCCTGCTGGCTGTTAGCATGCTGGCAACTCTTTGGAGGAGTGAAGGCCTTGTGGAGAGGTGGTCTTTGGTGACAGGCAAGATGGTTCTTGGCAGATGACTGTCAAGGGGCTTGTGCATTCATGTGCCGGATCTCTTTAGACAAGCAGTCCCTTTGAGAAGGCAAGCCAAGCCAGAGTGCCCTGCAAGGGACGCACAGCTCAGGTCTCTCTTCCTTCCAGTTGCAGTCTCTGCGAATTCCTCAACCGTCCTGCTGTAGTGTGACCTTGCTGTGCTGCAGCAGGGAAAAAAGAGAGCAGCCCACATGCAGGCATGAGTGTGCTAGGTGTGGTGTCGTTAGGTGCTGCCACGGGCAAGGCGCTGGTTTTGCCTGAGCTTTGGGTGGTGTGAGGAGCCCCACTTACCCCTAGATGCATTGCTGTGAGTAGCTGGAGCCCTGGGAGTGGTGGTGAGCACAGTCATCCTCCAAGGAGGCTGCTGGCTTTTGTGCAGGCATTGTGGACCCTGTGTGCTGGAACCACTTTCCCTTGGCCTTTTACAGACGAGTGCTTTTAGAGTTTCTCCTCCTTTTTTGAGGGGAGAGTCCTAGAGTTTTTGCCTTGTGACTACTCTAGTTTTCCAGCTTGTCCCAGCCAATGCCCTGATGGGATCGTCTCAATCCAGCCTTGCAAAGTCCAGGTGCCAATGAGTGAAGCACTGGAGGTCAGTTGCTTACTAAGAGAAGAGAGAGAAGTGGTCTTTCCTCCAGCCTGCCCCTGGGGCTGGTTTAGAGGAGAGCTCCTTGTACCAAGCCTGAGGACAAAGAAGCTTGGCTCTCCCACACCCCCAGCTCCTTCAGTGGGTGACTCTGCTGGTGCTCTCAGACTCTCCCTGTGCCATGACACGTGAGCCCTTGGAGGCAGGGCCTCAACTGGCTTTTCCATGTGTCACATGCACTGCTGAAACCTGCTGGCTTGGCTCCAGGCTTTTCTTGGGAGAGAAATCCCAGCCCTTGGTGAGACAGTGGAATGCAAATGCTTGAGAGCAGCGGACGCCTTGTGCCATTCTCCTGGTTGGAAGCCTGCTTATCTAGGACTGGTGCCCTGGCTCTGTGTGTGCTGGTCAGTGTGTCTGCGTGCTGCCATGTGGTCATTTGTGAGCCCCCTGCACCAGCCCTGTGAGAGGGTGAGTGGTGCCAAAGGGATCGGGCCTCCTGCATTGGAGGCCTAAAGGGCACCTCCGTAGGGAGGCCCCTTGGGTGAGCAAGAGGCAGGAGCTGGCCTGCTGAGCCCCTGGGAGAGCACTTGCTCTCTGCTTGCTGGAGGTGGGAAGTGAGCAGGCGCAGGGCTGTGCCTGGCTGTTGAGAGGAAGGGCCTGTTGCAAGGCCTTGGAGGACTGGAAGGGAATGAAAGGGCTGGAGAGTTGGTCTGTGTGTGTTTTGGGGCCCTGGGGGTGCCCTGTCTGCTGCCATGTGTGGTGCTGTGCCCTGTGTGTCCCTGCTGCAGAGGCGCGTGTTGGCTGGGAACCCTCTGTGAGGTGAGGGGTGTGGGATGCGAGGTGTCACAGTGGTGGGGTGGCCTGTGGTTGGGACGGGTGGTGGTCCCCATGTCTTGGTGCTCATCACCGGTGGAGGTGTCTGGAGAGAGCAGTGCTGTGCTCCCAGGGCCCAGCCTGCCATTACAGTGTTCTCCTGGGAGACCTGGGGTGGGGACCATTGGTGACCATGTTCCCTCCTTGGAGCATCCTGGTGTGAGCCAGGGATGCTCGCAGTTTGCTGGCTTCTTTCTGTCAGCTGAGGTTCAGGCTTGCAGTTTCTGAAGCTCTTGATGCTTCCCTGAGTCTTTGAGATTGTACCGAGACTTCTGGAGAAAGTCACCATGGCTTTCTGTTGCATCTGGACCCTCATTTCATCTTCCCATCCCAGACGCTAATCCACTGCAATCCATCAGGGAGATGGGGAGTTAATCGAAGCAGTCAGAGCCACTTCTCCCCTTTTTGTCTGCCCAGACCCTTGCAGACAGTGGAGATGCCACCTCACAAGAAGTCAGGCCTCTTGGGGGGGGGGGGGGGTCCAACACACTGCTCAAGGCAGGTCCCAGGAGATGAGGTATCTTCAGGCCTTTTCCAATGAAGTTTTGAATCTCTGCAAGGATGGAGATGCAAGAACCTCTCTGGGTCCCTGTGCCACAGTTTGGCCACCTTCATGGAGAAAAAGGATTGCTCTTAAAATCTAGGGAGAATGTCCCATGCTCCAAGTTGTCCCTGTTGCCTCTCAGGCTGTTACTGTGCACCTCCAAGAAAATCTGGTTCCGTCTTCTCTGTGCGCTCCATCAGGTAGCTGTGTAGAGCAGGTAGATCCACCTTGGCCTTCTCTTGCTCAGGCTGGACAAACCCAGGTCTCTCAGCCTCTCCTTATATGCCCCATGCTCCAGCCCCTGACCTTCTTGGTGGCCCTGTGCTGCCTCCCTCCTGTGTGTTCCTGCCTTTCTGGAACTGGAGAGCCCAGACAGGACCTGGTATCCAGATGTGGCCTCACCTGTGCCAGAAAGAGGAATAGAATGTCTCTGGTGGCCCTGCTGGCTCTGCTCTCGCAAATACAGCTCAGCATAGAGGGGAGACATTTGCCCCTGGCTGTTGTGACTATGTAAGGCCAGCAGAACCAACAGTAACCCTCCGATTCTTTCTTCCTAGGTTGCTCCAGTCATGGTCAGGTAGGCTGCCAGTGCAGTCCTGGAGCCCCCGAGGATGGAGGCAGGGTGCCAGGGTGTGTCCCTGTAGCTGTCAACACCTTTGCCAACATGGTGACCCTCTGTGAAACCAGCTGCAAGCGAATGAGGTGAGGCTACATATGGATGCAAAGGCTTCCATAAATGCGCCTGCCTTTTTTGTGTCACCTGGGGTGTGGGTTCACCTCCTGCTACCTCTGTTCTGCTGCACATTCCTCCTCCTGCAAATGCTGTCGGAGCTGGCTCGTGCAGCAAATGCTGTAGTGCCCCTTGGTTTTCCTAGATGGTTGTGGTGCCATATAGGACAAGTCAAAGACCCTTCTAACAAATGCCAGCATCGCCTTTGTGCCTTTGTGTGCATGGCCAAAGCCTGCTTAGCCTGAACGAGGGAAATCTCACAGCTCTTGGGCTTCTGGCTCTGTGAGGGGTGAAGATGTGCCCAGGGCCAGGCTGCAAACCCAGGCTTGGAGCCCGGGCTCTTGCTGCAGAACCCATTCCCACAGGACTGCAGGTGTTTCTCCAGACCTCCAGTCTGGGGATGTCTCATGGCTGGGGCCTTTTTTCAAAGCCTCTGCACCCTTTTTCCCTTCGCAGAAGCTTCTTCTCCAGCTAACAAAAGGAAAGGGGCAGAGATTACTTTGGGCTCAGGAGACCTACAGGACTCCCAGATGTTTCCAAGTTGTGTCTGTAACTTCTTTATTACAAAACAAATGCCCTAACCCTTGTCCCTAGCTGGAGGTTTGTGATGTGGTGGGGTTGTGGGGGTGGAAAGCAGCAGCCTGCTGTGCCCACAGGCAGCAGCATCCTTCCTTCTGAAAGCAGCAGCATCGCCCAAGGAGCCAGCTCTGGTCCTGGTCTTGTGCTGAGTGTTTGCACGCAGCTTGTGAGCCCAGACTGCCTTGGTCAGCTTCTGGTGTCACCACAAGAGCTTCCCTGTGTGTCTGAGCTCAGAAGCCAGGGGAAGGCAGCGAGCAGAGCAGTGCCTGGGGAGGGTGCAAGTGGTGAGGGTCCTGTGTCCATCTCTTCTTGCTGGCACTTGGCTGTATCTAGCAGAAGAGCCAGCTGTGTGGGGCAGAGACAGTGTGTTTGCAGACTGGCTGGTACAGCCGAGGTCTGGTGTGAGGTCAAGGCCTGGTACAGTGCAGTGTTGATGTGACAGTGTCTGGGACCCTTTCCAGTGCAGCTGCTCCCTCAGCTGATCTCTGTACCTCGGCACTAGAAATGGAAGTGGCGTCCTGCTGTCATTTAGCAGGTGCTACAGAACAAGTTGCTCACAGCTAGGACTTGATAGTAAATGAAATGCAAGTGCAATTGTTCTCTTTTGTGATTTGGTGCCAGGGTGACAGAGTGGAGATGTTGCATGACCTGGAGAGAATCCTGCCAGGAGATGAAAGCCATCTGCAGAAGACTGTTCTGTACGGAGTGATAACAGCGTAATCAAGGGCCATGCGAGTGGCCCAGGTGAGCTTCTCCTCTGTGAAGGTCTGCACTTTTCCAGTCACTTGTGACTCGGTACCAGCTAGGCCAGCAGCAGGCACGTCGATGCCGTTTGTGCTTGTGAGGTCAGTTGTGCCTCTGAGCCTGGTGGGCCAACAGCATGCACATAGCTTTGGTGATGCTGGTGAGGTCCCTCGTGTCTCAGTGCCTCACAAACGGGGAGCAGGCCCATTGCTGCTGGTGGTGCTTTTGTGGCCAGCTGTGCATCAGTGCGTGATTGGCAATGAGCAGGCACATTGCTGCTGTTTGTGCTTGTTTAGGTCACTTGTGCCTCAGTCACTAACAGGCCAGGAGCAGACCAATGGCTTCATGGCTGCCTGAGAGGTCACTTCAGCCTCAGTACCTGACAGTCCAGCTCGATGCATATTGCTGGTGTTTGTGTTGGTGAAGTCATTCGGTCTCAGGATCTGCCAGGCCACCAGCAGCCACGTTGCTCATTTTTGTACTTGTGAGGTGGCTTTCGCTTCAGTACCTCATTAGACAGCACCAAGCACATTGCTGCTTTTGTGCTTGTGAGGTCACTTCTGCCTCAGTGTGTGACAGGCCAGCAGCAAGCACAGGGCTTCAATGCAGACTGTGAGGTCACTTTTGTTTCAGTATTTGTGAGGCTGATGCTGGGTACATGGCTGCTGTTTTTGCTTGTGAGGTCACTATTGCCTTCCTCTCTGATAGGCCAGCAGATGGCACGTGGCTTTGATGAAGACCATGAAGTCCCTACTTCCTCCGAACGGGATAGCCAAGCACCAAGCAACTTCCTGTGATACCCATTGTGAGGCCACTGTGCATCTGTAAATGCCAGGCAACAAGGAGAAATATTATTGCTGTTTGTGGCTGTGAGGTCACTTCTTCCTGATCTCCTGATAGGTCAGCACTGGTCACATGGCTGGTGTTTGAAGTTGTGAGGTCACTTGGGCCTCAATGCCTGATAGGCCAGTGCTAGGCCCATGGCTATTGTTTGTGGTTGTGAGGTCGCTTCTTCCTCAGTGCCTGATAGGGCACTGCCGAGCACATGAGTGCTGTTTGTGGTTGTGAGGTCACTTGGGCCTCAATGCCTGATAGGCCAGTGCTAGGCCCATGGCTATTGTTTGTGGTTGTGAGGTCGCTTCTTCCTCAGTGCCTGATAGGGCACTGCCGAGCACATGAGTGCTGTTTGTGGTTGTGAGGTCACTTGGGCCTCAATGCCTGATAGGCCAGTGCTAGGCCCATGGCTATTGTTTGTGGTCGTGAGGTCACTTCTTCCTCAGTGCCTGATAGGGCACTGCCGAGCACATGAGTGCTGTTTGTGGTTGTGAGGTCACTTGTGCCTCAGTGCCTGATAGGCCAGTGCTAGGCAAATGGCTGCTGTTTGTGGTTTTGAAGTCACTTCTGCCTCTGTGGCTGAAAGGGCAGTGCTGGTTATGTGGTTGCTGTTTGCGGTTGTGAGGTCACTTGTGTCTCAGTGCCTGATAGGCCAGTACTGGTCACATGGCTGGTGTTTGTGCTTATGAGGTCACTTCCACCTCAGTGCCTGATAGGCCAGTGCTGTGGTCATGGTTGCTGTTTCTGGTTGTGAGGTCACTTGTGCCTCAGTGCCTGCTCAGCAGTACTGCTCCTGTGCCTGCTGTTTCCTGTTGTCAGGTCACTTGTGCCTCAGTGCCTGATAGGCCAGTGCTGGTCATGTGGCTGCTGTTTGTGGTTGTGAGGTCACTTGTGCCTCAGTGCCAGAGAGGCGAGCACTGGGGCCATGGCTGTTGTTTCTGGTTGTGAGATCACTTATACCTTGGTTCCTGATAGGCCCTTGCTGGTCGCATGGCTGCTCTCTGTGCTTGTGAGGTCACTTGTGCCTCAGTGCCTGATAGTCCCTCAGTGGGCACATTGCTGCTGTTTGTGGCTGTGAGGTCACTTGTGCCTCTGTACTTGGTAGCCCAGCAGCAAGCGCATGGTTTCAATGCAGATGTGAAGTCACTTCTGCCTCAGCACCTAATAGGCTAGTGGCATGTACAAGGCTTTAAATCTGCCTTGGAAATCATTTTTTCTCCGTGCCCAAGAAGCAGACTGCAGGAACATTGCAGTGTTGTGCATCTGAGCTCACTTCTGCCTCAGGACGTAACAGGTCAACAGTAGGACCATGGCTTTGGGGCAGACTGTGAGGTCACTTCTTCCTGAGTACCTTAGAGGTACTTCCTGAGTACCTCAGAGGCCAGCAGCAGGGACACAGCTGCTCTCTGTGCTTGTGAGGTCACATTTTCCTGAGTGTGCTACAGGCGAGCAGCTAGCCGACAACTTCAAGGCTGATAGTGAGGTCACTCGTGCCAAGCAGATGGCATATTGCTACCATTTGTGCTTGTGAGGTCATTTGTGACTCAGACACTTTGAGGGCCTCTTCAGGCATATGGCTTTGAACTGGACTGTGAGGTAACCTTTGCACCAATACGCGATAGGCTAGGTGTAGGTGCTAATTTTTGGGTGTAGTACCTGGTCCCTGAGGGGTGTTTGGCTGCCCTGTGAGCATGGTGAGGGGAAGATGTGAATCTGTGCTGTCACGATGTGACTCAGGGAGGCCGTTGAGTAGCTGGCTGAGCCTTGGGGAGGGCAGGGGGAGCTGCAGGGGCAACAGCTGTGTGCCTGGGGTGTGGGCAGTGAGGTCACGGCTGTCTACAAGAGCTGTGCCACAAGATCACCATTGTCAAATCAATTTTTTGTCAGCAGCTGACAGGTCAGCAGGGGAATTGACTGGGAATGGACTTTCAGGTCATTCCCTCCAGAGCAGCAGGGAGGCCAGCAGCAGGCCCACAGCAGGGACAGCGTTTGTGAGCTCAACTCTGTCAATGCCTGACAGACTGTGTAGAGGCACATTGCTGGGAGAGTCGCTGTAGGGTCACTTCTCTCTTCAAGGTTCACACTTGGCTAATGGCTTGGGCATTTGCTTGTGAGGACACTTTTGCCTGAGTCCCTGATAGGCCAGCAGCAGGCAGATGGGTGTGGAAGTTGATAGTGAGGTCTCCTTGGCAGAGGACCCGGTAGAGCAGCAGCATGTTGGTGGCTGGGGAAGGTATTTTGAGGAAACATCTGTCTCTAAAGCCACAGGCCAGCAGCAGACATCTGGTGGGGACATGCACTTGTGAGGTCACTTCTACCTGAGCAACTGCCAGGCCAGCAGCTGTTGGTGGTGAGGTGACTGGTTTTGGTGAGTGTGCCCAGAGGAGGGATTGACACCTGCAGATCTCTACAGCAATACAGCAATGCAAGTATGTGCAAAGCTGATAGGCAGCACTTGACTCCTGTGTGGGGTCAGTGGTTGTGAGGTCCTGTCTGCCTGAGTACCTGATAGGCCACCAGCAGGCACAGGGCTAGGATGTAGGTTTTGTGGTCACTCCTGTCTCTGCAGGTGATTGGCCTGCAGCAGGCAGATGACTTGGATGTTGATTGTGAGGTCCCTTCTGCCCAATGACCTGACTGGATAGCAACAGGCACGTAGCTGGGTCATGTCCATCAGGAAGCTGAAAGGCCGGCAGCTGGTGCGTGGGCTTGGATGTTGTTTGTGAGGTTCTTTGTACCTGATCAGCTGATGGGCCACTAAGAAGCTGATGGGTGGCAAAGTTATGATGAGGTGAATTGTGTCTTGGAAGTTCCTAAGCCACTAGGAGGTCTGTGGCTGTGAAGATGACAGTGATGTCACTTCTGTCTCTGAAGATGATGGTCCAGCAGCAGGCACCGGGGTGTGGAAGTGCCGGTGAGGTCACCTCTGTCTGTGCAGCTGAGAGGCCAGCAGCAAGTGTGCAGCTTGAATGGTCATTGTGCGGTCACTTACAACGGTGTAGCTGATAGGCCAGTACCAAGTACATGGCAGTGAAGGGGACTGGTGACTGTGAGGTCACTGCAGTGTCAGCTCTTGATAGGCCATCAGGAGGCACATGGCTTGGATGTTGACTGTGAAGTCACCTCTGCCGTAGTACCTGACTGGATAGCAGCAGGCACATAGCTGGGTCATGTCCATCAGAGAAGCAGAAGGGCCTGCAGCAGGCACCTGGGCTTGACAGATGACTGTGAGGTGACTTCTTTCTGAGCAGCTGACAGGTCAGCCTTTGGCCCATGTCTTTCTCTCATGAGAATGTGCTTCTGAGGTCACTTGTGCCTGAGGACCTGATTAGACAGCAGGCACAGAGCCTGCTGACACAGAGCCTGCAGGCACAGAGCCCTCGCCCTGCTGGCAACACTCTTCCCAGTGCAGCCCAGGAAACCATTGGCTTTCTTTGCCACAAGAACATGTTGCTTCCTCATGCTGCCTCATGTTGTCTACCAGCACCCCCAGGTCCTTCTCTGCAAAGCTGCTTTCCAGATGATCAGCACCCAGTGTGTCCTGGGTTACTCTTTCGCGTGTGCAAGGTATTGCATTTCCCTTTGTGGAGCTTCATGAGGTTCCTCTGTGCCAATTTCTCCAGCCTGCTGAGGTCCCTCTGAATGGCAGTGCAAACAGCTGTTGTATCATGGCTGTATTTTAGGAGAAGATTGTCTCTCAGAAGCTTGTAAGCCCTTAGGAGGCACATGACCATGCAGGGGACTCTGAGGTGACTTCTGTGTCTGCAGATGATGGGCCAGGAGCAAGCACAGGAGCTGGAAACTGTCTGTGAGGTCACTTCTGTCAGAGTGCCTGATAGGCCACTTGCAGGCTGATGGCTTGGATGTTGATTGTGAGGTCACTTCTGCCTGAGTACCTGACTGGATAGCAGCTGGCACATAGCTGGGTCATGTCCCTCTGAGAAGGTGACCTGCCAGCAGCAGGCATATAGGGTTGGAAGATGATGATGAGAGTACTGGTTTCTGAGTGGTTGATGGGCTCCAAAGCTCAAAGGCCAGTCTGAGGCACATGGCCACGAAGGTGATGGTGAGGTCACTTCTGTCTCTGCAAGTGATGGGCAAGGAGCAAGCAGTCTGTGAGGTGACTTGTGTCTCAGCACCTGGGGTGTGATTTTTCTACCTGTGTGGTTTGCACCTCTGAGTAGATGGAGCCATCTTCTCCAGTCTTTCTTTCCTGAAGTTCAGATATGCACGTTTTGCCATCAGGGGAGCTGAATCCCACCCATGACTGTTAAGCCCATGGCCTGTGTTCATCCAGAGGACAGCAGGGAGGGTTTTCTCCTGTTGGCTTGCTCCCATGCCACAGGGGCTCTTCAGCTGGGATTTGTCTCCCCTTGTTTTGGACAACCACCATTGGCAGGTCCGTCCACTCTTGCTCGTACAGGCTTCTCTTACAGCTGACAGAGGGTCTCAACCCTTATCCAGGGTAATTCATCCTTGCAGCACTGTGTACTCACCTGGCTCCTTCATCCTCTCGGCCTCTGGAAGCCTGATCAGCCCAGGCACAGCCTGGCTGTTAGCTCACTCCTGGACTCTTCTTTGGAGGTGAACCCCCTCTGAGGTGAAACCCCAAGAGTTCATCTGAGGCTACTTTGGACAAAAGTCCCCTCTTGACAGTGAGGTGTGGAAAAAAACAAGTGAGGTTCAACTCTTTCTAGAGTGGTCCAGGGCTGTCCCAGCAGGCCGTGCACAGTTCAACTGACCCACCCATCAGCAAACTGTACCTTAGAGCATGCAGTGTGACTCCTTCTTGGTATCACACTATAAAACCCCCGTGGCTGGTAACAATACATCATGCAAAACTTTGGGCACACTGAGCTGCCACTGAGCTGAACCTTCCAGATCCTGCCTGTGCTGTCCCTGGGCTGCAGGAGCAGCACCCTGGGCTCGGAGGAGATCTAGGCGAGGAGCTGTGCGCTGCTCGGTGGCAGGTCCGCTGCAGAGGGGCGAGTCCTGAGCAGGGTGGCCGTGAGCCGTGCCTGCCTGCCTGCCGGCCGCGGGCTGGTGGGGTGGCTGCAGCAGAGGTGCCCTCACAGTCAGCACCCAGACAGGGCCCTTTCACCTGCATCACCCTCTCCCCTCCCCAGGGCTGTCACTGCTGCTGGGTGGGCTCTCCGAGGTGCTGGGTGACATCACAGTGCCTGCTGGCCAGCACATCTGCTGAGGGCCAATCAGGCAGCTGCAGTGGAAGTGACCTCACAATCAACACTGCAGCCATGTCCCCTTTGCCTGCCTCTCCCCATCCTCTGCAGATGCAGAAGAAAGGACAGAGAGGCAGAAGAAGAGGTAGGAAATATGTGTGTTTGAATACTGTAGTTCCTCAGAACAAAGTTTCTCCATGCGGAGTGCTGGTAGGAAATGTATCGGGAAGGAATAAGTGCATGTATATAATAAATGTTTACAATAAAAAAAGAAATTAAAAATCCATTCCAATTGATTTAAAAAAAATGAGGTTATGGAAATGAGGAATTTTTTCAGCTCTTGCATAGAGTTATTTTTTGAATAGGTTTTACCTCATGACTAAAAGTCGGTGTTTAGGCCTTTATTCATTTGCCCACATATAGAGGCTATTGTTGGCTGAGTCACCCTGGGGTGGTTGTGTGCCCATTTGGAGCTGGGAAATGTGATCCAGGACCTACAGGAACCTTTCTGCAGCATTAGGTGGTCACCAGGAGAAGTCTCTCAAGACCTCTCAGTGAGACAACTTACTTCTCTCCCTTGACTGGAAAAGGAAGTCCAGACACTTGCATCAGAAATACATATGCACTAAAATGGCCCGGCATTGGGGGAGATCAGCCTCCTCCCTGTTGTCACCTCAAATGCAGTAGCACTTCATTTACCATGCAGGGAAGGAAACGGGAGTGTGGCTAGATGATTAGGGAGTCCTTTCAGACATCACTCTAACACAGCTGTGTTGAGGTTTGTGCAGATTTGGCCATCCAAAGATACAGCATTTCGCTGAAGCTGGTCACCCTGCTTGCCTCTATCAGTTGAGAGAGCCCGACACCTCAATGTGACTCGCTCTGTGCAAAGAGTGAGGAGTGGCATGGACAGTCCTGGGCAGGGGGTGGTGTTGGTGCCCTGGACTCTGTGTGAGACACAAAAATATCTGTTTTAATGGTGTGGGCCTGATTATAGCAGAAAAGTCTGGAAACAGTCAATACCAAATGAAACAAGGAAGAAATTAAGAGAATGATCCAAAGAGAAGGAATGTTTGGTTGCAGTTTCCAGGTTTTAACCTTCTTTGTGTTCTTAGGGTCCTTCTTTGTTTGGTTTCTTTTCTTTAATATAGTGGCCTTTTATGGGGATTTTGTGGTTTTTCTTTGGTTTTTTTTGTTTTCAGAAGGAAAGTGATATTCAGAACTGGGCTGGGATGCAGTCACACGGTCATGGACATGTGGTGCCATTGCAGGTGCCCTGGTCCCCTCTGCCCAGCCTCCCTCTGCAGCTCCCAGGGGCTCCGGTGTCCTGCAGGTCCCCTGCGAGAGCTGCCAGACCCAGGCAGGTGCCTCAGAGACACCGGGGCCTCTCCAAGTGCCACTGGGTGCTTGTGGTTGGACACCTGAGCTCTGCCTGGATACCTGAGTGGCCACCAACAGGCACAAGGCAAGGCTGTTGATTCTGGGATCACCCCTGTCCCTGGAGGCAACAGGCCAGCAGCAAGCACGTGGCTGGGATGGTGCCTGGGAGGTCACTTGTGTGGGAGTAAATGACAGGCAGGCATCAGGCTCAGAGCAGGAGGTGGATGTGCTTCTGAGGTCACTTCTGCCAGAGGATCTGATTCGACAGCTGGCACAGAGCCTGCTGACACAAAGCCTGCAGGTGCAGAGCCCTCACTCTGCTGGCAATGCTTTTCCTAATGCAGCCCAGGAAACCATTGGCCGCCTTTGCCGCAAGGACACATTGGTGGCACATGCTTCTCCATGTTGTCTTCCAGGACTTCTCAGCTCCTTCTCTGCAAAGCTGCTTCCCAGATGGTCGTCACTCAGGGTGTCCTGGTGCATGGAGTTGTTCTTGCTGAGGTGCAAGACATTCAGTTTCCCTTTGTGGAACTTGATGAGGTTCCTCTGTGCCCATGTCTCCAGCCTGCCAGCTCCCTCTGAAAGGCAGCGCAAACATGTGTTGTACCATGCTGGATTTCAGGAGATAATTGTGCCTCAGATGCTTGTAGGCCCTTAGGAGGCAGATGGCTGTGAAGGTGCCTGTGAGGTCACCTCTGGCTCTGCAGGTGATGGGCCAGGAGCAGGCACATGGACGGGAAACTGTCTGTGAGGTCACTTGTGTCTGAGTGCCTGGGGTGTGATTTCTCTGCCTCTGCAGTTTGCACCTCTGAGCAGACGGTGCCATGCTCTCCTTTCTTGCTTTCCTGAAGCTCAGACATGTAGGCTTTGCCATCAGGCGAGCTGAATCCCACCCATGACTGTTAAATACGTGGCCTGTGTTCCTGATGAGGACAGCAGGGAGTGTGTTCTGCTCCTGGCAGGCTCCCCTGCTGCATGAATTCTTCAGCTGGACTTTGTTGCCCCTCATTTTAGACAGCCCCCATTGGAGTGTCTGCCTACTGTTGCTTGCACGGCCTTCTCTTACAGCTGCCTGAGGGTCCTGGCCCTTCTCCAAGGTAATTCATCCTGGCAGCACTGTAAAATCCCTTGGTTCCTTCGTCCTCTCAGCCTCTGAGTGCCTGACCAGCTGGGGCACAGCCTGGATATTAGCTCACTCATGGACTCTTCTTTCCAAGGGAAAGGGAAAGTGATTTCCAGAATTGGGGTGGGATGCAGTCACAGGGGCATGGACATGTGGTGCCATTGCAGGTGCCCTGGTCCCCTCTCCCCTCTGCCCAGCCTCCCTCTGCAGCTCCAAGGGGCTCTGGTCTCAGAGACACCTGGGCCTCTCCAAGGGCCACTGGGTGCTTGTGTCTAGACACCTGAGCTCTGCCTGGAAAGGTGAAGAACTTTTCCAGTGTTTTTTTTTTTAAAAAAGAGCACATTTGCATGAGTTGAAATGACTGGCTAACTTCAATAAAAATTTCAATGGTTTTCCATGATGACGTAATGGAAATTTTGAGGCAGGGTATGACTCTCAGGAGAAGAACTATAGATCTGCCCCTGAAAGTCTGTTACCACTGCTCTGTCTCTTGTGCTGTGTACATAATCTCAGTAATTTTTTACATATTTTCACACATCCAGATTAAATGGATCATTTCTAAAGGCATCTTTGCATCAGATGATCTGGGCGTATGCTCTTTCCCTTGTTTTCCTCCTCCCCTTACTCTTTTTATACTCTTACACTCCTATTCATGGAGATTTCTCTACCCTCTCTGCTTTGAGTTCCTGCTTTGAGCTTGAGGGCCTCTAAAGCTTGCCTCATCTTTTAGAAGTCTTCTTGTCTTCTTAGCTGACAGCTTAATTGTGTTTCTCTCTATCCTTTCCTATCTACCCATCTGAAACATTTCCACAAAGGTTATTCCTGGTGGAAAGGGGACCTCACTGGAGGCAGCTTGGACTTAAGGGACAGCTGAGAAGTGCTGCACATTAAGTTTACTGAACTCTAGCATGTTTTATTTTTGCTTGATCACAACTGAGACAGATCCTTCTGTGTCTGTTTGCAGCTAGGTCTCTAAGGAAAGCAGATGGGAACTGGTGCCTATGGGCTGTAACGTTCAGCTACAGACTTGAGTGGACTGAAGGTTAGATTTTAACAAGAATGATGATTTTTAACAAGAGTGATGCAAGTCCCTGGTGGTTGATGAAAGAAGTGGCAGGGTTGGGGAGGGGAGAAGGAAGCTTGTTGATACATGTCTCCTATCAAAAATATTGGGTTTTTTACACATCAAGATTCATTAGGAGATGCTCTGTATCAATATCAGTTGGAGAATGTGGATATCACTTATTCCATAAACTGAAAAATAAACCTTCAAAAGCAGAAATTCTTCTTTTTAAAGCTGCTCATTGAAATCTTCTGTTAAATGTACTCCTGAAACCTCTCCAATTGCTCTCACTGCAGCATCTTCCTACCTCTACTGATGTCCCTCTGTCCTTGCTGGCTGCTCCTTGAAACACAAAGCCAGGGGCTGATCACGGAGTCCCTCTGGGTGTCCTGCTGCACCACAGCACTGCCCTACGAGTGACATTCTTGTTACCTGAAGGGCAGTCTGAACCCATCAAGAGGCAGTTTGTGGCTCTTTCCCCTTCTCATGCTGCTTCCCACTACCAAGAAAAGCTCCATCAGCTCTGAAAACACCCTGTCACAGGCAGTCACAGGCAACTACTCTATTGGCCTAATCTTCCACTTCAGCAGACTAAAGCCGTCCAGGTCCCTCACCCTCTCCATACAGGCCATGTGCTTCAGGCCCAAAGCCTCATCTTGGCAGACCTCCTCTGGACCCTCTCCAGTTGCTCCCCATTCCTCCAGCACTGGGCAGCCCACACTGCGACACACTGTTCCAGACGTGGCCACTCCAGTGCTGAGTCAAGAGGGGGATAAGAACTGCCCTTGCCTGGGTGGCCGTGCTCTTCCTAATGCAGTCCTGTATGCAGCTGGCTTCATTTGTGGTGAGCATGCACCCCTGGCTCATATGGCATCGTCCCTCATAACATGCATGCCCTTCTCCTCGGGGTCACTCTTCTGCCGGTCATGTCCCAGCCTGTCCTGATGTATGTGTTGTTCTGCCCTGCGGTGCTGGACTGTCCACTTCTCCTTGTACAACTTCGTGAGGTTTCTGTTGGCCAAATCCACAAGTTTCTCAAGGTCCCTCTGGACTGAAGCTCCACTGTGTCAAGGGTTAATGTTTGTGTTCAGATGGTTCACCCTGACTTGTGGTCACTCCAGCAGGACAACAGCATGAGGAACTGCAGGACACTACAGTTAATAAAAGGAGGTATTAGTTTAATGGAACTGCTGGCACTGGTAGGAATTAGCATGGTGATCATCTCAGAAAAGCCAAATGGGGGTAGAAAGCAAGCAAAATGAGGACCAGTGGGGATGGGGTAAGCGGACGTGGGCTGTTTGTGTGGGAGGGCATGAGGATGATAAAAGGGAAGAACTTGGAAGGGGGAGAAGAGGGGCAGAAAAAAAGAAGTAAAGGATATAATCAAGGCTGTTTGTGGGTACCTGTGAAGCAGTCCTACACCTGAGCAACACTGACTGGAACAGGACCAGACAGCTGCAATTCATTTGAGCATACTTATATCTGACTCACTTGCATGGTCACAGGGGAGCCAGTGTGGAAAGAGATGCAAGGTCATTCAGGCTGGAAAGGACCTCAGGAGGTCTCCAACCCAACCTCCTGCTCACAGCATGGTTAGCTATCATGTCCGACCAGGTTGCTCAAGGCTTTCTTCATTTAGGCCTTGAAAACCTCCAAGGATGGAGAGGCTTTTGGCCCAGAGGACGCAGCCTCCCTGGGCAACTTGCCCCAGTGCTTCACTGTCTCGATAGGTTAAAAGAAAAAGAAAAAGTAAAAGTTCCTTATCCCCAGCCTCAACTTGTTGCAGCTAATGCCCATTGGCCCTCATCTTCCCATCATTCACAATGGTGAAGAGCATTATGTTTTAGCGCTGTGAGGAGGGCCCACTCTGGGAAAGCAGTTGTTCATAATGAAACCTTGAGCTTCAAACCTTCCAGGGCCAAGAGGCAACCTCCCACTGCTAGGAGGGGCTGGCTCTGGGGAGGCCATATCTGGTGGTAACCCGCATGCAGAAAAGGAATTCTGGATTGCAAGAATTGCAGTAGCTATCCCCAGAGATGATAGAATCACCACATTATTGAGGTTGCAAGGCAACTTGGGAGGTCTCTGACAGCCCATTCTTCCTGCCTGCTGAGGTCCCTCTGAAAGGCAGCTGTCAAGCATCTAACTGTTCCACCCAATTAGGTGTCATCTACAAATGTGATGAGATTTCCATTCTGTAGGTCACTCATGAGCCTTTCAAACTGAACAAGATGCAGGGTATACCCCTGCATACCCCACCTTTACCTGGCTTCCCAGTAAAGCATGATCCATTCATGAAAACCCTCTGAGCTTGATCATCCAACCAGCTTTTTGCCCTTCTGGATGTCTGCTGGACATCCACTCCTCTCCTCTCCTGCACAAGTGCAGGTCTTTTACAGCAGAAGGCAATCAGGTTGGTCTGGAATGATTTCTCTTCGATAAGTCCATGCTGACTGTTCCCAGGCACCTTTTCCATGTGCCCAGGAGTGTGATGACGCACTCCCCACCAAAGTGAGGCTGAATGGCCTGCAGCTCCCCAGGTTGTGCTTATGGCCTTTTTTGAAGATGGACACAACATATTCCTTCTTCTACTCACTGGGACCTCCTCCGATTTCCACAACCTTTCAAAGAGGATAGAGAGCAGCCTTGCTGTCATAGACTTATATGACATCATAGACTGATTTCATAAAGATCAAAAGACTTGGATTGCAAGTGGTGACATGCTGGCATGGATAGCAGGTGGCAATGTAACGGTGAAAGGAGGTTCCCACTAAGAGAGCAAACCCTGCAGTGCCCAAGGCCAGGGAGAAACAGAGCTGGTCTGTGCAGGAATGCCAGGAGAGGGGTTTGCTGCCTGAGCTGACTCTGCAGCACCTTGTGGCCTGTGACAGACTTGAACCAATCTCCAGGAAGGACAAGGTGCCACTGAAGAAATCCCTGGGCCTGGGCAGCCTGTAATCCAGCCACCCTGAGGTCATCACTAGCCCGGTCCCTGTTCATATCATATTGGGGGGAGTGAGAAGATGTTCAGAAGGCAGAGAGCAAGAAGGGTTTGAGAGTGCAGAGACTAGAGTGGAGACCTTGGTGTGATGTGCCTCCCATTTATGCAGCACACTTGAATGTAGACAGGATGGACTTTGCCTAAAGGCAGTGGTGGGATTCATTTGTTTGGGCACAGGCAGGAAACCCAAGATGCCCTGGAGCACTTGCCTAGTGCCACTCCAAAGGGCCATGGTTTTCCTGTAGGTTCCCTGCTCTATCTGCTAGAGACGCGGTTGTACTGGACACCACAGGCATCTGACATGGCCCTGCCAGCCTCTTTCTATGTCATTAAATCAAGTGTCTGCACTGAATTACATTAGCCGTTTGTGTTTGTGACATTGGGATCGTCATTTGTCTCAGCTTCATAGTGGGTGGAACACTAGCTGTAGTAGGCATCTAGTATCATTTCGGATGGCCAAATTCCCCACCTGGCCGCCACCTGATGCTCCATAAGGATGTGAATCTCCCAGTTGCTCCATCAGACCAAGTAGACACTGTCCCATGCCTGGGACCACCTCTGTCTCCTCACCGTCACCAGGTGTTTATGTGTGAGCAACTGACTCCCACCCTCCATCTCCAGTGATTACAACCAGAGCTTAGACAAGGAGCTCATGTGCAGACATCTATGGTGTGCTCACTTCAGTTTTGACAAGGGGAATCCCACCTCCTGTGTGCTTCTGGCGTTCATGGGAGTTAGCTGAATCCCACTGATCCCACATCCAGAGTGGGACATTTCCACCTCTTGCAGATAACCATCCTCTGATGAAACAAGTGACAATGCTGTAGCTGGTCTCTCTGCATTGTTTAGGGAGACACCAAAGTTGATTATTTTGCTTTATGTTAGTGAACATTTCCCAGGAGGAGGGAGCACAAGGGACAGAAAAATTCATGCCTTCAGCTGGGCTGCTGTTGCCAAGCAGGGCCAGGCTCCTGGGATGGAAGGAGCTCATGGCAACCTGGCAGCACTGCCCAGAGGCAGCTGTGTGCAGGAGCAGCTCCTCTGGCAAGAGCAGCAGGGCTGCGGGCACTGCCTGCTGCTGCTGACATGAGATGAGAGGAGGCAGAGAGAAGTGCAAGGCAGTGTGGAGTGGGAGGACGGCTGAGAGCACATTGTAGGAGAAGTCTTCACAGCCCTTGACACGGTAAGCCTCTTGCTGCAGGGCAATGCTACTGAGGTTCCTGGGGGGTCTTCTAAAGCCAACTCATTCCATTCCACATCTGTTTTTTAAGGATGTCTCTCTCAGTTTTTACCTTGCAGAGGAGGAGATGCTTCAGAGCAGGGCTTTGCCTCCACACTGTCACAGGGACAGGGCATCCTGCTGCTTTCTCTTGCAGAGAGCTGCAGGGCTTTGAAGCCAGGATATGCACCCAGTCTGCCCAGGGCTGTGATTCAGAGCCGTTTCCCTGAGACCCAGGGTGCTGTGTGCCTGGAGCAGTGACTCTGCCACCTGCAAGGGTCAGCACTCAGCCTGCCTGGGGAGCTCCCAATGGCACTGTGGGGAGAAGCTCTGGGTGGGAGGAGAGAACCCAGCAGGGCAGGTTCATTCTCCCTTAGAGAGGGTGCTGCATGGGTCAGGGCTGCTCACAGCTCCAGCTCATGCACAGGACATTACTGAGGGGACTTTGCAAAAGGAAGGTCAAAGCAGGAGATACATGAAAGGGAAGGAGCTGTCATGACTCTGTGCTTTCAGTTATTTTCTGTTTGGGTGGGGTGAAATAGCAATGGATCTGTCAGGTTTAGACAGGGGACTGAGACAGTGACACGGAGAGAGAAGCAGCTCTGGGGGGGACTCAGCAAATGCCTTCATCCACCCTGAAGCCTACAGACACAGCCAGCAGCACCTTTCCAGCTTCACCAAGGTTTGTCTCCCCTGCTCCACAGCACCTGCAAACACGGAGGTGCCCTGGGCAGTGTCCTGCCCCCGGGAGGTTTCTGCAGGGCAGAGCTGAGCACCCAGCGGGTGGGATGGGGTCTGTGAGCACTGACAGGGCAGAGACGTGGGGACAGAGAAACAGCTGCCCGCAGGGACGGCTCCAGGCAGCAGAGCCATGCTCAGAGTGTGAGAGGGAACCACAAACTCCAGCACCTCCTCTCCTCTCCCAGCCAGCACAGCCCTCTGCTCTCAAGGCTGTGGGGTCCAGGGCAGGAGTCGTTTCCTCGGCAGCTGGACATGCAGGAGAGGAGACACTGCTGAGTGCCCCTCTGTGCCTGCCTGTCCCTGCCTCCCTGGGCACAAATGTCATGGTATTGCTCCATGTTCCCCAGCTGCCCAGGCTGCCCTTGTCCTTCCCCTTGGACTCCCTGGGCAGGGGGGTTTCTGATGCAGTTCAGGCACTGACCCTGCAGGTCCTGCCATGCAGACGTGTCCTTGACAGTGAGGTGCCCAAGTGCCCCTCTAGCCTGTGGGGCTCTGGGCAGTGCAGTGTAGGGGGCTGGGAATAAGCCAGCTCTCTCGTCAGGACACCCCATCCTTAGGACATTCTGCCATTTCCATGGGGTGTCTGGCTGGGCTGCAGCTGCCCTCCAGAAGGGCCCAGCTCTCCCATTGCAGCTGGGTGTTATCTAGGTGCCCCAGGGAGAAGTCACCTACACACTGAGGCCATGGACATGCTGCTGGGAGGCTGGCTGTGGGCAGCTGGAAGGAGTCAGACGCGTTGCTGGCGAGAAGGGGAGGGCTGAGACCTGCCTCATGCACCCTCAGGAAGAGTGCTGATGGGCACTTTGGAAGTGCATTCCTCTGCTCTCCATGGTCTTTTCTTTTTCAGGTAACACAAGTGCAACTGTCCTCCACCTCTGAGGTGGGAGCACAGGGCAGCTGGGAACAGGGCATATGAACAGGCCAGCCCTCCTGCCTCTGCACTAAAGCCAGAGTGAATCCTCTCTGGAATCACAGCTGGTCCCTCTGAGAGCAGCAGCAATGCTGAGGATTCCTACCTGCAAGAATCCTCCTCAGATGTGACAGAGTCAGCTAAAGAAAACAAAACAAGGCTTAAGACTATTCATGAATTCACATTATTTAGAAGTGAGAGTGAAATTGCTGAAAATCCCTCCAACATTTTGAGTTGGATTAAATCTGACTGGAACTGGGAATATAAATCTTAGTCACCCCTGTTCCCATGTACACAGTGCTGTTGGTTAGGGCTGACTCCTTTGGAGCCCACAGGCAGAGGCCCTGCTCCTCACAGCAAAATCAGCCAGCCCAAACCAGAGCTCAAGCAACAGAGCTCAGTGACAGTGCTACTGAGATGGGGAGAGGTAATGAGTGTGTGTTTGGGAGGTTTTTATGCGAGAGAAGTCTGTCCTAATTTGTCTCTATCTGTTCTTCCTTGAACAGTCTGGAAAGCACAGGGGGCAAAATGTACAACAGCAGCTCCATCGATGAGTTCCTCCTCCTGCCATTCATGGACACACAGGAGCTGCAGCTCTTGCACTTCTCACTCTTCCTGGGCATCTACCTGGCTGCCCTCCTGGGCAACGGCCTCATCATCACAGCCGTAGCCTGCGACCACCACCTCCACACCCCCATGTACTTCTTCCTCCTCAGCCTCTCCCTCCTCGACCTTGGCTCCATCTCCACCACTGTCCCCAAATTCATGGCCAATTCCCTGTGGGACACCAGGGCCATTTCCTACTTGGGATGTGCTGCCCAAGTCTTTTTCTTTGTCTTTTTCATCTTGGGTGAGTATTGTCTCCTCACTGTCATGGCCTATGACCACTTTGTGGCCATCTGCAGACCCCTGCACCACGGGACCATCATGGGCAGCAGAGCTTGTATCAAAATGGCAGCAGCTGCCTGGGGCAGTGGCTTTCTTACTGCTGTGCTGCACACTGCTAACACATTTTCCATACCACTCTGCCAAGGCAACACAGTGGAGCAGTTCTTCTGTGAGATCCCCCAGATCCTCAAGCTCTCCTGCTCAGACGCCTACCTCAGGGAAGCTGGGCTCATTGTGATTACTGACTGTTTAAGCTTTGGGTGTTTTGTTTTCATTGTGGTGTCCTACATGCAGATCTTCACTGCTGTGCTGAGGATCCCCTCTGAGCAGGGCCAGCACAAAGCCTTTTCCATGTGCCTCCCTCACCTGGCCGTGGTCTCCCTGTGTGTCAGCACTGACATGCTTGCCTACCTGAAGCCCCCCTCCCTCTCCTCCCCATCTCTGGACCTGGTGGTGGCTGTTCTGTACTCGGTGGTGCCTCCAGCAGTGAACCCCCTCATCTACAGCATGAGGAACAAGGAGCTCAAGGAGGCACTGAGGAAACTGATTCAACTAGTACTAGTTCAGCAGCAATGAGCTCCCCATCCCTCTTTGTAAGTGACTTGAATTTATCTCAGACAATCCTTGTGCTTTGGACATTCTTCCTGTGATAACCATGTTTGTACAGAAGTATTTGAAATCATCCCACTCCTTCAGAGACACAAACCCAGTCTGTCTGCATGAGAGGCCTTCTGTAAATGTGTCTGTCACTGTGTCAGAGCTGGCCAGTCTCTAATAAAAGAGTATTTCCTCAGTGCTGTGCTTGAAGGTTGGGCTCTTCTTCCAAAGCTGAAGACAATAATTCACTCAAGGACTATCACCCTGGAAATGGCTGTTGCTTTTCCAGGGCTCTCCATGGCCTCAAGGCAATGAGCTCTTTCGGGTGCTGTGTTAGGGAATGAGGGCTGCATTCCGCTCTCACTTGTGCGTGTCCAGTGCTCCTGGAGGTGCTGAATGGTCAAGCAATATTTTCCTGGGACTGTCTCACTATGACAGGGCTGGTGACAGATGCCCACAGTGGGGACCCTGCAGGCAGAGGGAAGGCAGCCTGGAGAGGGGTTCATGTCACCTTCAATGGAAAGCCCTGGGCTGGATCTCGGGACATTTGAAATGTCCTGTGATTGCTCAGAGCATCATCCACAGCCGCAGACCCCTTGGTAGGGGGTGGTCAGGTGCAAAGATGCCCTTCCAGCTGGGTCTGCTTCTCACCCCAACCACCATGGCCAGTGCAGAGTCACCCCGTGGCCCTGGGGCACCACAACCTGCTCACTCTGCAGAGCAGCACCGCCAGCTCGGGGCCCTGCGGGGAGCACAGGGGAGGCTCCAGGAGTGGCCAGGCAGGCCAGCACTGATGCCCTCCCTGGGGTGAGGACACACACCGGTGGGTTTGTGGGGCAGAGCCAGGTCTCGTGGAGGGGAAGCAAGACATGCCGGGCACAGGAGAGTGGAGGCCATTTGCAGCCCTGGCTGCACACCCCAGGTTTATGGGCGAGTCTTGCCGTGCGGCCAGCTCGTTCCTGCTGGGCTCAGTGCCTGTATGGTGGGGAAGAGCCAGGCCTAGGCAGCCTCTCTGCTGGCCCAGACCCCAGCAGGCCCTGGGGACGGCTGTGTGCTAACCCCTGCGTGGGACATGGCCAGGGCTGGGCAAGGTGCAGAAACTGTGGAGGCTGCCAAAGCAGGAGGGCTGTGGGGGGACGGGGCACCAAAGGCTGTTGCAGAGATTGTGCCAGGGAGATGTTGTCCTGGTCCATGAGCTCTTGTCCTTGCTCCAGCTGTGCTGGAGCCGAGGCCAAGGACCAAGGGGTCCCTCAGGCAAAGCTGTGCTCCTTGGGGAGCTGCCCTGAGCACCACAACAGGCAGAGCACGCTCCTTGTGTGTCCCCGTCCTGCTGGGAGGGTGGCACGGGCACCAGGGAAATGGCCTGTTTCTGCCTGGGGTCAGTGCAGCAGTTTTGCATGTGAAGTGAATGCAACAGCCACTGCTGCTGAAACACCAGCCACAACCCCTCACTGCAGCCCCCACTGCTCTTGCCCCTGCCAACCTGCCCCTGCCAACCTGCCACCACCCCTGTGCTGCCTCGTCCTCTGTCCCTCTACTCCGCACTGCAGGGACCAGTGATGCAGCAGGAGCTGGCACAGCCCCACAGCCGCTGCCCGGCCCCTGGCCCTCCCCTCCTGCCTGCCAAACATTACATCCATCTTCAAGAAGGACAGGAAAGAGGATCTGGGCAGTGATGGGCTGGTCAGCATCACCTCTGTGCCTGGAAAGCAAATCTTCCTGACAGCTGGTTCCAGCCACATGAAGGCGTTGGGAACAGCCAGCATGAAGTCATCGAGGGCAAATTGTGCCTGACCAACCTGACTGCCTTCTGTCATGGGATGACTGGCTGTGTGGACAAGGGGAGTGCAGTGCATGCACTCCTTGAATGTAGGAAGGCCTTTGACATGGTCTTCCATAACTTCTTTGTAGCCAGACTGGGGAGAGGTGGGATGGAGGAGTAAGCACTGGAGGGTGTGGGAAATGAGCTGGAGGCCGCCTGGCTCAAAGGGTGGAGAACAGTGGTGCAAAGCCAAGGGGCCTTGAAAGACTTGGGGATTTGGCTGACAGAAGCTTCATGGCATTGTACAAGGAGAAATGGCAGGTTGCTGTATTGGGGGGCAGAACAGCCTGTGCATCAGGACAGGCTGGAACTTGACCGGTAGAGGAGTGACCCTGAGGAGAAGGACCTGGACGGTGCAAGGGATGTCACATGAGCCAGTGCTGCGTGCTCACCATAAATCAGGCCAGCTGCATACGGGGCTGCATTAGGGAGTGAGTGGCCACCCAGACAAGGTGAATTATTATCCCCCTCATCTCAGCACTGGTGAGGCCACATCTAGAACAGGGTGTCCCAGTGTGGGCTGCCCTGTGCTGGAGGAATGGGGAGGAACTGGAGAGGGTGCAGAGGAGGTCTGCCAAGATGACGTTGGGGTCTAGAGGACAAGGCCTTTATGGAGAGGCTGCAGGACCTGGGCTGCTTTAGCCTGGGGAAGGGGGTCTGAGGGCAGTAGAGTCACTGCTTGTCACTGTTTGAAGGATTGTTTCAGAGATGATGGAGCTTTTCTTGGTAGTGGGAAACAGCATGAGAAGGGGAAAGAGCCACAACCTGCAGCTTGTGGGGTTCAGCTGTGACATTAGGAAATGTCACTCGTATGGCAGTGCTGTGGTGCCAGAGGTCACCCAGGGGGAGCCTGTGATCAGCCCCTGGCTTTGTGTTTCAAGGAAAAGCAAGTGAGGACAGAGAGACATCAGTAGAGGTGGAGACATCCTGGGGTGAAAGGAAGGTGGTGAAGCAGGTTGGGTATCTCCCATCTCCAGGGAAACAGGCACAGGCGTGGGACAGCGTAGGACAGGCTGTGGTGGAGACAGCCCAGGGCACTGCCAGGGCTCAAAGCTCCCAACAGAACTGAGGTCGTTGTCCTCTTGTCTATGGCTGGCATCTCTGCCAGCAAGGCCTCTGAGAAGATGCCCTTTCCTTAAGGGAGAGTATTTACAAGAGCAAGGTTTCAGTGAGCACCTGTAAAACAAAGATGTCTGCTTTTTAAGCTTTCTTTATTCTTCATGTTGCAGAATAAGTGATGTCCACCCTCTCCAATTGATATTGATCCAGAGTGTCTCCTAATGAGGTCTGGACATGGAGGAAAAGCAGCAGTTTTGATAAGAGACCTGCATGGACAACCTTCCTCCCAGCTCCCCAACCCTGCCATTTCCCTCTTCAGCCACTGGGCACTTGCATCACTCTTCCTAAAAATCTAACGCTTTTCCACTCAAGGCTCTAGCTGAATGTTACAGCTCCTCTGCACCAATTCCCACCTGCTTGCCTCAGACAACTAGCTGCTGACACAGGAGGATTTGCCTTAACTGCAAACAAAGAAAAATAAAATATGATCAAGTTTAATAAAAGGTCAAATACACTCCTACACTATATGTTAAGTCCAAGCTGCCTCCAGTCAGCTCCACTTTCCACAAGCAATAACCTTCCTTGAAATGTTTAAGACAGGAGACATACAGCTAGATAGAGATACAGCTAAAGAGCTGGGTAAAGAGTCAGTTAGACTCTTGAAAGAGGAGGCAAGCTTCAGAATCCCAGAAGCTCAGAGTAGAGCTAAAAAGCTGAGTATCTGAATGGATAAAGAGCAAGGGGAGGAGGAAACCTGGAGAACTATGGAAAGTGCATATGTCCAGATAGTCTGATGCAAAGAGGACTTTAGAAATGATCCCTTTAATCAGGACATGGGGGAATATGTGAAAGATTACTGAGATGCCATCTGCAGCATGATAGCCAGAGCAGTGGTAACGCAAGTTGAGAGGGACAGATCGATATTCAGAGATTAATACCCTTCCTCAAAATTTCCACTATTTTCCATGGGAAAACATTGACATTAAGACTAGTCAGTCATTTTAGCTGATGCAAGTGTGCTCATATTTTTTAAATCTTGAAAACAGTTCTTCACCTTTCCAGGCAGAGCTCAGATGTCCAACCACAAGCACCCAGTGGCCCTTGGAGAGGCCCCGGTGTCTCTGAGGCACCTGCCTGGACCTGGCAGCTCTCACAGGGGACCTGCGGGAGACCGGAGCCCCTTGGTGCTGCAGAGGGAGGCTGGGCAGAGGGGACCAGGGCACCTGCAATGGCACCACATGTCCATGACCCTGTGATGGCATCCCAGTCCAGCTCTGAAAATCGCTTTCCTTCTGAAAACAAAAAACAAAACAGAGAAAAACACAAAATCCCCATAAAAGACCGCTGTATTAAGGAATAGAAAACAAAGCAAAGAAGGACCATAAGAACACAAAGAAGGTTCAAACCTGGAAAATGTAACCAAACATTCCTTCGCTTTGGATCATTTCCTTAATTTCTTCCTCATTTCATTTTTTATTGACTGTTTCTAGACTTTCTGTTATAATCAGGCCTGCACCATTAAAACAGATATTTTTGTGCCTCGCACAGAGTCCAGTGCCCCAACACTACCCCCTGCCCAGGGCTGTCCATGCCACTCCTCACTCTTTGCACAGGGCAAGTCACACTCTGAGGTGTCGGGCTCTCTTGACTGATAGAGGCAAGCAGGGTGACCAGCTTCAGCGAAATGCTGCATCTTTGGGTGGCCAAATCTGCACAAACCTCAACACAGCTGTGTTAGAGTGATGTCTGAAAGGAATCCCTAATCATCTAGCCACACTCCTGTTTCCTTCCCTGCACGGTAAATGAAGTGCTACTGCATTTGAGGTGACAACAGGGAGGAGGCTGATCTCACCTAATGCCAGGCCATTTTAGTGCACATCTATGTCTAACGCAAGTGTCTGGACTTCCTTTTTTAGTCAAGGGAGAGAAGTAAGTTGTCTCACTGAGAGGTCTTGAGAGACTTCTTCTGGTGACCACCTAATGCTCCAGAAAGGTTCCTGTAGGTCCTGGATCACATTTCCCTGCCCCACATCGGAACACAGGCACCCCAGGGCACCTTGGGAAACAATAGCCTCTATCTGTGGGCAAATGAATAAAGGCCTGAACGCCAACTTTTAGTCATGAGGTAAAACCTATTCAAGAAATAACTCTATGCAAGAGCTGAAAAAATCCTCATTTCCACAACTTCAAAATTTTTTTATCAATTGGAATGGATTTTTTATTTCTTTTTTTATTGTATACATTTATTATATGCATATATATACTTAGATTTATTAATTCCCGATACATTTCCTACCAACGCTCTCTGAATGGAGAAACCTTGTTCTGAGGAATGACTGTATTCAAATAGACATATTTCCTCTCTCTTCTTCTGCCTCTCTGTCCTTTCTTCTGCATCTGCCTCTGTCCTTACAGAGCTCTCCAGGGAAAGAGTCACTGTATCACGGCACTTAGGGTGGACGGGTGGACGAGACCTCTGGGCATCATCCAGTCCCACCCCCTGCTCCGTGCAGGGAGAACTAGATGAGGTTGCTCAGGGGCTTGCCCCAATTGTGCCTTGTCCAGAAACGTGCCGAGAGTGTGCTCCATCCCATGGTCCAGGCTGTTAATGAAGAAGAAAAAGTGTTGCCCAAGGTGCTGGACACTGAGGGATGCCACCAGTAACTGGCTGCCAATGCCACTGATCACAGCATTCTGGCCTGATGGTCCAGCCCATTTTCCACCTGCCTTATGGTCCATTTCTCCAGTGCTTTTGATTGGCTCATTGCCATCTCCAAGGCAAAGCTCTGCACACTCCAGCCACCCCTTTCCATAGAGCACCTCTCCACCTCCTTGCTGTCCCAGCCTGCCTTCCTCAGGAGCCGGTTACAATCCTGTCATGTGAGCTGTCCAGACACGTGTGTAATCCCATGGGATAGGGGAGAGGGAAGGGGAGAGGGAGATGCCAGTAAAGAGGAGGTGGCTGGGTTGTTGAATGTGGGATCCAGAAGAGACAAGGACTCAGGAGAGGGAAGGGGGAGAGGCAGGAAAAGGTGACAGAGCTGTGATGTTGATGGTGAGGTCAGTTCTTTTACAGGAACCTCACTGACCAGCACTTGAAAGGAGCCATTTGGAGGACAAGAAGGGCATCACACCACCACTCATCCCAGGACAGATGAGACACAGGCAGGAGGATGGGGAAGGGCAGGCAAAAGGGATGTGGCTGCAGTGTTGACTGTGAGGTCACTTCCACTGCAGCAGCCTGATTGGCCCTCAGCAGATGTGCTGGCCAGCAGGCTTTGTGCAGAAGTGACCTCACAATCACAATCCAACCTATGCGCCTGCTGCTGGCCTATCAGGCACTCAGGCACAAGTGACCTCACAGACAGTTTCCAACTCCTGTGCTTGCTCCTGGCCCATCAACAGCAGAGATGGAAGTGACCTCACAGTCCCCTGCACGGTCATGTGCCTCCTAAGGGCTTACAAGCTTCTGAGAGACAATCTTCTCCTAAAATACAGCCATGATACAACAGCTGTTTGCACTGTCATTCAGAGGGACCTTGGCAGGCTGGAGAAATGGGCACAGAGGAACCTCATGAAGCTCCACAAAGGGAAACACAATGTCTCACACATGAGAAAGAGTAACTCTATGCACCAGGACACACTGGGTACTGACTGGCTGGAAAGCAGCTTTGCAGAGAAGGACCTGGGGGTGCTGGTACACAACATGAGGCAGCATGAGGTAGCAACATGTCCTCGTGGCAAAGAAAGCCAATGGCTTCCTGGGCTGCGCTGAGAAGAGTGTTGCCAGCAGGGCGAGGGCTCTGTGCCTGCAGGCTCTGTGTCAGCAGGCTCTGTGCCTGTTGTCTAATCAGGTCCTCAGGCACAAGTGACCTCAGAAGCACATCCTCCTGCTGTAAGACTGCTGCTTGCCTATCACACTCTCCAGCACAAGTGACCTCACAAACAATTACCTTCAGCATGAGCCAAAGGCTGACCTGTCAGCTGCTCAGACAGAAGCTACCTCACAATCATCTGTCAAGCCCAGGTGCCTGCTGCAGGCCCTTCTGCTTCTCTCATGGACATGACCCAGCTATTTGCCTGCTGCTATCCAGTCAGGTACTACGGCAGAGGTGACTTCACAGTCAACATCCAAGCCATGTGCCTCCTGATGGCCTATCAAGAGCTGACACTGCAGTGACCTCACAGTCACCAGTCACCTTCACTGCCATGTACTTGGTACTGGCCTACCAGCTGCTCCATTATACGGGACTGCACAATGAACATCCAAGCTGTGCACTTGCTGCTGGCCTCTAAGCTGCACAGACAGAGGTGACCTCACAGGCACCTCCACACCCCGGTGCCTGCTGCTGGACCATCATCTTCAGAGACAGAAGTGACATCACTGTCATCTTCACAGCCACAGACCTCCTAGTAGCTTAGGAACTTCCAAGACACAATTCACCTCATCATAACTTTGCCACCCATCAGCTTCTTAGTGGCCCATCAGCTGCTCAGGTACAAAGAACCTCACAAAAAACATCCAAGCCCACGCACCAGCTGCCGGCCTTTCAGCTTCCTGATGGACACGACCCAGCTCTGTGCCTGCTGCTATCCAGTCAGGTCACTGGGCAGCAGGGACCTCACAATCAACATCCAAGTCATGTGTCTGCTGCTGGCCAATCAGCTGCAGAGACAGGAGTGACCACAAAACCTACATCCTAGCCCCATGCCTGTTGGTGGCCTATCAGGTACTCAGGCAGACAGGACCTCACAACCACTGACCCCACACAGGAGTCAAGTGCTGCCTATCAGCTCCGCACATACTTGCATTGCTGTATTGCTGTAGAGCTCTGCAGGTGTCAATCCCTTCTCTGGGCACACTCACCAAAACCAGTCACCTCACCACCAACAGCTGCTGGCCTGGCAGTTGCTCAGGTAGAAGTGACCTCACAAGTGCATGTCCCCACCAGGTGCCTGCTGCTGGCCTGTGGCTTTAGAGACAGATGTTTCCTCAAAATACCTTCCCCAGCCACCAACTTGCTGCTGCTCTACCGGGTCCTCTGCCAAGGAGACCTCACTATCAACTTCCACACCCATCTGCCTGCTGCTGGCCTATCAGGGACTCAGGCACAAGTGACCTCACAAGCAAATACCGAAGCCATTAGCCAAGTGTGAACCTTGAAGAGAGAAGTGACCCTACAGCGACGTTCCTAGCAATGTGGGAAATTACAATCTGAGCAATACAATCTGTCAGGCACTGACACAGAGCTGAGCTCACAAACATTTCTCCACCACGTGTCTGCTGCTGGCCTCCCTGCTGCTCTGCAGGAAATGACCTCAAAGTCCATTCCCAGCAAGGGGCCTGCTGCTGGCCTGTCACATACCGAGACACAGCTGACCTCACCAGCACATTCCCCACTTCACAGCCTGCTGCTGGCCTATCAGCTTCTCACCCAGAAGGCACCTCACAGGCACCTTTACAGCCAGGCACCTGCTGCAGCCCCAGAGGCTGCTGGGACAGGAGGGACCTCCGAGTCAGTTCCCAGCCAGGGGCCAGCTGCTGGCCTGCCAGCTGCTCTGTCTGCAGTGACCTCACAAGGGACTTCCCAGGCAGGGGCCTGCTGCTGGCCTATCAGGGACTCAGAAGGAGATGACCTCACAGTCCCCTTCACAGCCATGTGTCTGTCACTGGCCTACAAGCCTCTGAGACAGCAGCTACCTCACGATATCTTCCCCCGATGTGAGACAAATGCTGACCTACCAGCTGCTCAGGCAGAGTGACCGCAAAAGCACAGATCCCAGCCAGGTACCTGCTGCTGCCCTACCAACTGCTCAGGTGGAAGTGACCTCATAGTCACTGTCCCAGCCACAGCTCTGCTGCCATCCAAGCAGTTCATCAGTCACAAGTGACCTCACAGTCAACATCCAAGCCTTGATCCTGCTCCTGGCCTATCAGCTACTCCAGCAGAAGTGACCTCATCATCAGTAGCTGAGCCATGTGCCTCCTGCTGGCCTGTCAGCTACTGACAAAGAAGTGATGTGACAACGGCGATCTTGTATCATAGCTCTTGCAGACATTCGTGACCTCACTACCCACACCCCAGGCACACAGCTGTTGCCCCTGCAGCTCCCCCTGCCCTCCCCAAGGCTCAGCCAGCTACTCAACGGCCTCCCTGAGTCACATCGTGACAGCACAGGTTCACGTCATCCCCTCACCATGCTCACAGGGCAGCCAAACACCCCTCAGGGACCAGGTACTACACCAAAAAATCAGCACCTACACCTAGCCTATCGCATATTGGTGCAATGGTTACCTCACAGTCCAGTTCAAAGCCACATGCCTGAAGCTGCCTTAAAAGTGTCTGAGTCACAAATGACCTCACAAGCGCAAACGGTAGCAATATGCCATCTGCTTGGTTATCCGGTAAGAGGTACAAGTGACCTCACTATCAGACTTCAAGCCGTCACCTAGCTGCTCACCTGTAACACACTCAGGAAAACGTGACCTCACAAGCACAGGGAGCAGCTGTGTCCCTGCTGCTGGCCTCTGAGGTACTCAGGAAGAAGTGACCTCACAGTCTGCCCCAAAGCCATGGTCCTACTCTTGGCCTGTTACGTCCTGAGGCAGAAGTGAGCTCAGAAGCACAACACCGCAGTGTCCCTGCAGTCTGCCTCTCGGGCAGCACTGAGACACGAGGGACCTCACCAGCATCACCAAAGCTATGTGCGTGCTGTTGGCCTACCAGGCTCAGAGGCACAACTGACCTCACAAGCACAAACAGCATCGACGTGCCTGCTGCTGGCCTAGCTGGTACCGAGTCAGAAGTGACCGGAGAAGTGCAGACCTTCACAGAGGAGAAGCTCACCTGGGCTGCTCGCATGGCCCTTGAGTACGCTGTGATCACTCCGTACACAACAGTCTTCTGCAAACGGCTTTCATCTCCTGGCAGGATTCTCTCCAGGTCATGGCACAGCTCCACTCTGTCACCCTGGGCACATATCACAAAAGACAATGATTGGTCTTGCTTTTCCTTTATGACCATCAAGTCCGAGCTGTGAGCCTTTGCACTGGAGCACCTACACAATGACAGCAGGAGGCCACTGCCATTTCCAGTGCCGAGGTACAGAGATCAGCTGAGGGAACAGCTGCACTGGAAAGGGTTCCTGACACTGTCACATCAACTCAGCACTGCACCAGGAATCAACCTTGGCTGTGGCAGCTAGTCTGCAAACACACTGTCTCTGCCCCACAGAGCTGGCCCTTCTGCTAGATACAACCAAGTGCCAGCAAGAAGAGATGGATGCAGGACACTCACCACTTGCACACTCCCCCGACACTGCTCTGCTCGCTGCCTTCCCTTGGCTCCTCAACCCACACACACAGGGAAGCTCTTGTGGTGACACCAGGAGGTGACCAAGGCACTCCAGGCTCACAAGGCAGGTGCAAACACTCAGCACAAGCTCAGGGCCAGAGCTGGCTCCTTGGGCGATGCTGCTGCTTTCAGAAGGAAGGATGCTGCTCCCTATGGGCACAGCAGGCTGCTGCTTTCCACCCCCACGACCCCACCACATCATGAACCTCCAGCTAGGGACAAGGGTTAGGGCATTTGTTTTGTAATAAAGAAGTTGCAGACACAACTTCGAAACATCTGGGAGTCGTTCAGGTCTCCTGAACCCCAAGTAACCTCTGTCCCTTTCCTTTCGTTAGCTGGAGAAGGAGCTCCTGTGAAGGGAGAAAGGGTGAAGAGGCTTTGAAATGAGGTGCCAGCAAGGAGACAGCCCCAGACTGGAGGTGTGGGGGAAACACCTGCAGTCCTGTGGGAACGGGCTCTGCAGCAGGAGCCTGACTCTGCCCCTGGGTTTGCAGCACACCGATGGCTGGGTGCCTCGGGCAGCCTGGCCCTGGGCATATCTTGACCCCTCACAGAGCCAGAAGCCCAAGAGCTGTGAGACTTCCTCCGTTCAAGCTAAGCAGGCTTTGGGGCACACAAAGGCCCACAGGGGATGCTGGCATTTATTAGAAGTGTGTTTGACTTGTCCTATATGGCACCACAACCATCTAGGAAAAGGAGGGGGCACTACAGCATTTGCTGCGCGGGGCGGCATTAACAGCATTTGTGGGAGGAGGAATTTGCAGCAGAGCAGAGGTACCAGGAGGTGAACCCACACCCCAGGTCAGCCAGAATAGCCAGGCATATTTATGGAACCCTTCACATCCATATGTAGCCTCACCTCATTTACTTGCAGCTGCTTTCACAGAGGGCTCACAATGCTGGCAATGGGGTTGACAGCTACAGGGACACACCCTGGCACCCTGCCTCCATCCTCGGGGGCTCCAGGACTGCACTGGCAGCCTACCTGACCATGACTGGAGCAACCTAGGAAGAAAGAATCAGAGGGTTATTATCCGTTCTGTGGATCTCAAATAGTCACAATAGCCAGAGACCAACGTCTCCCCTCCATGCTGAGCTGCATTCATAAGAGCACAGGCAGCTGGGCCACTGCAGAGACTCTACCCCTGTTTTTTGGCACAGGGAGACCATTATCTGGATACCGGGTCCTTTTTGAGCATCCCAATTCCAGAAAGGCACTGACACACAGGAGGGAGCGCAGCCCAGGGCCACCAAGCAGGTCAGGGGCTAGAGCATGGGGCATAAAAGGAGGGGCTGGGAGAAATGGGTTTCTTCAGCCTCAACAAGAGAAGGCCAAGGGTGGTCTACCTACTGTGCACAGCTACATTATGGAGCACACAAAGAAGATGGAGCCAGATTTTCTTGGAGGTGCACAGTAACAGCATGAGAGGCAATAGGGATTACTTGGAGCATGGGACATTCTGCGAGCATCCCTGGCTCACACCAGGATGTTCCAAGGAGGGATCAGAGTCACCAATGGTCCCCAGCCCGGGTCTCCAAGAAGGCCACCGTAATGGCAGGCTGGGCCCTGGGAGCAGGGCACTGCTCTCTCCAGACACCTCTGCCCGTGATGAGCACCAATATATGGGGGCCACCACCTGTCCCCACCACAGGCCACCCCATCACTGTGACACCTCACAGCCCCCACCCCTCACCTCACAGAGGGTGGCCAGCCAACACACACCTCTGCAGCAGGGACACACAGGGCACAGCACCACACATGGCAGCAGCCAGGGCACCCCCAGGGCCCCAAAACACACACAGACCAACTCTCCAGCCCTTCCATTCCCTTCCAGTCCCCCAAGGCCTTGCAACAGGCCCTTCCTCTCAACAGCCAGGCACAGCCCTGCACCTGCTCACTTCCCACCTCCAGGAATCAAAGGACAGAGATGTCCTTCAGGTCTTGGAGAACAATTGCAGAAGCCCATGGTATTTGGATGGAACAGAACATTCTGCAGCACACAGACAAATGAAATCAGAGATTACCAATGTCACTGCTCACACCAGCACTTCATTCATTTCGCAGCGTAAAAATTCTAGCTGGACTCCCTCATCCACCGGTAGCAAGTTATTAGCAAGAAGCACGAAGTCAAATCCCACCTCTACGTTTACCAGCGAACAATAGCCTCATTTGAAATGTAGCACTACTAATTCATGATGACAGAATGGAATAAGACTTTAGACAGATGGTTTGGAACATTATTGTCTATTTCTGCTCAACTTATTAGTTGCATCTCTATACTGCTGTATAGCTCCACAGGTGTCAATCCCTCCTCTGGGCACACTCACCAAACCCAGGAGTGACCTAAGCGCCAACATCCAAGCCATGGGCCTTCTCCTGCCCTAGCAGCTGCTCAGATGGAAGTAACCTCACAAGTCCATACAACCACCAAGTGCCTACTGATGGCCTATGGGCTTCAGACAAGGAAGTATCTGGAAATAATTTCCCCTGCCATGAACATGCTGCTGCCGTACCAAGTAGTCTGACCCAGGAGACCTCACAATCTGCTGCCACACCCATCTGCCTGCTGCTGGCCTGCGAGGACTGAGGCAGAAGTGACCTCACAGGCAGATGCCCAAACCATTAGCCAAGTGCTAGCCTTGCAGAGACAAGTGACCTCACAGCGACTCTCCCAGCAATGTGCCTCCACACAGTCTACCAGGCACTGAGACAGAGCTGAGCTCACAAACACTGTCCCTGCCATGTGCCTGCTGCTGGCCTCCCTGCTGCTCTGGAGGAAATGACCTCACAGTCTGTTCCCAGCAAGGGGCCTGCTGCTGGCCTATCACATACTGAGACACATCTGACCTCACCAGCACATTCCCCACTTCACAGCCTGCTGCTGGCCTATCAGCTTCTCACCCAGAAGGCACCTCACAGGCACCTTTACAGCCAGGTGCCTGCTGCAGCCCCAGAGGCTGCTGGGACAGGAGGGACCTCCGAGTCAGTTCCCAGCCAGGGGCCAGCTGCTGGCCTGCCAGCTGCTCTGTCTGCAGTGACCTCACAAGGGACTTCCCAGGCAGGGGCCTGCTGCTGGCCTACCAGGGACTCAGAAGGAGATGACCTCACAGTCCCCTTCACAGCCATGTGCCTGTCACTGGCCTATGAGCTTCTGAGACAGCAGCTACCTCACGATAACTTCCACAGCCATGAGACAAATGCTGACCTACCAGCTGCTCCGGCAGAAGTGATCTCCAAAGCACATGTCCCAGCCATGGACCTGCTGCTGCCCTATCAACTGCTCAACTGGAAGTGACCTTATAGTCACTGTCCCAGCCACAGCTCTGCTGCTATCCAATCAGCTCATCAGTCACAAGTGACCTCACAATCAACATCCAAGCCTTGCTCCTGCTGCTGGCCTATCAGGTACTCCAGCAGAAGTGACCTCATCATCAACAGCCGAGCCACGGGACTCCTGCTGGCCTGGCAGCTACTGACCAAGAGCTGATCTGACACTACGGATCTCCTGGCCCAGCTCTCGCAGACAGCCGTGACCTCCCTGCCCACAGCCCGGCCACGTGGCTATTGCCGCCTGCAGCTGCCCCTGCCTCCCCCAAGGCTCAGCCAGCTCCTGAGCGGCCGCCCGGACTCACCCCGGGGCCTCGCAATGCTCATCGGGCAGGGAGACACCCGCTATGGACCAGTTACTGCCCCAAAGCAGCAGCTCGGGAAAGGCTGGACAAGGGGTCTGCAAGCAGGGCAGGGGCAAAGCTTCCTGCCCCCAAACCCCCCCAGCCACCCCGGCCCAGCTGCTCGGGGGCAGCCGGCACGTCTGGCTCGCAGGGCAGCTGCCCCGGGGCCAGGGCGCTTTGTCCCGTGCTCCCGGCCCCACCAGCCCCTGCTGCAGCTCCGGGAGGAAAGCAGCCCCGGGGCGGGGGGCAGCACCGCTGCCCCGCCCCGGCAGGAAGGCACCCGCCGCCATCGGGATGCACCCGCAGCCCCGCCAGCCCCACTCGCACCCGCTCTGTCTCCTGCTCCCTCTGCCCTGCTTGGCTCCCGCTCCTCTCTCACTTCCCTTTCTCACCTTTTCCCTTCTCTCTTCCTGCCCATCGCTCCTTTTCCCTCTTCTCTCATTTCTCTCCTCCACAACAGGCCCTGCCACTTCCTGCTGCACTCCAATTGGCTGATAGAGCCATCAGTCCAGCCCAGCCCACCCTTCTCCCCTTGCCAGCCAATAGGCGGGCAGCACGGGGGTGAGGCCATGGCAACATTGAGGCCCTGTGTGACCCGGCGGACAGCCCCTCCGCTCCCCTCCCCACCCCGCCCTGCGGTGGGGCGCCATGTTGTGGGCAGCAGTGCGGGGCGTGGCGGGGCGCGGCGGGGCCTGGGGGCAGCCTGGCTGCCCTGTGCCTGGGGGCCGTGCTGGGCACAGGGGAGCAGCCCTGCGGCCGGTGCTGGTGCTGGCCCTGGCGCTGGCGCTGGCGCGGGGGCCCTTTGCATGGCTGGGGTGCCGGAGCCCATGGGCAGCATCCTGCTGCCCCAGGGCAGGGCAGGCAGGGCAGGGCCGGGCACCTTCCTCTCGCACCTTCAGCCCCATCAGAACCCTACAACAGGGCTCTCACGGCAGCCCCCACTCTGTGCAGCCACCCCCACAGCCCAGCATCCACAGCCCTGTTTGCAGTTCACAGTCTCTGTGCGACCCCTCAGGAAGGAGCTCCCAAAGCCCTTACCCTCAGTGCAGAGCCGCAGGAGCACTGGGAACAAGCAGCTGTGGTCTGGGCTCTTGGTGGTGGTCCAGCAGTCCCGCATCTCACTTGCCCCCTTGCCCTTGGCTCACCTCTCCAGCCAAGGAGGAAGGACGCTCTTCCCGTCTCATCACCCAAAACTCCTCTCCAACGTGCCCCTGCTCCTCTGCCTGTTGGTGGGGGGCCCCAGCGTGGCTGTCATCCCCTCTCCTTGCCCCGGAGTGGCTCCAAAGGGCAGCAGTGGGGAGTGCACAAATGGTGCCCAGCAGCGGCTGGGCCTCTCAGGCAAGTGAGTGCACCGCTGTGCCACCGGGGAGACCTCTGTGTGAGGTGGCACATCCCACTGTGACCTCAGCTCGTGTCATCAGGGGGCTCAGGAGGTCACTGCCATGCAGATGGCACAGCCAGGGAGGGAGCTGAGAGATTTCCCCTCACATCCTGGAAAGCAGTCACCTCCCTTCACCCCAGTTATTTTCCAGAACTTGCTGATAAATCCTTCAGGGATGTCTCCAGATGGTGCCAAAGGCTGTGAAATGCCTAAAATGGGGCACCAGAGAAGTCACTTCTGCACGCCTGCACTGACAGGTCTCTGCCCTGGGCAGATCTGTATGGGAAGCCGGGGCTTCAGGGCTGGTTTAGGATTTGGCATTTTTCAAAGCCAGGGTCAATGTCATGCAGGATGAAACAGCACAAAGAGTGGCCACAGGCTGAGATGCTTTAGTGAGCCCCAAAACTGGTTTCTGCTGTTGGTCACTCTTTTTGTAGAAGTAGGGTGTAGGACAATATGGGAGAGGACAGAGCCTTCCTCCTTTAGGCACCAAAGCAGGCTCTTTGTTTTTAAGAGTCCTCAGCAAGGTTTCTTGTTCTGCCATGCTTAAGATGAAGATGATACACCAGAGAAGAGCAAATGTGCCCTTAACACACATCACCTGCAGGGCCAGGCCAGGGAGCAAATCTGAGGAAGTTTTCCCATTTCGCTAAAGCCTCTGGCACCCTGGACATGCCCAGCTGACACACTCAGATCTCCTGGGGATGTGTACAGCCCTGGCTCCCTGGATCTCCCACATTTTTGACCCTGGGCATCTCAGGACATGCCCACACACCACAGTGCTGCTGTCCAGGCTCCAGTGCAGAGCCTGTAAGGCAGTGCAATGCCTCAGAACCTGCATTTGGGATCATTCAGAAGTTTGTGAGGTGACCAGCTCCCAACTCTGCAGCTGCTGAAGCTTGAGAACGTCCCTACAACCAGTCTTCCTCCACTTCCTAGTCTTGGCACAGTCCTGGGGTGACTCTTGCAGAAGGGAGACTACATCCGCCTTGAATACTGTCAGAGATGGGGCTTTCCAAGTCACTGCAAAAGGAAGGACTCCTTCACTTCTTTGGGTTGCTCATCCAGCCTGTGGCACCCCCTCTGTGACACTGTGAGCCCAGCTGTGCACCCTGAGGTCTCTGTCCTTTCTCTGCCCTCTCTCCTGGGTGTCTCCCCAAAGTCCTGCCAGTGCACCAGGGCCATGGGAAGTGTTGCTTGAGAGAGCTCACTTGAAGCTGTGACATGTTGTGGAGCTGCAGGCCTGATGGAAGCTAGTCTGAGACGTGGCCATGCACCCAGGGAGGTCTCTGGGGAGGGCAGTGGGTTTGGAGCGGGTCCGATGGGTTTCCCTCGACATCCCTGCATACTGAATGAGTGCTCTGAGTGTCCAGCAAGATCCCTCTTCTCTAGGGGCTTGCCTCAAGGCTTTTCCAGACTTTTGTACAGAAACACAGCCTGCTCCAAGATGCCCAAGAGCAGCACAGCCCCCAGCATGGTGCAGGACCCCCAGGAGCTGTATGGCTCTCTCTTGTGTTTCCTCATGTCCTGATTACATTAACAATTTCTAACATCACTTTACAGCACACTATCTGGACAGTGTAACACTGTAACTCCTTCCATTACTCTTTGTTCATTCCCATACCACACTGTTGATTTGCACTGTGGGGAGTTTAAAGCTTGCTCCGTCTTTCAGTACTTTGTTCCTCTGGGCAAGTCTTTCATTCTGTTTCTATCTAGCATTTCCTATGTATCAAAACATTTCTAGCCAGGCTATCTCTTGTGGAAAGGGGACCTCACTGGAGGCAGCTTGGACTTAGCATACAGTTGAGGAGTGTAATTAATTTTACTAAACTATAGCATGCCTTTTTTTGTTTTTTTTTCTGGCTTGCAATTAAGAAAAATTCTTCTGTGTCTATTTGCAGCTCGTTCTCTATGGAAAGCAGGTGGGAACTGGGGCATATGAGCGTCAACATTCAGTTGCAGACTTCAGTGGAGAAAGGTTTGACTTTAACAGGAGTGATGCAAGTCCCAGGTGGCTGCTGAGAGAAAAGGCAGGTTTAAGGAGATGGGGAATAAGATTGTCCACACAGTGTCTGACCTCTGGGACACTGCTTTTCCTGCATGTCCACACTTCATTAGGAGACACTCTGGATCTATATCATTTGGAGAATGTTGCTGTCACTTATTCTGAAAGCTGAATAAGAATACTAATCATAAAAACCTTAAAAAGCAGAAATACCTTTACACTATGTTCTAACTGAAGTCACTATCTTTCAGCTACACTGCTGAAACCAATTAGCCGTACATTACTTGAAGAAAATTACAGGGAGAGACGTGGTTCATCGGGGCTTTTTGCATTGTAATGAGCCCCATGGTGTATTTGGTGCTGAGTCCATGAACCTCAGCTATTGCAAGGAGATGGAGCAAAGTGTTCAAGTCAAAGTCAGAAGCAAATCCCAAACTGTTGCAGAGTGTTAATAGATCCCACTGAGGGCCATTAGCAAGAAAGACTCACTGGGGGCTGATTAGAGCAGAAAATTGTAATCACTGATTACAGGTAGGCAAAGGCAATGTGCAGGTGGCTCTGATACCATGTTAACCCTTGGTGTGTTTTTCAAGCAAAATGTCCAAGCATGGACACTGAGACCCTGGAAAGGGAGATCCTTTCCCCCACGTGTTTTGCGTGGCTCTTCCTGGGGGCAGCGTGCAGGTGGGGGTGTGCAATATTCATGCAAGACAATGACATGAGACCTGCTGGGCTCCCCAGGGGACAAGGGGACAGTGAGGCCCTGGTGTCTACTCATAGGCCTCAGTGGCAGAGACAACAGCCATAGAGGACAAGGACATTAGGTCTGTCGGAGGCTTTCAGCCTGTTTCAGGCAGTTGGCCTTCCTTGCTGCCCGGGCACACTGCTGTCTGACTAACTTGCATACTAACTGCTATGCAAGTATACTGTGGGAGAAAGTGTCAAAAGCCTTCTTAAACTTGAGTTAACTGACATTCACTGTTCTCTGTTCATCCACAAATACAGTTCTTTTGACACAGAAGGGCATGAGGTTGGTGTGGCTCACATCATTTCCCCTCAGTAAATCTATGCTGACTGTTCCCCCTCATCTTCTTCTCCTTTGTTTACCTAGAAAGGGGATCGGAGAAGACTCGGTCCATGACACTCTCCTGATGAAACTGAGGCTGAATGGCCTGTAGTTCCCCAGGTTGTCCTTGTGGCCTTTTTTGAAGATGGATGCAACATTTGCCTTTTCTCCAGTCATTGGGTCCTCCCTGAGTCTCCACAGCTTTCCAAGATGATAGAGAGAGGCCTTATTGGATAGCAGCCAGCTCTCTCAGCACCCTTAGCTGCAGCCCATCCAATCCCATAGACCTGTGTTCTTGCAAATAACTCCTGACTCAACGCTCAGGCACTGCTGGTTGTTTTTCTCCTTGGAAGTCCTGAACTCTAAGCACAATGGCCTGGGAGAGCTTGTTGGTGGAGGCTGAAGCAAAGGCTTTGAGTTCCCCAGACCTCTCTGCATCTGCTGATACCAGATTCCCTGTCCCATTCAGCCATGGGCTCACATTTTCCTTGTTTATGCTTTTACTGTTTCTGAAGGAATAGCAGATCATCTTTGTGCCTTTGACATCCCTTGGAAGCATCAATATTACAGTAGCTTTGGCTTTCCTAACTACTTCCACACTCCCCTGGACAATATTTCTAAATTCCCCCTTTGTAGCCTCTCCCTTCTGCCCATTCCTGTGCTCTGCCTTCTTGTACTAGAGCTCAGTGGCAAGTTCCCTGTTTAGCCATCCTGTCTCCTGAGATGTCTATTTGTTCTCCTGGGTATCAGTATGGGCCATTCTTGAGCTTGGACCATGCTGTCCTTAAAGACCTGCCAGTTTTCCTGAGCTGCTTTCCCCTTCGGAGCTGCCTCCCAAGGGATTCCTACACCATTCCTCCCCCCAATAGGCCCAAGTCTGCTCTTCTGATATCCAGAGTCTGCATTCTGCTCCTCTGATTCCTCACTCCCCTCAGGATCAGACACTCCACCATCTCATGGCCACTGCAGGCAAGGCTGACACTGGTTATCACAACCCTGGTCAGTTCTGCCTTCTTTGCAGGTTCCAGGAGAGTGTCACCCTTGTTGACCTGTCTGGCTTAGCTGTGCTCGGAGTTGTCCTCCACACCCTCCAGAATCCTCCTGGACTGTTTGCACCCTGCTGCATTGCCTTCCCAATGAATGCCAGGGAGATTAAAGTTCCCCCCATAAGAAGCAGGTTCTGTGATCCACAGACTTCCTCAGGCTGCTTAAAGGTGTTGCAGTTCTGTGACAGCTTGTGCATCTCCACTTCCCCTTGTTTGTGCTGCAGGCTTTGTGCATTTGTGTATATTTGGGCTGCAGAATCTCAGCTGTGGCACCAGGGCTGAGTGCAGACCTGTCACAGTGAAACCTGTTCCCCAGAGCCAAGGACACCACGTATGCAAATGCCCCACTTCAGAACAGAGACCTGCTGGTGTAGATAGCAGATGATGATATAATGATGATATGAGACTCCCACTAATAGAGCAAACCCTGCAGTAGCCAAGGCCAGAGAGAAACAGAGCTGGGCCATGCAGCTGTGGCAGGAGAGGTGTTTTGTACCCAAGATGACTTTGCAGCACCTTGGGGCCTGTGATAGAAGTTACCAGATGTCCAGGAAGGACAAGGTGCCCCTGAGAAGGTCCCTGGGCCTGAACAGCCTGCACTGTAGCCACGCTGTAGCTGCATCATTAGTACAGTCCCTGTTCACATAACTGGGGGGTGAGAAAAGCTTTAGGGAGAGGAGAACTATATGGATTTGAGAGTGTAGCCATGTGTGTGGAGACCTTGGTGTGACGTGCCTTCCATCTTTGCAGCATGCTTAGATGTAGGTGGGATGGACTTTGCCTAAAGGCAGTGCTGAGAATCCCTTGTTTGGGATAAGGGAGGAAACCCGGGATGCCCTGGGGTGTTTGTCCAGCTCACTCTCCAGAGTGGCATGATTTTCCTGTAGGTCCTGAGCTGTATCTGCTAGAAACATGGTGGTTGTGCTGGACACCCCATTCAGGTGACATGGCCCTGCAGGCCTGTTGTCATTGCATTAAACCAAGTGTCTGAACTGAATTACGTCAGCTGTTTGCAACATCAGGATCTGCACAGGTCTCAGCTTCAGGGTTAGCGGAGCTCTTGCAGTAGTAGGTAGCTAGTGTCATTTCAAATGGCCAAGGAGATTCTCCACCTGGCAGCTGATGCCCCAGAAAGATGTGGGTTTCAGAGCTGTTACATCAGAGCAAGGAAACACTGGAACATGTCTTGGACCACCTCTGACACTTCCAATGTCGGAAGCTGTTTGTGTATGAACAACTGACTCCCACCCTCCATCTCCATTCGTTACAATGGGAGCTTAGACAAGAAGCAGACAGTCACACTATGCACCCCAAAACTTGGGCAAAGGGAATCCCAGCTCCTGTGAGTCCGTGGAGTGCATGAGAGGGAACTGAATCCTACTGCATCCCAGGAGCTTCCGAATCAGTATTTAATGCCTAGCTTGACTCCTCTAAACCAATTGCTAAAGCACAAATAAATGAACTCCCTTCTTGTCCCTGCCTAGGTGTCCTGTCATCTTAAGAGATGGGAGCAGGCCCTTCCCGAGTGGGACATTTCCACCTCTCAGATAACCGTCTTCTGATGACACAAACTGAAATGCTGAACTCGGTCTCTCTCCACTGCTTAGTGAGGGACCGTCAGTGATTATTTCAGTCTACTTGAATGGACATTTTCCAGGGGTGACCACACGGTCTTTCAGGAGATGTCAGCCCAGGAGCCCTGAGAAATTCTCGAAGGTGCACAGGGCACAGAGAAAGTCACATCTTTGCTGGGCTGGCTCCTGGGACTGCAGGAGCCCATGGCAACCTGGCAGGTCCTGCAGAGAGACAGCTCTGTCCTGATGCAGCTCCTCTTAAAGGAGCAGCAAGACTCAGGGCACTGCTGGCAGGGGCCAGGATGAGAGGAGCGACTCAAAAATTAAAGACAGTCAGAAACAGGAGGATGGCTGAGAGCTCGCTGTGAGGAGAAATCTTCACTGCCCTTGACACAGTAAGTCTCTGGCTGTGGGCAATGCTGCTGTGGTTCCTGGAGGGTTCTTCTGAAGCTGGCACCTTCCACAGCTGAGAGGGTCTGTCAGGGTGGCTCTGCCAGCTTCTCCTGTTTGGAGCAGGTGGTGCTTTAGAGCAGAGATTCCCAGCCTCAGTGTCAGACTGACAGGGCATCACCGCTACATTCTTGAGGAGGTGGTGCAGGGGTATGAAGCCAGGGAGGGCACCCATGTCTGCCCAATGCCGCATTTCAGAGCAGTGTCCTTGCACCCCAGGGTGCTGTGTGCCCGGAGCAGTGACTTTGCTGCCTGCGAGGGTCAGCACTCAGCCTTTCCAGGGAACTCCCCATGATGGTGCTGCAGGGAGAAGCTGTGGGTGGAAGGAGTGACCCCCATCAGGGCATGTTCATTCTCCTCCCATTGAGAGGGTGCTGCATGGCTCAGGGCTGCTCTCAGCTCCAGCTCACCCCCAGGACATTTTCTGAAGGGGACTTTTCCAGAGGAAGGTATATGCTGGTCACACCTGCAAAGGGCAGAGCTTTCCTGCATGACTCTGTGCTCAATCTCCCCATCTTTTGACAGGGCTGAAATGGAAAAAGAGTTGCTTAGTTCAGACAAGTAGCTACGACTCCTAAACTGTTACACGGAGAGCTCAAAAGGTCTGCAAGAAACCTCAGCAAATCCCTTCAGCCACTCCTCTGCCTATGAGCAGCACCAACAAAATGTTCATTAGCCTCCTCAGGGTTACCTGCTCCTTAGCATCTGCAAACCTGAAGGTATCTGCCCCTGGGACAGTGCCAAGCAGCAGCAGGATGGTGCATGAAAGAGAGGAAACTTCTCACAGGAAAGGCTGTGGGAGGGTGGATGTGGGCAATTCCCTGACAGTTTCTGCAATGCAGATGCCTTCCCCTGAGCCAGCCCCTGTGTCTCCTCTGCCACCCAGCAGAGCCTCTGCTCTCAAGGCCACAGCATCCAGGGCAGGAGACACCTCCTTTGCAGTCCAGCCTCCAGGAGAGCAGATGTGCGTCTCTCCTGTATGTGCCCATTTTACCACTGCCTGACAGAGGGGCTGAGAGCAAAACCTCCTCTGCAGGGGGATGTGCACAGCTGAGTAAGATGCAGGCTTTCCTGCGTGCCCTGGATCTGGAGGTGTTTGCATGGGAGTGAGGGGTCCCAGACCCCTTCTAGCCTGTGGGTCTTTGGGCCATGCAGTCTGTAGGGCTGGGGATTGCTCCAAGTCTCCCTAAGGAGACATCTTCTTTTGGGCAATGCACTAACCCAAACACTTTTGCCCCTCAGGATTCTCTAGTAATGGAAAAAGCCAAGGATTTCTGTCCCTTCAATAGATGTGCGCTGTGTGTGGTGAAAAACTGCCCCCCCCCCCACACACCCCCAAATGCATGTTGCTGTTTGCTATCGCCATGTAGCCAGTGTGGCAGAGCATCTGGTGAGAGCTAAGGGACTGGAGTTACAGATGAGTTTCAGATATGAAAAGTCAGCTTTATTCTTGAGTCATACTTGTGGTTGGGCTGGATATCAGGGCTACACTTGAGTGCACATCCAGAGCACTTAGGTTTTTAGCTCCTTGCCTGGCCCAAGAATTTCCTGGCCAGGCATCTGCACAGATGAGAGAATAGGTTGTCATGAAAGAGTGGACCACCAAGCAACTAGGTGATTGACTGGACCTAGGCAATTAAATATTTGACTGAGAGTTATGGCAGCCCTGCAGGTGGGAATTGCTGAAGGTTGTAGAAATTCCCCTGTGGCAAATCCTGCTGTGTCTAGTCCAATTTGTATGCCGAAATGTGTTGATAAATATCTTGGGTGGAGTGTCCTGAAGTGTCCTTGCTGCAAAAGTGATCAAACTGTGCATAGCTAAGACATTTGTAAACAGTCCATACAAAGTGTTCCTGCAGTAATTGTCACATACGCTGAGGTTAAAGTGTATCAATAGCAATGAATTATGCATGTGCTGGGTGGTCACGTGGCTTCCCAGCCAAATGGATTAGAGCTGAGCCAAACAGGGGTTCAGGAGTCTCAGCTAATCCCGCTGACAGCACTGCAAGGACACTTTGTCACTGCACAACGACTGACCATCCTGGTTTTGAGATTTCATTCTGAGTGTCTCTGTAACAAGCAGGACTGACTCCTCTGGAGCCCATGAACGGAGGACCCTGCTCCTCCTGGCAGACTCCGAAAGCACAGACCAGAGCAGAAGTAGAGGAGGTGAAGGAAGGTCGTCCTGGCAAGGAGAAAGGAAACGTGGAGAGTTGCTGTGAGAAATGCTGTGGGTTTTGTTCAAAGTCAGTCCTAACTTGTCAATATCTTTTCCTCCCTGGACATTCTCCCACAGCCCAGAGGCAGCAAATGTCCAACAGCAGCTCCCTCAATGAGTTCCTCCTCTTGGGGTTTGCGGACACACAGGAGCTGCAGCTCTTGCACTTCCTGTTGTTCCTGGGCATCTACCTGGCTGCCCTCCTCAGCAATGGCCTCATCATCACAGCTGTAAGCTGCGACCACCACCTCCATACCCCCATGTACTTCTTCCTCCTTAATCTCTCCCTCCTCGATCTTGGCACCATCTCTACCACTGTCCCCAAATCCATGGCCAATTCCCTGAGGGACACCAGGGCCATTTCCTACTCGGGATGTGCTGCCCAAGTCTTTTTCTTTGTCTTCTTAATTTCAGCAGAATATTTCCTTCTTACCATCATGGCGTACGACCGCTTTGTTGCTATCTGCAGACCCCTGCACTACGGCACCATCATGGGCAGCAGAGCTTGTGTCAAAATGGCAGCAGCTGCCTGGGCCAGTGGTTTTCTGTATTCTGTGCTGCACACTGCTAACACATTTTCCATACCACTCTGCCAAGGCAATGCCCTGGGCCAGTTCTTCTGTGAAATTCCTCAGATCCTCAAGCTCTCCTGCTCAGACTCCTACCTCAGGGAAACTGGGGTTCTTGTGGTTAGTATGTGTTTAGTCTTTGGGTGTTTCGTTTTCATTGTGCTGTCCTACGTGCAGATCTTCACTGCTGTGCTGAGGATCCCCTCTGAGCAAGGACGACACAAAGCCTTTTCCATGTGCCTCCCGCACCTGGCCGTGGTCTCCCTGTTCATCAGCACTGGCATGTTTGCCTACCTGAAGCCCCCCTCCATCTCCTCCCCATCTCTGGATCTGGTGGTGACTGTTCTGTACTCGGTGATGCCTCCAGCAGTGAACCCCCTCATCTACAGCATGAGGAACAAGGAGCTCAAGGATGCGGTGAAGAAACTGATTCAACTGGTACAAGGTCAGCAGCAATAAGCTGCCCATCCCTCTTTGTAAGTGACTTGAATTTATCTCAGACAACTCCTGTGCTTTGGGTATTCTCCCTGTGATAATCATGCTTGTACAGAAGTATTTGAATTCATCCCACTTCTCCAGAGGCACAAGCCCTGTTTGTCTGCCTGAGCTGCCTTCTGTAAATGTGTCTGTCACTGTGTCAGAGCTGGCCTCTCTCTAATAAAAGGAGATTTCCTCAGTGCAGTGCCTGAAAGTTGATTTCTTCTTCCACAGCTGGAGCAAAGAATGCGCTCAAGGACTTTCACCATGAAAGGGCCTGTTACATTTTTAGGGCTCTCCATGGGCTCAAGGTGATGAGCTCATGGGGTGCTGTGTTAGGGAAGGAGGGCTGGATTCAGCTCTCACTTGTGGATGCCCAGTGCTCCTGGAGGTGCTAAATGGTCAAGCAGTATCTGTCTGGGGCTGTTTGCCCTATGACAGGGCTGGTGACAGATGCCCACAGTGGGGACCCTGCAGGCAGAGGGAAGGGAGCCTGCAGAGTGGTTCATGTCACCTTCAATGAAAAACCCTGGGCTGCATCTAGGGACACACCTGAACACAGCCTGAGCCATGTGAAATGCCCTGTGATTGCTCAGAGCATCATCTACAGCCACAGACCCCTTGGTAGGGGGTGGTCAGGTGCAATGATGCCCGTCCAGCTGGGTCTGCTTCCTACCCCAACCACCACGGCCAGTGCAGAGTCACCCCGTGGCCCTGGGGCACCACAACCCGCTCGCTCTGCAGAGCAGCACCGCCAGCTCGGGGCCCTGCGGGGAGCACAGGGGAGGCTCCAGGAGTGGCCAGGCAGGCCAGCACTGATGCCCTCCCTGGGGTGAGGACACACACCGGTGGGTCTGTGGGGCAGAGCCAGGTCTCGTAGAGGGGAAGCAAGACATGCCGGGCGCAGGAGAGTGGAGGCCATTTGCAGCCCTGGCTGCACAGCTCAGGTTTATGGGTGAGTCTTGCTGTGCCAGCTCGTTCCTGCTGGGCTCAGTGCCTGTATGGAGGGGAAGAGCCAGGCCTAGGCAGCCTCTCTTCTGGCCCAGACCCCAGCAGGCCCTGGGGACGGCTGTGTGCTAACCCCTGCATGGGGCATGGCCAGGGCTGGGCAAGGTGCAGAAACTGTGGAGGCTGCCAAAGCAGGAGGGCTGTGGGGGACGGGGCACCAAAGGCTGTCGCAGGGACTGTGCCAGGGGGATGTTGGCCTGGCCTGTGAGCTCTTGTTCTTGCTCCATCTGTGCTGGAGCCAAGGCCAAGGACCAAGAGGTCCCTCAGGCAAAGCTGTGCTCCTTGGGGAGCTGCCCTGAGCACCACAACAGGCAGAGCATGGTCCTTGTGTGTCCCCGTCCTGCTGGGAGGGTGGCACGGGCACCAGGGAAATGGCCTGTTTCTGCCTGGGCTCAGTGCGGGAGTTTGGCCTGTGAAGTGAATGCGACAGCCACTGCTGCTGAAACACCAGCCATGGCTCCTCTCTGCAGCCCCCACTGGCCCCTGCCCCTGCCGACCTGCCCCTGCCAACCTGCCACCACCCCCGTGCTGCCTCATCCTCTGTCCCTCTTCTCCACACCGCAGGGACCAGTGATGCAGCAGGAACTGGCACAGCCCCACAGCCGCTGCCCGGCCCCTGGCCCTCTCCTCCTGACCGCCAAACATTACATCCATCTTCAAGAAGGACAGGAAAGAGGATCTGGGGAGTGATGGGCTGGTCAGCATCACCTCAGGCCCTGGGAAGCAAATCTTCCTGGAGTTAGTTCCAGCCATATGAAGGGGTCAGGAACAGCCAGCACGAAGTCATCGAGGGCAAATTGTGCCTGACCAATCTGGCTGCCTTCTGTGACAGAATGACTGGCTGTGTGGACAAGGGGAGTGCAGTGCATGCACTCCTTGAGTGTAGGAACGCCTTTGACATGGTCTTCCATAACTTCTCTGTAGCCAAACTGGGGAGAGGTGGGATGGAGGAATAAGCAATGGAGGGTGTGGGAAATGAGCTGGAGGCCGCCTGGCTCAAAGGGTGGAGAACAGTGGTACAAAGCCGAGGGGTCTTGAAAGACTTGGGGATTTGACTGACAGACACTCCATGACATTGTACAAGGAGCAATGGCAGGTTGCTGTATCAGGGCGGGGCAGAACAGCCTGTGCATCAGGACAGGCTGGGACTTGACGGGTAGAGGAGTGACCCTGAGGAGAAGGACCTGGATGGTGCAAGGGATGCCATATGAGCCAGTGCTGCGTGCTCACCATAAATCAGGCCAGCTGCATACGGGGCTGCATTAGGGAGTGAGCAGCCACCCAGACAAGGTGAATTATTATCCCCCGCATCTCAACACTGGTGTGACCATATCTAGAATAGGGTGTCCCAGTGTGGGATGCCCTGTGCTGGAGAAATGGGGAGGAACTGGAGAGGGTGCAGAGGAGGTCTGCCAAGATGAGGTTAGGGGTCTAAAGGACAAGGCCTTTGTGGAGAGGCTGAAGGACCAGGGCTGCTTTAGCCTGGTGAAGGGGAGGCTGAGGGCAGTAGCGTAGGAGCCTGTGACTGCTTGAAAGGTGGTTTCAGAGATGATGGAGCTTTTCTTGGTAGTGGGAAAGAGCATGAGAAGGGGAAAGAGCAACAACCTGCAGCTTGTGGGGTTCAGCTGTGACATTAGGAAAAGGAAATGTCACTTGTAGGGCAGTGCTGTGGTGCCAGAGGTCACCCAGGGGGAGCCTGTGATCAGCCCCCGGCTTTGTGTTTCAAGGAAAAGCAAGTGAGGACAGAGAGACATCAGGAGAGGCTGGGAGATCCCGGGGTGAGAGCAAGTGGGGAAGCAGGTTGGGTGTCTACAGTCTGCAGGGAAACAGGTGCAGATGGGGGACAGCGTAGGACAGGCTGTGGTGGAGACAGCCCAGGGCAATGCCAGGGCTGAAAGCTCCCAACAGAACTGAGGTCTTTGTCCTCTTGGCTATGGCTGGTGTCTCTGCCACCAAGGCCTCTGAGAAGATGCCATTTCCTGAAAGCACGGTGGCCTTGCTGCCTCCTTGTTCCTTAGGAGCCCAGGAGGTGCCGTATCATGGTCCTGCACCCAGCGTTACACATCCCCACCCTCACGCTGCCCCCAGGAAGAGCCCTGAGCAGTTCATTAGGGAAAGGATCACCTTTCTCTGCGTCTGGGTGTCAGTGTCTGGCTGTTCTGCTTGATAACACACATCAAGGTTGATTTGGCATCACAGACACCTGCACTTTGCCTTTGCCTGCCTGCAGTCAGGGCCTCCACCTTTCTGCTCTAATCAGCCCCTGGGGAGCCTTCTTTGGTAATTGCCCTCAGGGGGCCCATTAATGCTCCAAGAAACTTGCGGATTTACATCTGACTTTAATTTCTTGAGGGGCTTGTTCAGCCTCCTCTCAACATGTGAAGTGCATGGGCTCTGACCCACATACACCAGAGGGATCATTAAAATGCATATAGCCCCTGGGAAGCCATGTCTCTTTCCATAATTTTCCATAATTACCCATAATTTTCTTCGCTTCTTCAATTCTTGTGTGGATAGTTGGAGATATTTCAGGAGTGCATTTACAAGAGCAAGGTTTCAGTGAGCACCTGTAAAACAAAGATGTCTGCTTTTTAAGCTTTCTTTATTCTTCACATTGCAGAATAAGTGATCTCCACATTCTCCAATTGATATTGATCCAGTGTCTCCTAATAAGGTCTGAACATGGAGGAAAAGCAGTAGTTTTGATAAGAGACCTGCATGGACAACCTTCCTCCCACCTCCTCAACCCTGCAATTTCCCTCTTCAGCCACTGGGGACTTGCATCACTCTTTTTAACATCTAACCTTTTTCCACTCAAGGCTCTAGCTGAATCTTACAGCTCCTATGCACCAATTCCCACCTGCTTGCCTTAGAGAACTAGATCCATGCAGACACAGGAGGATTTTTCTTAATTGCAAGCAAAGAAAAATAAAATATGACCAGGTTTAATAAAAAGTAGAATACACGCCTACACTATATGTTAAGTCCAAGCTGCCTGCAGTGAGCTCCACTTTCCACAAGCAATAACCTTCCTGGAAATGTTTTAGGTAGGAGACATACAGGTAGAAAGAAATACAGCTAAAGAGCTGGGTAAAGAGACAGTCAGACTCCTGAAAGATGAGACAAGCTTCAGAATCCCTGAAGCTCAGAGCAGCAACTGGAGAGCTGAGAGATATCTGAACAGATAAATAGAAAGGGGAGCAGGAAAGCTGGAGAACTATGGAAAGTGCACATGTCCAGATAGTCTAATGCAAAGGGGACTTTAGAAATGATCCCTTTAATCAGGACATGGGGGAATATGTGAAAGATTACTGAGATGCCATCTGCAGCATGATAGCCAGAGCAGTGGTAACGCAAGTTGAGAGGGACAGATCGATATTCAGAGATTAATACCCTTCCTCAAAATTTCCACTATTTTCCATGGGAAAACATTGACATTAAGATTAGTCAGTCATTTTAGCTGATGCAAGTGTGTTCATATTTTTTAAATCTTGAAAACTGTTCTTCACCTTTCCAGGCAGAGCTCAGGTGTCCAACCACAAGCACCCAGTGGCCCTTGGAGAGGCCCCGGTGTCTCTGATGCACCTGCCTGGGCCTGGCAGCTCTCACAGGGGACCTGCGGGAGACCGGAGCCCCTGGGAGCTGCAGAGGGAGGCTGGGCAGAGGGGACCAGGGCACCTGCAATGGCACCAGCTGTCCATGACCCTGTGATGGCATCCCAGCCCAGCTCTGAAAATCACTTTCATTCTGAAAACAAAAAAACAAAACAGAGAAAAACCACAAAATCCCCATAAAAGACCGCTGTGTTAAGGAAAAGAAAACAAAGCAAAGAGGGACCATAAGAACACAAAGAAGGTTCAAACCTGGAAAATGTAACCAAACATTCCATTGCTTTGCATCATTCTCTTAATTTCTTCCTCGTTTCATTTTTTATTTACTGTTTCTAGACTTTCTGTTATAATCAGGCCTGCACCATTAAAACAGATATTTTTTGTGCCTCGCACAGAGTCCAGTGCCCCAACACTACCCCCTGCCCAGGGCTGTCCATGCCACTCCTCACTCTTTGCACAGGGCAAGTCATACTCTGAGGTGTCAGGCTCTCTTGACTGATAGAGGCAAGCAGGGTGACCAGCTTCAGTGAAATGCTGCACCTTTGGATGGCCAAATCTGCACAAACCTCAACACAGCTGTGTTAGAGTGATGTCTGAAAGGAGTCCCTAACCATCTAGCCACACTCCCGTTTCCTTCCCTGCACGGTAAATGAAGTGCTACTGCATTTGAGTTGACAACAGGGAGGAGGCTGATCTCACCCAATGCCGGGCCATTTTAGTGCACATGTATTTCCGATGCAAGTGTCTGGACGTCCTTTTTTAGTCAAGGGAGAGAAATAAGTTGTCTCACTGAGAGGTCTTGAGAGACTTCTCCTGGTGACCACCTAATGCTCCAGAAAGGTTCCTGTAGGTTCTGGATCACATTTCCCAGCTCCACATGGGAACACAGCAATCCCAGGGCATCTCAGGCAGCAATAGCCTCTATAGGTGGGCAAATGAATAAAGGCCTGAACGCCAACTTTTAGTCATGAGATAAAACCTATTCAAAAAATAACTCTATACAAGAGCTGAAAAATTCCTCATTTCCACAACTTCAAAATTTTTTTATCAATTGGAATGGATTTTTTATTTCTTTTTTTTATTGTATACATTTATTATATACATATATATACTTAGATTTATTAATTCCCGATACATTTCCTACCAACGCTCTCTGAATGGAGAAACCTTGTTCTGAGGAATGACTGTATTCAAATAGACATATTTCCTCTCTCTTCTTCTGCCTCTCTGTCCTTTCTTCTGCATCTGCCTCTGTCCTTACAGAGCTCTCCAGGGAAAGAGTCACTGTATCACGGCACTTAGGGTGGACGGGTGGACGAGACCTCTGGGCATCATCTAGTCCCACCCCCTGCTCCGTGCAGGGAGAACTAGATGAGGTTGATCAGGGGTTTGCCCCAATTGTGCCTTGTCCAGAAACGTGCCGAGAGTGTGCTCCATCCCATGGTCCAGGCCGTTAATGAAGAAGAAAAAGTGTTGCCCAAGGTGCTGGACACTGAGGGATGCCACCAGTAACCGGCCGCCAATGCCACTGATCACAGCATTCTGGCCTGATGGTCCAGCCCATTTTCCACCTGCCTTATGGTCCATTTCTCCAGTGCTTTTGATTGGCTCATTGCCATCTCCAAGGCAAAGCTCTGCACACTCCAGCCACCCCTTTCCATAGAGCACCTCTCCACCTCCTTGCTGTCCCAGCCTGCCTTCCTCAGGAGCCGGTTTCAATCCTGTCATGTGAGCTGTCCAGACACGTGTGTAATCCCATGGGATAGGGGAGAGGGAAGGGGAGAGGGAGATGCCAGTAAAGAGGAGGTGGCTGGGATGTTGAATGTGGGATCCAGAAGAGACAAGGACTCAGGAGAGGGAAGGGGGAGAGGCAGGAAAAGGTGACAGAGCTGTGATGTTGATGGTGAGGTCAGTTCTTTTACAGGAACCTCACTGACCAGCACTTGAAAGGAGCCATTTGGAGGACAAGAAGGGCATAACACCACCACTCATCCCAGGACAGATGAGACACAGGCAGGAGGATGGGGAAGGGCAGGCAAAAGGGACGTGGCTGCAGTGTTGACTGTGAGGTCACTTCCACTGCAGCAGCCTGATTGGCCCTCAGCAGATGTGCTGGCCAGCAGGTTTGTGCAGAAGTGACCTCACAGTCACAATGCAACCCATGTGCCTGCTGCTGGCCTATCAGGCACTCAGGCACAAGTGACATCACAGACAGTTTCCAGCTCCTGTGCTTGCTCCTGGCCCATCACCTGCAGAGATGGAAGTGACCTCACAGTCCCCTGCATGGTCATGTGCCTCCTAAGGGCTTACAAGCTTCTGAGACACAATCTTCTCCTAAAATACAGCCATGATACAACAGCTGTTTGCACTGCCATTCAGAGGGACCTTGGCAGGCTGGAGAAATGGGCACAGAGGAACCTCATGAAGCTCCACAAAGGGAAATGCAATACCTTGCACACGCGAAAGAGTAACTCTATGCACCAGGACACACTGGGTGCTGACCACCTGGAAAGCAGCTTTGCAGAGAAGGACCTGGAGGTGCTGGTAGACAACATGAAGCAGCATGAGGCAGCAACATGTCCTCGTGGCAAAGAAAGCCAATGGCTTCCTGGGCTGCACTGGGAAGAGTGTTGCCAGCAGGGTGAGGGCTCTGTGCCTGCAGGCTCTGTGTCAGCAGGCTCTGTGCCTGCTGTCTAATCAGGTCCTCAGGCACAAGTGACCTCAGAAGCACATCCTCCTGCTGTAAGACTGCTGCTTGCCTATCACACTCTCCAGGACAAGTGACCTCACAAACAACTACCTTCAGCATGAGCCAAAGGCTGACCTGTCAGCTGTTCAGATAGAAGTCACCTCACAATCATCTGTCAAGCCCAGGTGCCTGCTGCAGGCCCTTCTGCTTCTCCCATGGACATGACCCAGCTATTTGCCAGCTGCTATCCAGTCAGGTACTACGGCAGAGGTGACTTCACAGTCAACATCCAAGCCATGTTCCTCATGCTGCCCTATCAAGAGCTGACACCGCAGTGACCTCACAGTCACCAGTCACCTTCACTGCCATGTACTTGGTACTGGCCTATCAGCTGCTCCATTATACGGGACTGCACAATGAACATCCAAGCTGCGCACTTGCTGCTGGCCTCTAAGCTGCACAGACAGAGGTGACCTCACAGGCACCTCCACACCCCGGTGCCTGCTGCTGGACCATCATCTTCAGAGACAGAAGTGACATCACTGTCATCTTCACAGCCACAGACCTCCTAGTAGCTTAGGAACTTCCAAGACACAATTCACCTCATCATAACTTTGCCACCCATCAGCTTCTTAGTGGCCCATCAGCTGATAAGGTACAAAGAACCTCACAAACAACATCCAAGCCCACGCACCAGCTGCCGGCCTTTCAGCTTCCTGATGGACATGACCCAGCTACGTGCCTGTTGCTATCCAGTCAGGTACTTGGGCAGAAGGGACCCCACAATCAACATCCAAGTCATCTGCCTGCTGCAGGCCAATCACCTGCGGAGACAGGAGTGACCACAAAACCTACATCCTAGCCCTGTGCCTGTTGGTGGCCTATCAGGTACTCAGGCAGACAGGACCTCACAACCACTGACCCCACACAGGAGTCAAGTGCTGCCTATCAGCTCCGCACATACTTGCATTTCTGTATTGCTGTAGAGCTCTGCAGGTGTCAATCCCTCCTCTGGGCACACTCACCAAAACCAGTCACCTCACCACCAACAGCTGCTGGCCTGGCAGTTGCTTAGGTAGAAGTGACCTCACAAGTGCATGCCCCCACCAGGTGCCTGCTGCTGGCCTGTGGCTTTAGAGACAGATGTTTCCTCAAAATACCTTCCCCAGCCACCAACATGCTGCTGCTCTGCCGGGTCCTCTGCCAAGGAGACCTCACTATCAACTTCCACACCCATCTGCCTGCTGCTGGCCTATCAGGGACTCAGGCACAAGTGACCTCACAAGCAAATACCGAAGCCATTAGCCAAGTGTGAACCTTGAAGAGAGAAGTGACCCTACAGCGACTTTCCTAGCAATGTGGGAAATTACAGTCTGAGCAATACAATCTGTCAGGCACTGACACAGAGCTGAGCTCACAAACATTTCTCCACCACGTGTCTGCTGCTGGCCTCCCTGCTGCTCTGCAGAAAAAGACCTCAAAGTCACTTCCCAGCAAGGGGCCTGCTGCTGCTGGCCTGTCGCATACCGAGACACAGCTGACCTCACCAGCACATTCCCCACTTCACAGCCTGCTGCTGGCCTATCACCTTCTCACCCAGATGGCACCTCACAGGCACCTTTACAGCCAGGTGTCTGCTGCAGCCCCAGAGGCTGCTGGGACAGGAGGGACCTCAGAGTCAGTTGCCAGCCAGGGGCCAGCTGCTGGCCTGCCAGCTGCTCTGTCTGCAGTGACCTCACAAGGGACTTCCCAGGCAGGGGTCTGCTGCTGGCCTATCAGCTACTCCACCAGAAGTGACCTCATCATCAGTAGCTGAGCCATGTGCCTCCTGATGGCCTGTCAGCTACTGACAAAGAAGTGATGTGACAATGGCGATCTTGTGGCACAGCTCTTGCAGACAGCCATGACCTCACTATCCACACCCCAGGCACACAGCTATCACCCCCTGCAGCTCCCCCTGCCCTCCCCAAGGCTGAGCCAGCTACTCAACGGCCTCCCTGAGTCACATCATGACAGCACAGATTCACATCATACCCTCACCATGCTCACAGGGCAGCCAAACACCCCTCAGGGACCAGGTACTACACCAAAAAATCAGCACCTACACCTAGCCTAGCGCATATTGGTGCAAAGGTTACCTCACAGTCCAGTTCAAAGCCATATGCCTGAAGAGGCCCTCAAAGTGTCTGAGTCACAAATGACCTCACGAGCGCAAACGGTAGCAATATGCCGTCTGCTTGGTTATCCAATAACGAGGCACAAGTGACCTCACTATCACCCTTGAAGCCGTCGGCTAGCTGCTCGCCTGTAACACACTCAGGCCTGCTGCTGGCCTCTGAGGTCCTCAGGAAGAAGTGACCTCACAGTCTGCCCCAAAGTCATGGTCCTACTGTTGGCCTGTTACGTCCTGAGGCAGAAGGGAGCTCAGAAGCACAACACTGCAGTGTCCCTGCAGCCTGCCTCTCGGGCAGCACTGAGACACGAGGGACCTCACCAGCATCACCAAAGCTATGTGCGTGCTGTTGGCCCACCAGGCTCAGAGGCACAACTGACCTCACAAGCACAAACGGCATCGACGTGCCTGCTGCTGGCCTAGCTGGTACCGAGTCACAAGTGACCGGAAAAGTGCAAACCTCCACAGAGGAGAAGCTCACCTGGGCCACTCCCATGGCCCTTGAGTACGCTGTTGTCACTCCATACAGAACAGTCTTCTGCAAACAGCTTTCATCTCCTGGCAGGATTCTCTCCAGGTCATGCAACATCTCCACTCTGTCACCCTGGGCACAAATCACAAAAGGGAACGATTGGTCTTGCTTTTCCTTTATGACCATCAAGTCCGAGCTGTGAGCCTTTGCACTGGAGCACCTACCCAATGACAGCAGGAGGCCACTGCCATTTCCAGTGCCCAGGTACAGAGACCAGCTGAGGGAGCAGCTGCACTGGAAAGGGTTCCTGACACTGTCACATCAACTCAGCACTGCACCAGCCATCACCCTGACGCCAGGCCTTGGCTGTGCCAGCTAGTCTGCAAACACACTGTCTCTGCCCCACAGAGCTGGCCCTTCTGCTAGATACAACCAAGTGCCAGCAAGAAGAGATGGACGCAGGACCCTCGCTGCTTGCACACTCCGCAGAACAGTCTGTGCATCAGGACAGGCTGGGACTTGAGTGGTAGAGGAGTGACCCTGAGGAGAAGGACCTGGACGGTGCAAGAGATGCCATATGAGCCAGTGCTGCGTGCTCACCATAAATCAGGCCAGCTGCATAGGGGGCTGCATTAGGGAGTGAGCGGCCACCCAGACAAGGTGAATTATTATCCCCCGCATCTCAACACTGGTGTGACCATATCTAGAATAGGGTGTCCCAGTGTGGGCTGCCCTGTGCTGGAGGAATGGGGAGGAACTGGAGAGGGTGCAGAGGAGGTCTGCCAAGATGAGGTTAGGGGTCTAAAGGACAAGGCCTTTATGGAGAGGCTGAAGGACCAGGGCTGCTTTAGCCTGGTGAAGGGGAGGCTGAGGGCAGTAGCGTAGGAGCCTGTGACTGCTTGAAGGGTGGTTTCAGAGATGATGGAGCTTTTCTTGGTAGTGGGAAACAGCATGAAAAGGGGAAAGAGCCATAAGCTGCAGCTTGTGGGGTTCAGCTGTAACATTAGGAAAAGGAAATGTCACTCGTAGGGCAGTGCTGTGGTGCCACAGGTCACCCAGAGGGAGCCTGTGATCAGCCCCTGACTTTGTGTTTCAAGGAAAAGCAAGTAGGGACAGAAAGACATCAGCAGAGGTGAAGACATCCTGGAGTGAAAGCAAGGTGGGGAAACAGGTTGGGTATCTCCCGTCTGCAGGGAAACAGGCGCAGGCGTGGGACAGCGTAGGACAGGCTGTGGTGGAGACAGCCCAGGGCACTGCCAGAGCTGAAAGCTCCCAACAGAACTGAGCTCTTTGTCCATAATTGTCTTCAGTTCCTCAATTCTTGTGTGCATAACTGGAGATATTTCAGGAGTGCATTTACAAGAGCAAGGTTTCAGTGAGCACCTGAAAGAGAAAGATTTTTAAGCTTTCTTTATTCTTCATATTGCAGAATAAGTGATCTCCACACTCTCCAGTTGATGTTGATCCGAAGTGTGTGCTAATGAGTTCTGGACATGGAGGAAAAGCAGTAGTTTTGATAGGAGACCTGCATGGACAACCTTCCTCCCACCTCCCCAACCCTGCCATTTCTCTCTTCAGCCACTGGGGACTTGCATCACCCTTGTTAAAATCTAACCTTTTTCTGCTCCAGTCTGTAGCTGAATCTTACAGCTCCTATGCACCAGTTCCCACCTGCTTGCCTTAGAGAACTAGCTGCAGACACAGGAGGAGTTTTCTTAACTGCAAACAAAGAAAAATAAAATATGATCAAGTTTGATAAAAAGTAAAACACACTCCTATGCTGTATGTTAAGTCCAAGCTGCCTGCAGTGAGCTCCACTTTCCACAAGCAATAACCTTCCTGGAAATGTTTTAGGTAGGAGAGATACAGCTAGATAGAAATACAGCTAAAGAGCTGGGTAAAAAGTCTCGTCTTGAATGACGAGACAAACTTCAGACCCCCTGAAGCTCAGAGCAGCAACTTGTTAAAGAATAGCGAACTGAAGCTGTCTAGAGGTAACTGCTTAGCACAACTTATATAAAACTTGCTTAGCATGAGTGGATAAACTTGCTGAAGCCTTAGGCCGCACTTAGATAAAATAATGAACTTTTACTTAGTCCAGTAAGAAAAAGGCCTCAGAGCAGGTTCAAGCTGGGAAGAAAAGTAAGTTACAAGCAGTCTGCATTCCTGCGTCTCACACTTCCAAAGGGAGGGTGTCAAGGTTTTGAAAGAAGACCAGTGCAGGGCATTAGGACCCTGAGGGACAAAGCCTCAGCTCACTGCTGGGGCAGTGTTAATTGTTATGATTTGGAATCACCTCCTCCTCCTCCTCCTCAGGACCTTGAGACACAACAATAAGACCCAACAAAAATAAAGGTATAACCGCCATCAGAGACCGCAAAAAACAAAAATAAGGAGAAAAACAGCTTGCCTCAGAATGACAATGAGACCCAATGAGGAGCAGGAGACCCTAGACCTAAAAATTACTATTGGTCTAACTACCACGTGAGGGGTGGGAAATGTAAGTTGAAAAAACTATAATTGTCCAGGATTTGTTTATGTTAGGATCCCTCTTTGGAGGCACCCAGCTCGAGCTGTAATTACTGCATGCATGTCATTAAAATTTAATTATTTAATTTGTTTTCATTTGGCTCTGAACTTTTCTGCGGGAACCTAGGGTCAAGCCCTGTTATGGTGGCCAACAAGCCTTATTTCCATAACACCTGGAGTGGGCAGTGAGTGCTGTGCTGGGGAGAGGGGCTGCCCAGAGGGGCTGCAGGCAGCCAGGGTCAAGGATCTCTGGGCATGAGAGCAGTGGAGACCTGCAGTGCCTGGCCTCCATTTCCTTGTGCCATTGCTGGCCCCCAGGTGTGGGGCTGATGGGGAGGCTGACACCCCTCTCTGCCCCCCAGCAGCTGCTGTGGCCTGCAGAGGGGCTGGGGCTGTGGGGTGAGTGCCCAGAGCTCTGCAGCCCCCTGCCACAGGCACTGCTGTGGGGCCACCCCAGCCTGGTCTGCTCTGCTGGGTGGGCTGGGGAGAGGGCAGGGGAGGTGGGGAGAGCTGGGGAGGGTCTGGGCTGTGCTGGAAAGGGCTCGGGAGATGAAAAGTGCCAGCAGGCAGCTCCTGCGTGTGAACGGCAGTGTGGGAGCACACAGCCGTGTGCTTGCAGGGCAAATGCAGGTCTGCTGGGAAAGGCAGCAGGACATGGCGGGTGCAGGAGAGAAGAACCCAAGTTGTTCCCTGTGTTGCATGTTCACACTGGGGACGCTGCCCCAGGGCCATCATCCCAGAGCAGCCCCTCACATCACCCCTTTCCAGCACTGGCTGCTCACCCAGCTGTGGGGTGGTGCATGGCCAGCTCCATCCTCCTGCAGGTCTCTGTATCCTGATGGAGGGGAAAAGGCCAGCCTTGCATGACCTCTCTTCTGCACCAGACCCCAGCAGATCCCGGAGCACGGCTGTCTACCAGCACTAACTTGGGGCACAGCCTACGCTGAGCAGTGCCGGATGGTCAGACCCACCAGCTGTTTTCATGTCTGAGGTCTTTGCTGCCAGCTCCAGCCAAGCTCTGGCTTTCCTCACTCCATCCCTGCATGCACGGGCAAGGTCTCGATGCTCCGCCTGGGCAACCCGTCCCCCTTCCACCCTCTGTGCACTTCCACCCCAGGTCCCTGAGTGCTGGTGCTGCTGCCAGGGCAGAGGTGGAGGATCCCCTAGAGCAGCTGCATGGTCTCATCCCACCTATGCTTATCCTGACTGTCCCCTTGAGCTCCCTTGGTGTCAGTGCTGAAAGAGACCCTGCAAAGGGAAACTCCTCATTGCCCTGAGGGCATCTGAGGGAGCTCAGACTAGCAGGCTCTGAGGTTCCCCCATCTCTGCTGATGAAGGGGGAGCCTGGCTTCCTGCTTCAACATGGTCTCTGGGTCAGATATCAATGAGAGATTCCTAAGGATAGGTGGTATGAACCAAAACTTTCTTCTTCATTTTACAAGAATGTATCAGAGAAAAGTAAAGAAAAAAAAAGAAAGAAATGAAAAACACAGAGCCTTGCTGCCAAAACCGCTGTGAAAGATGAGTGGATGCCCATGGGACAGTTATTGGCGCTGACATCGTACCCATTGAACCAGTTTCTTCAGTGCATCCTGGAGCTCCTTGTTCTTCATGCTGTAGATGAGGGGGTCCAGTGTCGGCGTCATCACTGCATACAGAACAGCCAGCACCAGGTCTGCAGATGGGGAGGAGAGGGAGGGGGGCTTCAGGTAGGCACAAAATGACGTGCTGACAAACAGGGAGACCACGGCCAGGTGCGGGAGGCACATGGAAAAGGCTTTGTGCCGGCCCTGCTCAGAGGGGATCCTCAGCACAGCTGTGACGATCTGTACATAGGACAGCACAATGCAAATGAAACATCCAAAGGCTAAACAAAGACTAACCACAAGAAGCCCCACTTCCCTGAGGAGGGCATCCGAGCAGGAGAGCTTGAGGATCTGTGGAATCTCACAGAAGAACTGCTCCACGATATTGCCTTGGCAGAGTGGTATTGAAAATGTGTTCCCAGTGTGCAGGAGAGCATTGAGAAAAGCACTGGTCCAGGCAGCTGCTGCCATTTTGACACAAGCTCTGCTGCCCATGAGGGTCCCATAGTGCAGGGGTCTGCAGATGGCAACAAAGCGGTCATAGGCCATGACTGTGAGCAGGGAATACTCAGCTGAAATGAAAATGGCAAAACCTAAGACCTGGGCAGCACATCCTGAGTAGGAAATGGCCCTGGTGTCCCACAGGGAATTGGCCATGGATTTGGGGACAGTAGTGGAGATGGAGCCAAGGTCGAGGAAGGAGAGGTTGAGGAGGAAGAAGTACGTGGGGGTGTGGAGGCGGTGGTCGCAGGCTACAGCTGTGATGATGAGGCCGTTGCCCAGGAGGGCAGCCAGGTAGATGCCCAGGAACAGCAGGAAGTGCAAGAGCTGCAGCTCCCGTGTGTCTGCAAATGCCAGGAGGAGGAACTCATTGAGGGAGCTGCCGTTGGACATTTTGCTCCCTCCAGGCATGTGGGACTGTTAAAGGAAGAAAAGACAGTGACAAGTCAGGAGAGACTTCTCCATTCAAATCTCTTTCCCTTTCTCACAGACACCCCCAACACATGCACAGTCACACACACCCACATACACACAAATATTGCTTTTCTCCTCAGCAGGACCTTGGTTCAGCTCCCTGTCTGGAGATCCAGTTTGGGCTGGCTGTGTGTGCCACGAGGGGTCAGTCCTGCTGTAATGTACAAAGTCTGTTTAATATCTTCACATCCAGTTCTGAGGCATTTTGATCACGAAAGCAACAGTCTCACTTTGGCGGGGGTGGAGGGGGGGGGGGCTTGTCTGCTTGTTTGTCTGCTCTGCACAGTGGGAATATGCAACCTCTCCCCTGCTCTCAGTGTGAAGACTAGTGAGGCCTGAGAGGCAAAAGCTCTCCCTGTGCCCTAGGACAGAGCCAACGCACTGGTCTCCACATCACTCCCATTCCCAGATGCCTTGGCTGTGCACCTGTCTCAGCGGACAATCTCAGCCACAAGTTACTCTTAAAGGAAACTGGCCTGTGCTGACAGTGGTGTCCACTTGCAAAGCACAGATCTCCAAACCCACCTCCCTTTCTCAGCTCAGATGTTCCAAGAGTGATGGAGAGGGTGTGACATAGCACATGGCTCCAATGATCAGAAGAAGGACTCTGATGCAGCTCTGACACTGAGGGAGCTCTCAGCACTCATTTTGTAGCCAAAAACACACAGTGCTTGTTTCAGCTGCCCACATAGAGCCACCCGCAGCAGCATTTCCATTTCCTTAGCACCTCTGTGGCTTCTGCATGGGACATTCAGCTATCACACATGTCCTACAGAAGAGCTGTGCCCTTCTGGAGGGCAGCGCACAGCCTGGCAGCACACCCCATGGAGCATGAAGTGTCTTAAAGGTGGGATCTCCTGAAGGACAGTCATCTCATTCCCCATTCCTCTGCTGGGTGAGAGAGGAAAGATGAAGGGGGCTGGCTCATGGGAAAGCATCTGCCCTGCAGGGGCTGGCAGAGAACTTCCTGCACCCCAACCTCACATGAGGTGTCTGGTAGCAGTTTCCTCTCCCTCTCTGACCATCTCTCCGCTGCTAGGAGATGTCCTTGCTGGCAGCTGTTCCTTTGTCCCAACACAGACCCCATCCCACCCACTGTGATCTCAGCTCTGCCCTACAGAAACCTCCAAGCAGCAGGAGACTGCCCAGGGGCATATCTCTGTTTGCAGGTGTTAAAGAGCAGAGCTGAAAATCTCCAGTGAGACTGGTAAGGTGATGTTGGTGCTGTCTGTAGGCTGAGGAGTGGTGAAGGCACCTGCAAACCTATCCCTCCTTCAGCGTGGTGGTTAAGAAGCTTAGCCCCTTGTTTAACGCTGACTACTGCATTTCCATTCCCACCATGCAGAGACAAGTCCTATGGAAAACTCCACTCTCAAAATGTCCTCATGGTGAGCTGGAGCTGTGAGCAGCCCTGACCCATGCAGCACCATCTCAGTAGGAGGATGAACCTGCCCTACCAGGGGTCACCCCTCTCACCCAGAGCTTCTCCCCACAGCACCATGGGGAGTGAGTGCTGACCCTCACAGGCAGCAGAAGCACTGCCTTGGGCACACAGCACCCTGGGGCGCAGGGACACTGCTCTGAATTACAGCCCTGCACAGACCTAGGTGCATTCCCTGGCTTCACATCCCTGCAGCCATCCCTGGGAGAAGGGAGCCAGATGCCCTGTTGCTGATGGTGTGGCAGGAATTCCCTGCTCTGAAACATCTCCTCCTCCTCCTCTGCAAAGGAGAAGCCAGCAGAGTGATCCTTTAAAAGTCTATCAGTCATGGGAAGGGCTGCATTCAGAAGACCTTTCCAGGAAGCTCAGCAGTCTTGCTCTACAGACAGAGACTTACTGTACAAAGATCTGTGAAGATTGCTCCCACAGTGAGCTCTCCTCTGGCCTCCCACTCCACACTGCCTTACACTTCTCCCTGCCTTCTCTCATCTCATGTCAGCAGCAGCAGGCAGTGCCCGCAGCCCTGCTGCTCTTGGCAGAGGAGCTGCTCCTGCACACAGCTGTGTCTGGGCAGTGCTGCCAGGTTGCCATGAGCTCCCTCCATCCCAGGAGCCTGGCCAATATTAGGAGCAAAGGCCCAGCTAATGACATGAATTTCTCTGTCCCTCGTGCTCCCTCCTCCTGGGAAATGTTCACTGGAATAAACTAAAATAATCACCTATTGTCTTTTTCTAAAGAGTGGAGCGAGACAGATTGCAACATTGCAACTTATTTCATCAGAGGATGGTTATCTATGAGAGGTGGAAATGTCCCATTCTGGAAGGCCCTATTCCCTTCTCATAACTAGGCAGGACACCTAGATGGGGACAAGGAGGGAGCTCATGGACACATGGTACAGGTGTTGATTCATATGAATCAATCTGGGCATTGATGCCTGTTTAAAAGCTCCCGGGCTACAGTGGGATTCAGATCCCTCCCATGAACTCCACAAACACACCGGAGCTGAGATTCCTCTTCCCAAGTTGAAGTGTGCACAACAGAGGGGTCTGCACGTGAGCTCCTTGTCTCCACTCCCATTGCAATCACTGGAGGGGGAGGGTGGGAGTCAGTTAGCTGGTGACACCTGGTGACATTTGAAAAGACAGAGGTGGTCCGAGGCATGTGCAGTGTCTGCTTGCTCTGATAGAGCAACTGGGAGACCCTCATCCTTCTGGAGCATGAGGTGGAGGCTGGGTGGGGAATTTCCTTGGCCATCTGAAATGACCCCAGATGCCTACTACAACTAGAGCCCCACTCACTAGGAAGCTGAGACACAAGCAGATTCCAATGTTACAAGCAGCCAACGTAATTCAGTGCAGACAATTTAATGACATAGAAAGAGGCCTGCAGGGCCATGTCGGATGCCTGAGGAGTCCAGCACAACCACACGTCTCTAGCACATACAGCATGGCACATTCAGGAAAACCATGTGCCTTTGGAGTCGCTGCTGGGCAAGTGCCCCAGGGCATCTTGGGTTTCCTACCTGTGCCTGAAAAAATGAATCCTACCTCTGCCTTCAGGCACAGTCTCTACTGTCTGCATGTGCTTCATATATGGGAGAGACATATCACACCAAGGTCTCCACTCTAGTCTCTGCACTCTCAAACCCTTCTAGCTGTCCTCTCCTGAACCTCCTCTCACTCTGCCAGATGATATGAGCAGGGACTGGGCTAATGATGATCTCAGGGTGGCTGGATCACAGGCTATACATGTCCAGGGACTTCTTCAGTGGCACCTTGTCCTTCCTGGAGACTGGTTCGAGAAGTCTGTCAGAGGCCGAACAGTGCTGCCAAATCAGCTTGGGCAGCCAATCCCTCTCCTGGCATTCCTGCACAGCCCAGCTCTGTTTCTCCCTGGCCTTGGGCACTGCAGGGTTTGCTCTCTTAGCGGCAACCTCCTTTCACCATTGCATTGCCACCTGCTATCTATGCCAGCATGTCACCACTTGCAATCAAAGCCTTTGCATACTTAAGGTCCTCAGTAACACGCTTCCCTGTGACAAATCTTCAGTCGGCACCACAGCTGAGGTGCTGAAGCCAACATATATGCAAAGATATGCAGCCTGGGGTGCAGGCAGGAGCCAATGGAGATGCTCAAGCTGTCACAGGAGTGCCACATGGTTGGAATAGCTGAGATGTGGTGGGATCACTCGCATGACTGGAGTCCTTCAATGGCAGGGTGCAAGTTCCTCAGGAGAGACCACCAGGGAAGATGAGGAGGGACATGCCCTATGTGTGAAGGGCTAGCTTGGATGTATGGAGCTCTTCCATAGCATGGACAAGGGAGGCAGCTCTGAAGGGCAGAGGAGCTCAGGAAAGCCAGCAGGTCATTAAGCACCTGTCAAACACCAGAATGCTCCATAGGAACACTTCGTAAAATCAGTAGACATCTCTGGACCTCAGCATGGCTAAACAGGGAGCTCACACGTGACCTCCAGGGCAATAAGGCAGCACATGGAAAGGGGAAGAAGGCAGAGGCTGCAAAGGAGGACTTTAGAAATATTGTCCAGCAAAGCAGGGATGATGTTAAGGAAGCCAAAGCTCCTCTGGGAAAGAGACACTTGCAGGGGATGTGAAGGACAGGAAGAAGAGCTGCTACTGCTTCAGTGATAGTAAAAGAATCAACAAGGCAATGTGGGCTCACTGCAGAATGGGGCAGGGATTGTTGTAAAGTGAATGTAGCTAGGTCTGGGGAAGTCAAGCCCTTCCTGTCTTCAGCCTTCACCAGCAAGGTCTCCTGAGCTGTTGTGCCTGGAGTCAGGAGTCCTGAGGAGAAAACCAACCCACAGTGCCCAAGTCTCTAGAACTCAACCCATAGAAGTCTATGGGATTGGATGGCTGGCATCCATGCACATGGAGAGAGCTGGCTGCTATGACAGCAAGGCTGCTCTCTGTCATCTTTGAAAGGTTGTGGAGATCAGGGGAGGTCCCAACGAGCAGAAGAAGGAATATGCTGTGCCCATCTTCGAAAACAGCCACAAGGACAAACCAGGGAGGTGCAGGCCATTCACACTCACTCTGGCGTGGCATGTGTCAGGGACCCAGTCCTCTCCAATCCCATTTCTGGGCACATGAAGAAGGTGCCTGGGAAGAGTCAGCATGGATTTCCTGAAGGTAAATCATTCCTGACCCACCTGATTGGCTGCTGTGATAAGAGACCTGCACTTGTGGAGGAGAGGAGTGTAATGCATGTGCAGTAGACATCCAGATGGCCAAAAAGCTGGTTGGATGATTGAGCTCAGAGGGTTTTCATGAATGGGTCATGCTTTACTGGGAAGCCAGGTAAAGGTGGGTTATGCAGGGGTACACCCTGCATCCTGTCCTGTCTGAAAGGCTCATCAGTGGGGCAGAACAACACATTCATCAGGACAGGCTGAGACCTGAGTGGCACAGGAGTGACCCCGAGAAGAAGGGCCTGGACATTACGAGCAGTGCCATATGAGCCTGTGGTGCATGCTCACCACAAATGAGGCCAGCTGCATACAGAACTGCATTAGGAAGAGCACAGCCACCCAGGCAAGGGCAGTTCTCATCCCCCTCGTCTCAGCACTGGAGTGGCCACGTCTGGAACAGTGTGTCCCAGCATGGGCTGCCCAGTGCTGGAGGAATGGGGAGCAACTGGAGAGGGTCCAGAGGAGGTCTGCCAAGATGGGGTTGTGCGCATGAAGCACATGGCCTGTATGGAGAGGGTGAGGGACCTGGGCTTCTTTAGCCTGCTGAAGTGGAAGCTACGGCCAGTACAGCTGTAGCCTGTGACTGCTTGAAGGGTGGTTTCAGAGATGCTATAGCTTTTCTTGGTAGTGGGAAGCAGCACATGTAGGGGAAAAAGCCACAAACTGCATCTTGAGAGGTTCAGACTGCCCTTCAGGTAACAAGAATGTCACTCGTAGGGTAGTGCTGTGGTGCAACAGGACACCCAGAGGGACTCCGTGATCAGCCCCTGGCTTTGTGTTTCAAGGAGCTGCCAGCAAGGACAGAGGGACATCAGCAAAGGTGGGGAGATCCTGCAGTGAGAGCAAGGTGGGGAAGCAGGTTAGGTGTCTACAGACTACAGGGAAAGATACACAATTTTGGGACAGCGTAGGACAGCCTGTGGTGGAGATGACAGAGGGGAATGCCAAGGTTGAAAGCCTCTAACAGAACTGAGGTCTTTGTCCTCTTGTCTCTGCCACCGAGGCCTATGAGAAGATGATGTTTCCTTACAGCACTGTGGCCTTGCTGCCTCCTCACCTCCACAGAGCACAGGAGGTGCCGTACCACTGTTCTGCACTCAACATTGCGTGCCCCCCCAGCCTCACACTGCCCGTAGGAAGAGCACTGAGCAACATGTGAGGGAAAGGATCACCCTATCCAGAAAGTGGCTGAGGGGCTTGGTCATTCTGCTTGATAACACACATCCAGGTTGACTTGGCATCACAGCCACCCGCACATTGCTTTTGCCTACCTGCAATCAGTGCTCCAACTTTGTGCTCTAATCAGCCCTAATCTAGCTGACTTCAACTTCTTGAGAGGTTTGTTCAGTCTCCTCTCAGCATGTGAGTTCATGGGTTCAGCACCAAATATACCCAAGGGGTCATTAAAATGCAAAAAGCCCTAACAATCCATGCCTCTTTCCATAACTTTCTTCAGCTCTTCAATAATTATCTTCAACATTTGGGAAGGTTTCAGGAGGATATGTAAGAGATTTCAATGAGCAACTTCAAAAAAAAAAAAAAAAAGAATTTCTGCTTTTAAAGGTTTCTATATTCTTCAGTTTACAGAATAAGAGAGATCCACATTCTCCAACCGATATTGATACAGAGGGTTTCCTAAAGAATCTTGATGTGTAAAAAAACAGCATTTTTGATAGCAGACATGTATCAACAAGCTCCCTTCTCCCCTCCCCAAGCCTGCCACTTCTCTCATCAGCCACCAGGGATTTACATCACTCTTGTAAAAAATCACCACTTTTGTTAAAATCTAACCTTTAGTCCACTCAAGTCTGTAGCTGAATGTTACAGCCCATAGGCACCAGTTCCCATCTGCTTTCCTTAGAGACCTAGCTGCAAACAGACATGGAAGGATTTGTCTTAACTGTGATCAAGCAAAAATAAAACATGATAGAGTTCAATGAACTTAATGTACAGCACTTCTCAGCTGTCCCTTAAGTCCAAGCTGCCTCCAGTGAGGTCTCCTTTCCACCAGGAATAACCTTTGTGGAAATGTTTCAGATGGGTAGATAGGAAAGGACAGAGAGAGACACAATTAAGCTGTCAGCTAAGAAGACAAGGAGACTCCTGAAAGATGAGGCAAGCTTTAGAGGCCCTCAAGCTCAAAGCAGGAACTCAAAGCAGAGAGGGTAGAGAAGCCTCCATGAACAGGAGTATGAGAGTGCAATAACACTAAGGGGAGGAGGAAAACAAGGGAAAGAGCATACACCCAAATCATCCGATGCAAAGATGCCTTTAGAAATGATCCATTTAATCTGGATGTGTGAAAATATGTAAAAAATTACTGAGATTATGTACACAGCACAAGAGACAGAGCAGCGGTAACAGAATTTCAGGGTCAGATCTATAGTTCTTCTCCTGAGAGTCATACCCTGCCTCAAAATTTCTATTATGTCATCATGGAAAACCATTGACATTTTTATAAAAGTTAGCCAGTCATTTCAACTCATGAAAATGTGGTCAGATTTTTTTTAACAGTGAAACAGTTCTTCTTCACCTTTCCAGGCAGAGCTCAGGTGTCCAACCACAAGCACCCAGTGGCACTTGGAGAGGGCCCGGTGTGTCTGAGGCACCTGCCTGGGCCTGGCAGCTCTCAGAGAGGACTGGCAGGAGACCGGAGCCCCTTGGAGCTGCAGAGGGAGGCTGGGCAGAGGGGACCAGGGCATTCGCCATGGCACCACATGTCCATGCCCCTGGGACTGCATCCCACCCCAATTCTGAAAATCACTTTCCCTTTCCAAAAAAAAAGAAATGGAAAAGGATCTCCCCAGAAGACCAGTGTCTCAGAAAAGAACCAAACAACAAAGGGCAATAAGAACACAAAGAAATTTCAAAAGTTGCAAAGTATAACAAAACAATTTTTTGCTGTAGAATTCTTTAGTGTTTCATTTTTATTGACAGTTTCTAAAGATTTCTTTTATAATAGGGTCTGCACTATTAAAAAAGCTGGTTTTGTGTCTCACACAAGTCCAGTGCCCCTCAAACAACTCCCTGCCCAGGATCTTCCTTGCCACTTCTCGCTCTTTGCAGAAAGCAAATCACACCATGAGGTGTCGAGCTCTCACAATGACGGAGGAAAACAGCTTGACCAACTTCAAGGAAATGCTCTATTTTTGGATGCCCTAATTTACACCAATCTCAACATACCTGTCTGACAGTGATGTCTTAAAGGAGTCCCTACACATCTAGCCACTCTCCCTTTTCGTTCCCTGCATGGCCAATGAAGTGTAACTCCGTTTTAGGTGACAACAGGGATGGGAATTAGCTCACTTGATGCCAGACCCTTTCAGTGTAGATGTCTCTGGCTAACCCAGTTGTCTGGACTCCCCTTTCTAGTCAATGGAAAGAAATAAGTTGTCCCCCTGAGAGGTCCGGAGATGTTTCTCCTGGTGACCAGCCAATGCTCCAGAAAGGTTCCTGTAGTTCCTGGGTCACATTTCCTGGCACCACACAGTAACACAGCTACACAGGGCATCTCAGGCAGCCATGGCCTCTGTATGTGTCTATAAAGGCCTGAATGTAAAGTTCTTGTCATAGGTCGAAATCTATTCAAAAAATAGCTCTAGGCAAGAACTGAAAAAAATCTTCATTTTCAGAACTTCAAACATTCTTTATCAATCCTAATGACTGGTTTTTTTTCTTTTTTATTGGCAGCACCATAGGCATGCACTACAGTAATTATGTGAGTGTATATACTTACATATATACAGTTCTTCATCACGATACACTTCCTGCCAACACTCAGAATGGAGAAACTTTGTTCTGAGAAACTACTGCATTCCAATTGACATGCCTCCTCTCTCTTCTTCTGCCTCTCCGTCCTCTCTTCCTCTGCCTAGTCTGTCTTTACAGAGGCCTCATGGCCCCTCTGCCCCCCAGAGAAGTCTCCTGTTGGATCCTGCCAAGCAGATCCTGAATGAGCTGAAATTGGCTCTCCTGCAGCCATGGGCTGTGCTTCGGCTTTTTGTCTTACGTCTCCACCATCTCAGGATCATTGCAGCCAGGGCTGCCCTCAGCCTTTACAGCCCCATCCAGGTCTGTTCTGCTTGTGACTGACAGAGTCCAGCCGGTGTCGGCTCATTGACTGCCTGTGCCAAGGAATTGTTTTCAGCGCCCTCCAGGAATCTCCTGGGCTGCTTGTGCCCAGGCCCGCTGCCCTCCCAGCAGATTTCAAGGGGGTGAAACTACCCTGTGAGAACCAGGATGAGCGACCATGAGGCTTCCCCCAGCTGCCTACACAAGATTTCAGCTGCTTCCCTTCCCTCCTCAGGCAGCTGTTAGCAAACACTCCCAGAATGTCATGCAGACTGCTGTGTCCTCTTATCCTTCCTACAAGGTCTCAGCTGGCTCATCACCTGCTCCAAGGCAAAGCCCTGTGCGCTCCAGCCAGCCCTTTGCACAGAGCACACCTGCACCTCCTCGCCACCCCAGCCTGCCTTCCTCAGGAGCTCAGTTTCATGAGGACAAGAAGAGAATCACACCACCTCTCATCCCACCAGGGATGATACATGGGCAGGAGGATGGGGAGAGTCAGGCAAAAGGGACACAGCTGCAGTGTTGATTGTGAGGTCACTTCCTCTGCAGCAGCCTGATTGGCCCTCAGCAGATGTGCTGGCCAGCAGGCTTTGTGATGTCACCCAGTGCCTCAGAGAGCCCACCCAGCAGAAGTGACAGCCCTGGGGAGGGGAGGGGGTGATGCAGGTGACAGGGACCCGTCTGGGTGCTGATTGCGAGGGCACCTCTGCTGCAGCCACCCCACCAGCCCGCAGCCGGCAGGCAGGCAGGCACGGCTCACGGCCACCCTGCTCAGGACTTGCCCGCTGGGGCAGAGCTGCCACCGAGCAGTGCACAGCTCCTCACCTAGGTCTCCTCTGAGCCCAGCGTGCTGCCCCCATGGCCCAGACACACCATGGACATTATCTGGAGGCTTCCTTTGGCAATTCAACCTTCCCAAAGCTGTTCATGATGCATTACTACCAGCCAGAGGGGTATTTTATAGTGTGCTACCAAGAAGGAACCATCTTGTAAGCTCTAACGTGCAGTTTGATGATGGGTGGGTGAGCTGAACTGTGCAAGGCCTGCTGGGACAGCCCTGCACCACTCCAGAAGGAAGTGACCCTCACTTGCTTTTATCCACACCTCACTGCCAAGAGGGCACCTTTGTCCAAAGTAGCCTCAGATCCACACTTGGGATGTCATCTCACAGGGGGTTGACTTGCAAAGAAGAGTCCAGGAGTGAGCTAAGACCCAGGCTGTGCCAGAGCTGATCAGGCAGGAGCTTCAGAACCTGCAGGCCTCAACCAGCTCAGTGACACATTGCAAAACATGCTGAGCTGAGTTGGACACCTGAACTGTCAGGTCAGAAATGACTCCCTTAGAGAAGAAAGGAGCATGTGGAAAAGTGAGAAACATAATTCTGAGGGGTCTTGCAAGTTATCTGCACAAAACAACTTCAGCTCTGCAAGCTGATTCTCAGCTATGACTCCTGAAGTATTTCCTGCCGACTTGCAGGAAAGTGCTTGAGCATCATGACTCACTGCAGTCACTGCACATCTGGGAGAAGTGTTTTCAAAGGCCAATTATCTTCTGAAGCAATACTTTGTCTTTGGAAGTTTCCCTTGTTTTGCCCATTTTAAAAGCTAATGATTGTAGCACTGCCACTTGAAAGGGTGCCTCTGAGTGCTCCACTGTGGCAAGACCCTTTCCTTGTTAATTGTGAGGGTGAAAAAAGTCCCACGTGATCTAAACTGCTCTCTGCAGCCTCCTGCTGCATGTCAGCCCCTGGATGTCTGGTTTTAGAGCCCAGGGCAGTGCGCGAGGTGCGGAGTGCAGCATTGAGCCCCGAAGCAGCAAGGTCTTCAGCAGGAAGAGCTCAAGACCCTCTCTCCGAGCTATCTTTCACTGAACTGAAAGGGGATTAATATGATCCTGAAGTAATGGCTAATTGGGGGATACTACTGCATTTTTAGTAAAGAGTTTCTAGAGTCCTGCTGCATGAGAAGAAAAGAGTGTCTGCACCAATTAGGTATACGGGTCATATCTCCCCCTTAGCCTTTGCTAATAGGAGAGGGAGGCAACTGCTACGCACCTAACCTAAAAATACTTGTGGTTGGACAGATCCCACGAGTGTTAACTTCAAGAATCTCCAGCAGGGAACCCTTTCTGAAAGATGACCTCTTATACTCCAAATACTCTGTGGCATATTTCCATGTATTTCACAGTCTATGTGGCCTATCTGTCTGCAGATCCTGGCAAGAGCTGAGGAAACTCAAGGCCTGAACCTCAGCACACAGAAGGCAGCAGGCTGCCAGCATCCCTGGCTCTGGCCACCAGGGCAGCCTGGGCCCTGCGAGCCAAGTCACCTCCTCCCCTCCAAGGGCTCCCCAGCTCCCCAGCCTGGCGGCACTCCCCACACACAGCACTGCTCTCTCCAGACACCTCCTGGGACGAGCACCAAGACACTGGGGCCACCCGTATCCCTACCACAGGGCACCCCACCACTGTGGCATGCTGCATCCCCACCCCTCGCCTCATAGAGGGTTGCCAGCCAACTCTCTTTTGCATCAGCTTCCCTCAACACAGTCAGCCAACAGGCCTCCCTAATCAGGTGCCCTTTTGGGCTTCAAGGGAGGAGGCCAAAGGTCTTTGGCACCACTCACCCTCTCTCAGGCCTTGCTCAGGTGGCTCAAAAACGAGCACATGGTGGCACACAGACGCACTCAGCAGTATGCACAGGGCCAGGGCACCAGTCCTAGACAAGCCAGCTTCTGACCAGGAAAATGACTGAAGGCTTCCGCTGCTTTCAAGCATTTGCATTTCACTGTCTCAGCAAGGGCTGGGATTTCTCTCCCAAGTGAAGCCTTGAGCCAAGCCAGCAGGTTTTAGCAGAGCTCCACTCATTGGCACCTGGAATTTTCAGGGCTGCAGGGAGACTATCCCATCAGGGCCTCAGCAAGGAGGAGTCAGAGACGGGGGGAAAGAGGTCACAATGCAAAAGCTCTAGGACTTTCCTCTCAAAAAGTGAGGTGGAACAAAAAAGCATGCAGGTAGAGAACAGCAAGGGGAGAATACTTCAAGCACTCAGGGCCCACAATGTCTGCCCAAAAGCTGGCAACCTCCTTGGAGGACGACTCTGCTCGCCACCACTCCCTTGGCTCCAGCTACTCACAGCAATGCATCTAGAGCTAAGTGGGGCTCCTCACACCCACCCAGAGCTCGGGCGAAAAGCAGCGCCTTGCCTGTGTCAGCACCTAATGACACCACACCTAGCACACTGATGCCTGCACATGGGCTGCTCTCTCATTTCCCTGCTGCAGCACACAAAGGTCCCACTGCAGCAGGACAGTGGAAGAACTTGCAGAGACTGCAACTGGAAGGGAGAGAGACCTGGGCTGCGCATCCCTTGCAGGGCACTGTTGCCTTGGTTTGCCTATTCAAAGGGACTCCTTGTCTAGGGAGATTGTGCACAGGAAGGGATCATCCTCCCTTCAGAGTCATCTCCCAGGAACATACCTGCCCATCTCCAAAGACCACCTCTCCACAAGGCCTTCATTCCTCCAAAGAGCTGCCAGCATGCTAATGCCCAGCTGGCAACAAGCAACTCCCATGGCCTTCTCCTCCTGCAGCAAACACTGCTGCAGAAGAAAGCTCTCACTAGGAAAAGCAAACAAAAGAAAAGGAGGGAAAAAGCAGGCTTGGTTTGCATCTCAGAGCAGGGAGCAACACTCCATCACCTTTAAGCCACATCCTGCCTGCAGATCCTGGCAAGAGCTGAGGAAACTCAAGGCCTGAACCTCAGCACACAGAAGGCAGCAGGCTGCCAGCACCCCTGGCTCTCGCCACCAGGGCAGCCTGGGCCCTGCGAGCCAAGTCACCTCCTCACCTCCAAGGGCTCCCCAGCTCCCCAGCCTGGCGGCACTCCCCACGCACAGCACTGGTCTCTCCAGACGCCTCTTCCTGCGCGCAGCACCAAGACCCTGGGACCATTGTCTGTCCCCACCACAAGGTACCCCACCACTGCGACACCCCACACCTCTGCTCCTTGCCTCACAGAGGGTTGCCTGCCAACATGCAGCTATACATCAGAGACACACAGGGCACACGACCACACATGGCAGCAGCTAGGGGACCCCCAAGGGCCCCAAACACACAAAGACCAAATCTTTAGCTCTTCTATTTGCCTCTAGTCCTCGGTGGGCTTGGAACAGGCACTTCCTCTGAATAGCCAGTAACTGCCTTGGGCCTATTCACTTCCCACCTCCAGGAATCAAGCAACAGAGATATTCAGACCTGAGAGAAAAATCTCAGAAGCCCCCTGGTGTTTTGATGGGGCAGAATTTTCTGCAGCACACAGACACTGGAAATCAGAGATTACTACTGTCAGTGCTCACACCTGCTCTTAACTCACTGCTGGAGGGTTGTAAGCCTATACTCAGGAAGCAGTACAAAGTCAAACTCCATGTCTGTGTTTACAGCCAGGTGCCTGCTGCAGGCCTATGTGCTGCTGGGAGAGGAGTGACCTCCAAGTCAATTCCCAGCCCCAGGGCAGGGCCGGGCCGGGCAGGGTAGGGCAGGGCAGGGCCCTCTGCTCCCTGGGGCCCCTGCCCACGGCAGCCCTGGGGCTCGGCAGCCCTCGCGCTGCGCCTGGCAGGGCTGGGCCGTGGCCAGGCAGGGGCTGCTCTCTGCGGGGCTGCGCTGGGCCCCGGCGCATCGCTCCACAGGGCTGAGGAGCCCCCAGGGCCCCGGGGCAGCCAGGGCCAGAGCAGCTCTGGGCCTGCTGGTGCTGGGCAGCGGAGGTGTGGGGCTGGGAGGGGGTGGGGGAGATGGCCCTGCTGGGCTGCCCCCAGCACTGCCCCCCACGGCTCAGAGAAACAGGCTTGGGGTCAGCAGGGACTTGTGGGGTGGCCATGGCACCCCCACCTCTTCCCAAGCTGCTCCCCCAAACAGGTTGTCTTTTGGGTGCAGAGGTTGGACCCCAGTTTGCAGGAGGACAGGGGCTGTGGCCATCAGAGGACAACATCTCTGAGCCCAAAACATGCTCTGCCAAGTTGGAAGCATAAATGGATCCACAGGGAAGGAACAGAGGTTCTCCCAAACAAGTAGAGGCCTTGGGGTTATTACAAGGTGAAGGTTTATTTTCCCATATGGACATTTCCAGCAGGCTCTGGTGAGCCCCACAGGAGCTACAAGACAGCCCAGCCTCCAGAACACAGGACCCCTTTCCTGCCAGAGCCAGATCCCAAAGGGGGACCCACTCCCAGGGAAACGTGGGCCTGGATTGCCCCCGCCATGAGGAGATAGGGCCAGCCCCACAGAAGCATTGGGGCTTAGGGCAGCCCCAGCCCTATGTCCCAGTAGTCCTGGCTGTCATATCATCCCCTAAGCAAGATGGGACCCTCAGGCAGGGCTCTCATAGCAGCCCTCAGTGCTGTGCAGCCACCTGTACAGCCCAGGATCCACAGCCATTTTTGCAGTTAGTGGTCTCTGTACAACCCCTCAGCAAGGATCTCCTGAAGCCCTTACCCTTGGTGGAGAGCCACAGGAGTGTTGGGAAGCAGGAACTGCATTCTGGGCTGATGGTCTTGGTCCAGCAGTTCTCCATCTCGCTTCCCCTCTTGCCCTCACATTGCCTCTCCAGCCATGGAGGAGGGATGGTGTTTCCATCTTGTCACCCAGACTCCCCTCCAATGTGCCCCTTCTCCTCTGCCTGTTGGTGAGGGGCCCCAATGTGGCCCCACTGCCTCCTGTCCCCCATTCTTGCCATGGAGCGGCTCTGAAGAGCAGCAGTGGGGAGCTCTTGAGTAGTGCTCAGCAGCTCTTGAGCCTTGCAGGGAATTGAGGGCACCACTGTGGCACCGGGGAGACCTCCTTGTGATGCAGCACATCCCCCCTGTGACCTCAGCTTATGTCATCTGGGGGCTCAGGAGGTCACCGCCATGAAGATGGCACAGCCAGGGAGAGAGCAGAGAGATTTCCCCTCATGCCCTGGAAAGCAGTCACCTCCCTTCACCCCAGTTATTTTCCAAAACTTGCTGATAAATCCTTCAGGAACATCTCCAGATGGTGCCAAAGGCTGTGAAATATCTCAAATGGGGCACTGGAGAGGTCACTTCTGCACCCCTGCACTGACAGGTCTCTGCACTGGGAAGACCAGTGCAGGAAGCTGGGGTTTAAGGTTTGGCATTTTTCAAAGCTGGGATCAAAGTCATGTGGGATCAAACAGCACAAAGCGTGGCCACGAACTCAGGTGCTTTGGTGAGCCTCAAAATTGGTTTCTGCTGTGGGTCACTCTTTTTGTAGAAGTAGGATGTAGGACAGTATGGGAGAGGCCACAGCCTTCCTCCTTGAGGCACCAAAGCAGCCTCTTTGTTTTTAAAAGTCCTCAGCAAGGTTTCTCGGTCTGCAGTGCTTAAGGTAGAGATGATACACCAGAAAAGCGCAAATGTGCCCTGGACACACATCATCTGGAGGGCTTTATCTGGGACCCTGGTCCCTGCCATGCTTCATAGCTGTGGTTATTGTAGTGCACGAATATGGTGCTGCCAATTAATAAGAAAGAAAAGAAAATACATGGAAATGGTAAAAAAGTGTGAAGTTTTTGAAAAGAGGATTTTTTCTGTCAGTTTCCACATTGAGTTATTTCTTGAGAAGATTTCAGCTTGTGACTAGAATCTCCTTTCGGGGCTTGATTCATTTGCCCACATAGAGGGGCTGCTGCTGCCTGAGATGCCCTGGGATAGCTGTGTTCCCATGTGGTGCTGGAGGTTTTGGAGGCGGCTCCTATGGGACCTTAGCTTATCATCAGGAAATGTATCTTAAAACAGCTCAGCTGAGAAAACCTATTTCCCTCCATTGACTAGAAAGGGAAGTGCAGACAACTGGGTCAGACAGAGACATCTGCACTGAAGGGGTCTGGCATGGGGTGAGATCAGCCTCCTCCTTGTGCACTTCACTGACCATGAAGGGAGTGTAAAGGGAGTGTGGCTAGATGTTTTCGGGACTCCTTTAGAAGGTCACAGTAACACAGAGATGTTGAGATTTGTGCCAGTTTGGCCATCCAAAAATAGAGAAAGCTGGTCACCCTGCTTTCCTCATCAGTCGAGAGGGCCTGACACCTCAGAGTGCGACGTGCTCTGTGCAAAGAGTGAGGAGTGGCACGGACAGCTGTGGGCAGGGGTGGTTTTCTGAGCACTGGGCTCTGTGTGAGACACAAAAATATCTTGTTTAGTGGTGCAGGCTTGATTATAGCAGAAATGTTTAGAAAGCGACATTGAGAATGAAGCAAGAAAGAAATTAAGACAAAGATTTAAAGAAAAGAAATGTTTTGCTATACTTTCCAGCTTTTTTTTTTTTTTTTTTTGTGCTCTTGTTGCCTTTCTTGATTTGTTCTGTTTCAGTATACTAGTCTTCTGGGGTGATTATGCATTATCTTTTTGTCTGAAAGCAAAAGTGATTTTCAGAATTGGGGTGGGATGCAGTCACAGGGTCATGGATGTCTGGGGCCATTGCAGGTGCCCTGCTCCCCTCTGCCCAGCCTCCCTCTGCAGCTCCAAGGGGCTCCACTCTCCTGCAGGTCCCCTGTGAGAGCTGCCAGGCCCATGGAGGTGCCTCAGAGACACCAGGGCCTCTCCAAGTGCCACTGGGTGCTTGTGGTTGGACACTTGAGCTCTGCCTGGAAAGGGGAAGAACTGCTTTCAGCATTAAAAAAGGAAAACCATATGAGACCATTTTCATCAGCTGAAGGGACTGAATAATTTTAATAAAATGTCAGTGTTTTCCCATGATGACATAATGGAAATTTTGAGGAAAGGCATGAATCTCAGGAGAAGAAATGTTGATCTGCCCCTTAACTTGCATTGCCACTGCTCTGCCTGTTATGCTGTGGTTTCAACCTCACGAATGTTTCACGTATTTCCATGTGTCCTGATTAATTTGATCATTTCTAAAGTCAGCTTTGCATCAGATGATCTGGGCATATGCACTTTCCCTAGTTTCCCAGTCTTCCTCCTCCCCTTGCTCTTTACCATTCAGATACTTCTCTACTCTCCAGTTGCTGCTTTAGGTTTCTGGGCGTCTAAAGCTTGCCTCACGTTTCAGCAGCATAATTGTGTCTTCAACCAACTCCTTCACTGTGTGTCTATCCAGCCTTTCCTATCTATTTGTGAAGAGCATTTCAAGGAAGGTTATTCCTTGTAGACTGTGGACCTCGTAGGAGGCAACTTGGACTTGACATACAGTTGAGGAGTGCGTTTTATTTCTTATGACACTAGAACAGGTTCATTTTTCTTTGATCGCAATGAAAACAAATCCTTCTGTGTCTGTTTGCAGCTAGTCCTCTAAGGAAAGCAGGTGGGAATTGGTGCACATGAGCAGTAACATTCAGCTACAGCCCTGAGTGGAAAAAGGTTAGATTTTAACCAGAGTGCTCTAAGTCCCCAGTGGCTGATGAGAGAAATGGCAGGGCTGGGGAGCAATATTTTCCATGGATGTCTGACCTCAGACACTCTGGATCAGTATCAGTTGGGGAATGTGGGTATCAGTCTAGTTTGTAAGCTGAAAAATAAGGAAAGATCTTTTTAGCAGAAATCCCTTTTTTTTATGCTCATTGAACTCTTCCTCTTGTAAATACACTCCTGAAACCTCTCCAATTAGCCACACAAGAACTGAAGAGCTGAAGAAAACTATGGAAAGAGGCATGGCTCCTTAGGGTTTTTGCAGTTCAATGAGCTCCACAGTGTATTGGGTGTATGAATCTCAGATGCTGAGAGAAGACTGAACAAACCTCTCAAGAAGCTGAAGTCAGAAGCCAAGTTGCCAAGTTTCTTGGAGTGTTAATGGGTCCAGCTGAGGGCTATTACCAAGAAAGCCTCCCCAGGGGCTGATTAGAGCACAAAGTTGGAGGCCCTGTTTGCAGGTAGGCAAAGGCAATGTGCAGGTGGCTCTGATGCCAAGTCAACCTTGATTTTTTTTACAAACAGAGTGGCTGAGCCTGACAGCCAGCCCCGGGGTAGGGTGATCCTTTGCTAAGGATTCTTCTTGGGGCTAGTGTCAGGGTGGTGTGTGTGTGCAATGCCTGGTGCAGAACAGTGGTACGGCACCTCCTGTGCTCTGTGGAGGTGAGGAGGCAGCAAGGCCACAGTGCTGTAAGGAAACATCATCTTCTCATAGGCCTCTGTGGCAGAAACACTAGCCATAGCAAAGGGGACAAAGACCTCAGTTCTGTTGGAGGCTTTCAGTCTTGGCATTGCCCTCTATCTCCACCACAGGCTTGCCTACGCTATTCCAAAGCAGCACCTGTTTCCCTGCAGCCTGTAGACACCCAACCTGCATCCCCACCTCGCTCTCACTGCAGGATCTCCTCACCTTTGCTGACATCCCTCTGTCCTTGCTGGCTGCTCCTTGAAACACAAAGCCAGGGGCTGATCACGGAGTCCCTCTGGGTGTCCTGTTGCACCACAGCACTACCCTACGAGTGACATTCTTGTTACCTGAAGGGCAGTCTGAACCCATCAAGATGCAGTTTGTGGCTCTTTCCCCTACATGTGCTGCTTCCCACTACCAAGAAAAGCTCCACCATCTCTGAAACCACCCTGTCACAGGCAGTCACAGGCAACTACTCTATTGTTCTTAGCCTCCCCTTCAGCAGGCTAAAGCACCCCAGGTCCCTCAAAATGTCCATACAGGCCATGTGCTTCATGCGCACAACCCCATCTTGGCAGACCTCCTCCAGACCCTCTCCAGTTGCTCCCCATTCCTCCAGCACTGGGCAGCCCACACTGGGACACACTGTTCCAGATATGGCCACTCCAGTGCTGAGTTGAGGGGGATAAGAAGTGCCCTTGCCTGGGTGGCCGTGCTCTTCCTAATGCAGTCCTGTATGCAGCTGGCTTCATTTGTGGTGAGCACGCACCACAGGCTCGTTTGGCATTGCTCGTAACGTCCATGGCCTTGGCCTCGGGGTCACTCCTCTGCCACTCAGGTCTCAGCCTGTCCTGATGAATGTGTTGTTCTTCTGTGCTGATGAGCCTTTCAAACAGGACAGGATGTGGGGTATACCCCTGCATAACCCACCTTTACCTGACTTCCCAATAAAGCATGACCCATTCATAAAAACCCTCTGAGCTCAATCATCCAACCAGCATTTTGGCCATCTGGATGTCTACCGCACATCCGCTACACTCCTCTCCTCCACAAGTGCAGGTCTTTTATCGCAGAAGGCAATCAGGTGGGTCAGGAATGATTTACCTTCAGGAAATCCATGCTAACTGTTCCCAGGCACCTTCTTCATGTGCCCAGAAATGGGATTGGAGAGGACTGGGTCCCTGACACATGCCACGCCAGAGTGAGTGTGAATGGCCTGCACCTCCCTGGTTTGTCCTTGTGGCTGTTTTCGAAGATGGGCACAGCATATTCCTTCTTCTGCTCGTTGGGCTCTCTCCTGATCTCCACAACCTTTCAAAGATGACAGAGAGCAGCCTTGCTGTCATAGCAGCCAGCTCTCTCCATGTGCATGGATGCCAGCCATCCAATCCCATAGACTTCTATGGGTTGAGTTCTAGAGACTTGGGCACTGTGGGTTGGTTTTCTCCTCAGGACTCCTGACTCCAGGCACAACAGCTCAGGAGACCTTGTTGGTGAAGGCTGAAGACAGGAAGGACTTGACTTCCCCAGACCTATCTACATCCACTTTTGCTAGAATCCCTGCCCCATTCTGCAGTGAGCCCACATTGCCTGGTTGATTGTTTTCCTGTCACTGAAGCAGTAGCAGCTCTTCTTCCTGTCCTTCACATCCCCTGCAAGTGTCTCTATCCCAGAGGAGCTTTGGCTTCCTTAACATCATCCCTGCTTTGCTGGACAATATTTCTAAACTCCTCCTTTGCAGCCTCTCCCTTCTTCCCCTTTCCATGTGCTGCCTTATTGCCCTGGAGGTCACGTGTGAGCTCCCTGTTTAGCCATGCTGGGGTCCAGAGATGTCTACTGATTTTACGAAGTGTTCCTATGGAGCATTCTGGTGTTTGACAGGTGCTTAATGACCTGCTGGCTTTCCTGAGCTCCTCTGCCCTCCAGAGCTGCCTCCCTTGTCCACGCTATGGAAGAGCTCCATACATCCAAGCTAGCCCTTCACACACAGGGCATGTCCCTCCTCATCTTCCCTGGTGGTCTCTCCTGAGGAACTTGCACCCTGCCATTGAAGGACTCCAGTCATGCGAGTGATCCCACCACATCTCAGCTACTCCAACCATGTGGCACTCCTGTGACAACTTGTGCATCTCCATTGGCTCCTGCCTGCACCCCAGGCTGCATATCTTTGCATATATGTTGGCTTCAGCACCTCAGCTGTGGTGCCGACTGAAGATTTGTCACAGGGAAGCGTGTTACTGAGGACCTTAAGTATGCAAAGGCTTTGATTGGAAGTGGTGCCAAGCTGGCATAGATAGCAGGTGGCAATGCAATGGTGAAAGGAGGTTGCCGCTAAGAGAGCAAACCCTGCAGTGCCCAAGGCCAGGGAGAAACAGAGCTGGGCTGTGCAGGAATACCAGGAGAGGGGTTGGCTGCTTGAGCTGATTTGGCAGCACTGTTCGGCCTCTGACAGACTTCTCGAACCAGTCTCCAGGAAGGACAAGGTGCCACTGAAGAAGTCCCTGGACATGTATAGCCTGTGATCCAGCCACCCTGAGATCATCATTAGCCCAGTCCCTGCTCATATCATCTGGCAGAGTGAGAGGAGGTTCAGGGGAGGACAGCTAGAAGGGTTTGAGAGTGCAGAGACTAGAGCAGAGACCTTGGTGTGATGTGCCTCTCCCATATATGAAGCACATGCAGACAGTAGAGACTGTGCCTGAAGGCAGAGGTAGGATTCATTTTTTCAGGCACAGGTAGGAAACCCAAGATGCCCTGGGGCACTTGCCCAGCAGCGACTCCAAAGGCACATGGTTTTCCTGAATGTGCCATGCTGTATGTGCTAGAGACGTGTGGTTGTGCTGGACTCCTCCAGCATCCGACATGGCCCTGCAGGCCTTTTTCTATGTCATTAAATTGTCTGCACTGAATTACATTAGCTGCTTGTAACTTTGGAATCTGCTTGCGTCTCAGCTTCCTAGTGAGTGGGGCTCTAGTTGTAGTAGGCATCTGGGGTCATTTCAGATGGCCAAGGAAATTCCCCACCTGGCCCCCACCTCATGCTCCAGAAGGATGAGGGTCTCCCAGTTGCTCTATCAGAGCAAGCAGACACTGCACATGCCTCGGACCACCTCTGTCTTTTCAAATGTCACCAGGTGTCACCAGCTAACTGACTCCCACCCTCCCCCTCCAGTGATTGCAATGGGAGTGGAGACAAGGAGCTCACGTGCAGACCCCTCTGTTGTGCACACTTCAACTTGGGAAGAGGATCTCACTCCTGTGTGTTTGTGGAGTTCATGGGAGGGATCTGAGTCCCACTCTAGCCTGGGGGCTTTTAAACAGGCATCAATGCCCAGATTGATTCATATGAATGAAAACCGAACCATGTGTCCATGAGCTCCCTTCTTGTCCCCATCTAGGTGTCTTGATGAGTTATGAGATGGGAATAGGGCCTTCTGGAGAGGGACATTTCCACCTCTCATAGATAACCATCCTCTGATGAAAGAAATTGCAATGTTGCAATCTGTCTCTCTCCACTCTTTAGAAAAAGACAATAGGTGATTATTTTAGTTTATTCCAGTGAACATTTCCCAGGAGGAGGGAGCACAAGGGACAGAGAAATTCATGTCATTAACTGGGCCTTTGCTCCTAAAATTGGCCAGGCTCCTGGGATGGAGGGAGCTCATGGCAACCTGGCAGCACTGCCCAGACACAGCTGTGTGCAGGAGCAGCTCCTCTGCCAAAAGCAGCAGGGCTGCGGGCACTGCCTGCTGCTGCTGACATGAGATGAGAGAAGGCAGAGAGAAGTGCAAGGCAGTGTGGAGTGGGAGGCCAGAGGAGAGCTCCTTGTGGGAGGAATCTTCGCAGATCTTTGTACAGTAAGTCTCTGTCTGTAGAGCAAGACTGCTGAGCTTCCTGGAGAGGTCTTCTGAATGCAGCCCTTCCCGTGACTGATAGGGTTTTAAAGGATCACTCTGCTGGCTTCTCCTTTGCAGAGGAGGAGGAGATGCTTAAGAGCAGGGATTCCCTGCCACACCATCACAGGGACAGGGCATCTGGCTCCCTTCTCCCAGGGATGGCTGCAGGGATGTGAAGCCAGGGAATGCACCTAGGTCTGTGCAGGGCTGTAATTCAGAGCAGTGCCCCTGTGCCCCAGGGTGCTGTGTGCCCAGGGCAGTGCTTCTGCTGCCTGTGAGGTCAGCACTCACTCCCCATGGTGCTGTGGGGAGAAGCTCTGGGTGAGAGGGGTGACCCCTGGTAGGGCAGGTTCATCCTCCTACTGAGATGGTGCTGCATGGGTCAGGGCTGCTCACAGCTCCAGCTCACCATGAGGACATTTTGAGAGTGGAGTTTTCCATAGGACTTGTCTCTGCATGGTGGGAATGGAAATGCAGCAGTCAGCGTTAAACAAGGGGCTAAGCTTCTTAACCACCACGCTGAAGGAGGGATAGGTTTGCAAGTGCCTTCACCACTCCTCAACCTACAGACAGCACCAACATCACCTTGCCAGTCTCGTTGGAGTTTTTCAGGTCTGCTCTTTAACACCTGCAAATAGAGATATGCCCCTGGGCAGTCTCCTGCTGCTTGGAGGTTTCTGTAGGGCAGAGCTGAGATCACAGTGGGTGGGATGGGGTCTGTGTTGGGACAAAGGAACAGCTGCCAGCCAGGACATCTCCTAGCAGCGGAGAGATGGTCAGAGAGGGAGAGGAAACTGCTACCAGACACCTCATGTGAGGTTGGGGTGCAGGAAGTTCTCTGCCAGCCCCTGCAGGGCAGATGCTTTCCCACAAGCAAGCCCCCATCATCCTTCCTCTCTCACCCAGCAGAGGAATGGGGAATGAGATGACTGTCCTTCAGGAGATCCCACCTTTAAGACACTTCATGCTCCATGGGGTGTGCTGCCAGGCTGTGCGCTGCCCTCCAGAAAGGCACAGCTCTTCTGTAGGACATGTGTGATAGCTGAATGTCCCATGCAGAAGCCACAGAGGTGCTAAGGAAATGGAAATGCTGCTGCGGGTGGCTCTATGTGGGCAGCTGAAACAAGCACTTTGTGTTTTTGGCTACAAAATGAGTGCTGAGAGCTCCCTCAGTGTCAGAGCTGCATCAGAGTCCTTCTTCTGATCATCGGAGCCATGTGCTATGTCACACCCTCTCCATCACTCTCGGAATATCTGAGCTGAGACAGGGAGGTGGGTTTGGAGATCTGTGCTTTGCAAGGGGACACCACTGTCAGTACAGGCCAGTTTCCTTTAAGGGTAACTTGTGGCTGAGATTGTCCGCTGAGACAGGAGCACAGCCAAGGCATCTGGGAATGGGACTGATGTGGAGACCAGTGCGTTGGCTCTGTCCTAGGGCACAGGGAGAGCTTTTGCCTCTCAGGCCTCACTAGTCTTCACACTGAGAGCAGGGGAGAGGTTGCATATTCCCACTGTGCAGAGCAGACAAAGAAGCAGACAAACAAGCAGACAAGCCTTCCCCCACCCCCCAACCCACAAAGTGAAGCTGTTGCTTTTGTGATCAAAATGCCTCAGAACTGGATGTGAAGATCTTAAACAGACTTTGTACATTACAGCAGGACTGACCCCTCGTGGCACACGCAGCCAGCCCAAACTGGAGCTCCAGACAGGGAGCTGAATCAAGGTCCTGCTGAGGAGAAAAGCAATATTTGTGTGTATGTGGGGGTGTGTGACTGTGCATGTGTTGGGGGTGTCTGTGAGAAAGGGAAAGAGATTTGAATGGAGAAGTCTCTCCTGACTTGTCACTGTCTTTTCTTCCTTTAACAGTCCCACATGCCTGGAGGGAGCAAAATGTCCAACAGCAGCTCCCTCAATGAGTTCCTCCTCCTGGCATTCGCAGACACAGGGCAGCTGCAGCTCTTGCACTTCCTGCTGTTCCTGGGCATCTACCTGGCTGCCCTCCTGGGCAACGGCCTCATCATCACAGCTGTCGCCTGTGACCACCACCTCCACACCCCCATGTACTTCTTCCTTCTCAACCTCTCCTTCCTCGACCTTGGCTCCATCTCCACTACTGTCCCCAAATCCATGGCCAATTCCCGGTGGGACACCAGGGCCATTTCCTACTCAGGATGTGCTGCCCAGGTCTTAGGTTTTGCCATTTTCATTTCAGCAGAGTATTCTCTCCTCACAGTCATGGCCTATGACCGCTTTGTGGTCCTCTGCAGACCCCTGCACTACGGGACCATCATGGGCAGCAGAGCTTGTGTCAAAATGGCAGCAGCTGCCTGGACCAGTGGTTTTCTCAATGCTCTCCTGCAGACTGCTAATACATTTTCCATACCACTCTGCCAAGGCAACACAGTGGACCAGTTCTTCTGTGAAATCCCCCAGATCCTCAAGCTCTCCTGCTCAGACTCCTACCTCAGGGAAATTGGACTTCCTGTGGTTAGTCTTTGTTTAGGCTTTGGGTGTTTCATTTTCATTGTGGTGTCCTACGTGCAGATCTTCACTGCTGTGCTGAGGATGCCCTCTGAGCAGGGCCGGCACAAAGCCTTTTCCATGTGCCTCCCGCACCTGGCCGTGGTCTCCCTGTTTGTCAGCACTGGCATGTTTGCCTACCTGAAGCCCCCCTCCCTCTCCTCCCCAGCTCTGGATCTGGTGGTGGCTGTTCTGTACTCAGTGGTGCCTCCAACAGTGAACCCCCTCATCTACAGCATGAGGAACAAGGAGCTCAAGGATGCACTGAAGAAACTCATCCAGTGGGTACTATCTCAGCCTTTGTAAGTGATTTGAGTTTATATCAGACAATTCTTGTGCTTTGGGCATTCTCCCTGTGATAATCATGCTTGTACAGAAGTGTTTGAATTCCTCCATTCCTCCCACTTCTCCAGAGGCGCAAACCCTGTCTTGTCTGACCCAGAGACCTTCTGTATATGTGTCTATCACTGTGTCAGAGTTGGCTTCTCTCTAATAAAAGGGGATTTCCTCAGTGCTGTGCTTGAAAGTTGATATCTTCTTCCAAAATTAGGGCCAAGAATTCGCTCAAGGACTTTTAGCCTGGAAGGCGCTGTTGCTTTTCTAAGGCTCTTTATGGGCTCAAGGTGATGAACTCCTGGGGTGCTGTGTTAGGGAATGAGGGCTGCATTCAGCTCTCACTTGTGGGTGCCCAGTGCTCCTGGAGCTGATGAATGGTGAAGTGGTGTCTGCCTGGGACTGTCTGCCCTGTGACAGGGCTGGTGACAGATGCCCACAGTGGGGACCCTGCAGGCAGAGGGAAGGGCGCCTGGAGAGTGGTTCATGTCACCTTCAATGGAAAGCCCTGGGCTGGATCTCGGGACATTTGAAATGCCCTGTGATTGCTCAGAGCATCATCCACACCACAGACCCCTTGGTAGGGGGTTGTCAGGTGCAAAGATGCCCGTCCAGCTGGGTCTGCTTCTCACCCCAACCACCACGGCCAGTGCAGAGTCACCCCGTGGCCCTGGGGCACCACAGCCCGCTCGCTCTGCAGAGCAGCACCGCCAGCTCGGGGCCCTGCGGGGAGCACAGGGGAGGCTCCAGGAGTGGCCAGGCAGGCCAGCACTGATGCACTCCCTGGGGTGAGGACACACACCGGTGGGATTGTGGGGCAGAGCCAGGTCTCGTGGAGGGGAAGCAAGACATGCCGGGCGCAGGAGAGTGGAGGCCATTTGCAGCCCTGGCTGCACACCCCAGGTTTATGGGTGAGTTTTGTGTGCAGCCAGCTCGTTCCTGCTGGGCTCAGTGCCTGTATGGAGGGGAAGAGCCAGGCCTAGGCAGCCTCTCTGCTGGCCCAGACCCCAGCAGGCCCTGGGCACGGCTGTGTGCTAACCCCTGCGTGGGACATGGCCAGGGCTGGGCAAGGTGCAGAAACTGTGGAGGCTGCCAAAGCAGGAGGGCTGTGGGGGGACGGGGCACCAAAGGCTGTCGCAGGGACTGTGCCAGGGGGATATTGTCCTGGCCCAGGAGCTCTTGTTCTTGCTCCAGCTGTTGCTGGAGCAGAGGCCAAGGACCAAGAGGTCCCTGAGGCAAAGCTGTGCTCCCTGGGGAGCTCCCCTGAGCACCACAACAGGCAGAGCACGCTCCTTGTATGTCCCCATCCCACTGGGAGGGTGGCACGGGCACAACCCCTTGCTGCAGCCCCCACTGGCCCCTGCCCCTGCCGACCTGCCCCTTCCAATCTGCCACCAACCCCGTGCTGCCTTGTCTTCTGTCCCTATTCTCCACACCGCAGGGACCAGTGATGCAGCAGGAGCTGGCACAGCCGCACAGCCGCTGCCCGGCCCCCAACCCTCACCTCCTGCCTGCCAAACATTACATCCATCTTCAAGAAGGACAGGAAAGAGGATCTGGGCAGTGATGGGCTGGTCAGCGTCACCTCAGGCCCTGGGAAGCAAATCTTCCTGGAGCTAGTTCCAGCCACATGAGGGCATTGGAAACAGCCAGCACAAAGTCATCGAGGGCAAATTGTGCCTGGTCAACCTGACTGCCTTCTGTGATGGGATGACTGGCTGTGTGGACAAGGGGGGTGCAGTGCATGCACTCCTTGAATGTAGGAAGGCCTTTGACATGGTCTTCCATAACTTCTTTGTAGCCAAACTGGGGAGAGGTGGGATGGAGGAGTAAGCACTGGAGGGTGTGGGAAATGAGCTGGAGGCCGCCTGGCTCAAAGGGTGGAGAACAGTGGTACAAAGCCGAGGGGTCTTTAAAGACTAGGGGATTTGACTGACAGACACTCCATGACATTGTACAAGGAGAAATGGCAGGTGCTGTATCAGGGGGGCAGAACAGCCTGTGCATCAGATTAGGCTGGGACTTGACCAGTAGAGGAGTGACCCTGAGGAGAAGGACCTGGACGGTGCAAGAGATGCCACATGAGCCAGTGCCGCGTGCTCACCATAAATCAGGCCAGCTGCATAGGGGGCTGCATTAGGGAGTGAGCGGCCACCCAGACAAGGTGAATTATTATCCCCCTCATCTCAGCACTGGTGTGGCCACATCTGGAATAGGGTGTCCCAGTTTGAGATGCCCTGTACTGGAGGAATGGGGAGGAACTGGAGAGGGTGCAGAGGAGGTCTGCCAAGATGAGGTTAGGGGTCTAAAGGACAAGGCCTTTATGGAGAGGCTGCAGGACCAGGGCTGCTTTAGCCTGGGGAAGGGGAGGCTGAGGGCAGTAGCGTAGGAGCCTGTGACTGCTTGAAGGGTGGTTTCAGAGATGATGGAGCTTTTCTTGGTAGTGGGAAAGAGCATGAGAAGGGGAAAGAGCAACAACCTGCAGCTTGTGGGGTTCAGCTGTGACATCAGGAAAAGGAAATGTCACTTGTAGGGCAGTGCTGTGGTGCCAGAGGTCACCCAGGGGGAGCCTGTGATCAGCCCCCGGCTTTGTGTTTCAAGGAAAAGCAAGTGAGGACAGAGAGACATCAGGAGAGGTTGGGAGATCCCGGGGTGAGAGCAAGTGGGGAAGCAGGTTGGGTGTCTACAGTCTGCAGGGAAACAGGTGCAGACGGGGGACAGTGTAGGACAGCCTGTGGTGGAGACAGCCCAGGGCAATGCCAGGGCTGAAAGCTCCCAACAGAACTGAGGTCTTTGTCCTCTTGGCTATGGCTGGTGTCTCTGCCACCAAGGCCTCTGAGAAGATGCCATTTCCTGAAAGCACGGTGGCCTTGCTGCCTCCTTGTTCCTTAGGAGCCCAGGAGGTGCCGTATCATGGTCCTGCACCCAGCGTTACACATCCCCACCCTCACGCTGCCCCCAGGAAGAGCCCTGAGCAGTTCATTAGGGAAAGGATCACCTTTCTCTGCGTCTGGGTGTCAGTGTCTGGCTGTTCTGCTTGATAACACACATCAAGGTTGATTTGGCATCACAGACACCTGCACATTGCCTTTGCCTGCCTGCAATCAAGGCCTCCACCTTTCTGCTCTAATCAGCCTCTGGGGAGCCTTCTTTGGTAATTGCCCTCAGGGGGCCCATTAATGCTCCAAGAAACTTGCGGATTTACATCTGACTTTAATTTCTTGAGGGGCTTGTTCAGCCTCCTCTCAACATGTGAAGTGCATGGGCTCTGACCCACATACACCAGAGGGATCATTAAAATGCATATAGCCCCTGGGAAGCCATGTCTCTTTCCATAATTTTCCATAATTACCCATAATTTTCTTCGCTTCTTCAATTCTTGTGTGGACAGTTGGAGATATTTCAGGAGTGCATTTACAAGAGCAAGGTTTCAGTGAGCACCTGTAAAACAAAGATGTCTGCTTTTTAAGCTTTCTTTATTCTTCATGTTGCAGAGTAAGTGATCTCCACATTCTCCAATTGATATTGATCCAGTGTCTCCTAATAAGGTCTGAACATGGAGGAAAAGCAGTAGTTTTGATAAGAGACCTGCATGGACAACCTTCCTCCCACCTCCTCAACCCTGCAATTTCCCTCTTCAGCCACTGGGGACTTGCATCACTCTTTTTAACATCTAACCTTTTTCCACTCAAGGCTCTAGCTGAATCTTACAGCTCCTATGCACCAATTCCCACCTGCTTGCCTTAGAGAACTAGATCCATGCAGACACAGGAGGATTTTTCTTAATTGCAAGCAAAGAAAAATAAAATATGACCAGGTTTAATAAAAAGTAAAATACACGCCTACACTATATGTTAAGTCCAAGCTGCCTGCAGTGAGCTCCACTTTCCACAAGCAATAACCTTCCTTGAAATGTTTTAGGTAGGAGACATACAGGTAGAAAGAAATACAGCTAAAGAGCTGGGTAAAGAGACAGTCAGACTCCTGAAAGATGAGACAAGCTTCAGAATCCCTGAAGCTCAGAGCAGCAACTGGAGAGCTGAGAGATATCTGAACAGATAAAGAGCAAGGGGAGGAGGAAACCTGGAGAACTACGGAAAGTGCACATCTCCAGATAGTCTAATGCAAAGGGGACTTTAGAAATGATCCCTTTAATCAGGACATGGGGGAATATGTGAAAGATTACTGAGATGCCATCTGCAGCATGATAGCCAGAGCAGTGGTAACGCAAGTTGAGAGGGACAGATCGATATTCAGAGATTAATACCCTTCCTCAAAATTTCCACTGTTTTCCATGGGAAAACATTGACATTAAGATTAGTCAGTCATTTTAGCTGATGCAAGTGTGCTCATATTTTTTAAATCTTGAAAACAGTTCTTCACCTTTCCAGGCAGAGCTCAGGTGTCCAACCACGAGCACCCAGTGGCACTTGGAGAAGCCCCGGTGTCTCTGAGGCACCTGCCTGGGCCTGGCAGCTCTCACAGGGGACCTGCGGGAGACCGGAGCCCCTCAGAGCTGCAGAGGGAGGCTGGGCAGAGGGGAGCAGGGCACCTGCAATGGCACCACATGTCCATGACCCTGTGATGGCATCCCAGTCCAGCTCTGAAAATCGCTTTCATTCTGAAAACAAAAAAGCAAAACAGAGAAAAACCACAAAATCCCCATAAAAGACCGCTGTGTTAAGGAAAAGAAAACAAAGCAAAGAGGGACCATAAGAACACAAAGAAGGTTCAAACCTGGAAAATGTAACCAAACATTCCATTGCTTTGCATCATTCTCTTAATTTCTTCCTCGTTTCATTTTTTATTGACTGTTTCTAGACTTTCTGTTATAATCAGGCCTGCACCATTAAAACAGATATTTTTGTGCCTCGCACAGAGTCCAGTGCCCCAACACTACCCCCTGCCCAGGGCTGTCCATGCCACTCCTCACTCTTTGCACAGGGCAAGTCATACTCTGAGGTGTCAGGCTCTCTTGACTGATAGAGGCAAGCAGGGTGACCAGCTTCAGTGAAATGCTGCATCTTTGGATGGCCAAATCTGCACAAACCTCCACACAGCTGTGTTAGAGTGATGTCTGAAAGGAGTCCCTAACCATCTAGCCACACTCCCGTTTCCTTCCCTGCACGGTAAATGAAGTGCTACTGCATTTGAGGTGACAACAGGGAGGAGGCTGATCTCACCCAATGCCGGGCCATTTTAGTGCACATGTATTTCCGATACAAGTGTCTGCACTTCCTTTTCCAGTCAAGGGAGAGAAATAAGTTGTCTCACTGAGAGGTCTTGAGAGACTTCTCCTGGTGACCACCTAATGCTCCAGAAAGGTTCCTGTAGGTTCTGGATCACATTTCCCAGCTCCACATGGGAACACAGCCACCCCAGGGCATCTCAGGCAGCAATAGCCTCTATAGGTGGGCAAATGAATAAAGGCCTGAACGCCAACTTTTAGTCATGAGATAAAACCTATTCAAAAAATAACTCTATACAAGAGCTGAAAAATTCCTCATTTCCACAACTTCAAAATTTTTTTATCAATTAGAATGGATTTTTTATTTCTTTTTTTATTGTATACATTTATTATATACATATATATACTTAGATTTATTAATTCCCGATACATTTCCTACCAACGCTCTCTGAATGGAGAAACCTTGTTCTGAGGAATGACTGTATTCAAATAGACATATTTCCTCTCTCTTCTTCTGCCTCTCTGTCCTTTCTTCTGCATCTGCCTCTGTCCTTACAGAGCTCTCCAGGGAAAGAGTCACTGTATCACGGCACTTAGGGTGGACGGGTGGACAAGACCTCTGGGCATCATCTAGTCCCACCCCCTGCTCCGTGCAGGGAGAACTAGATGAGGTTGCTCAGGGGCTTGCCCCAATTGTGCCTTGTCCAGAAACGTGCCGAGAGTGTGCTCCATCCCATGGTCCAGGCCGTTAATGAAGAAGAAAAAGTGTTGCCCAAGGTGCTGGACACTGAGGGATGCCACCAGTAACCGGCCGCCAATGCCACTGATCACAGCATTCTGGCCTGATGGTCCAGCCCATTTTCCACCTGCCTTATGGTCCATTTCTCCAGTGCTTTTGATTGGCTCATTGCCATCTCCAAGGCAAAGCTCTGCACACTCCAGCCACCCCTTTCCATAGAGCACCTCTCCACCTCCTTGCTGTCCCAGCCTGCCTTCCTCAGGAGCCGGTTTCACTCCTGTCATGTGAGCTGTCCAGACACGTGTGTAATCCCATGGGATAGGGGAGAGGGAAGGGGAGAGGGAGATGCCAGTAAAGAGGTGGCTGGGATGTTGAATGTGGGATCCAGAAGAGACAAGGACTCAGGAGAGGGAAGGGGGAGAGGCAGGAAAAGGTGACAGAGCTGTGATGTTGATGGTGAGGTCAGTTCTTTTACAGGAACCGCACTGACCAGCACTTGAAAGGAGCCATTTGGAGGACAAGAAGGGCATCACACCACCACTCATCCCAGGACAGATGAGACACAGGCAGGAGGATGGGGAAGGGCAGGCAAAAGGGACGTGGCTGCAGTGTTGACTGTGAGGTCACTTCCACTGCAGCAGCCTGATTGGCCCTCAGCAGATGTGCTGGCCAGCAGGCTTTGTGCAGAAGTGACCTCAGAGTCACAATCCAACCTATGCGCCTGCTGCTGGCCTATCAGGCACTCAGGCACAAGTGACCTCACAGACAGTTTCCAGCTCCTGTGCTTGCTCCTGGCCCATCACCTGCAGAGATGGAAGTGACCTCACAGTCCCCTGCATGGTCATGTGCCTCCTAAGGGCTTACAAGCTTCTGAGACACAATCTTCTCCTAAAATACAGCCATGATACAACAGCTGTTTGCACTGTCATTCAGAGGGACCTTGGCAGGCTGGAGAAATAGGCACAGAGGAACCTCATGAAGCTCCACAAAGGGAAACACAATGTCTCACACATGAGAAAGAGTAACTCTATGCACCAGGACACACTGGGTGCTGACTGGCTGGAAAGCAGCTTTGCAGAGAAGGACCTGGGGGTGCTGGTAGACAACATGAAGCAGCATGAGGCAGCAACATGTCCTCGTGGCAAAGAGAGCCAATGGTTTCCTGGGCTGCACTGGGAAGAGTGTTGCCAGCAGGGCCAGGGCTCTGTGCCTGCAGGCTCTGCGTCAGCAGGCTCTGTGATGCTGTCTAATCAGGTCCTCAGGCACAAGTGACCTCAGAAGCACATGCCATGCCGTGAGCCTGCTGCTTGCCTATCACATTCTCCAGCACAAGTGACCTCACAAACAATTACCTTCAGCATGAGCCTAAGGCTGACCTGTCAGCTGCTCAGACAGAAGTCACCTCACAATCATCTGTCAAGCCCAGGTGCCTGCTGCAGGCCCTTCTGCTTCTCTCATGGACATGACCCAGCTATGTGCCTGCTGCTATCCAGTCAGGTACTACGGCAGAGGTGACTTCACAGTCAACATCCAAGCCATGTGCCTCATGCTGCCCTATCAAGAGCTGACACTGCAGTGACCTCACAGTCACCAGTCACCTTCACTGCCATGTACTTGGTACTGGCCTATCAGCTACACCGTTGTAAGTGACTGCACGATGACCATCCAAGCTGTACACTTGCTGCTGGCCTCTAAGCTGCACAGACAGAGGTGACCTCACAGGCACTTCCACACCCCGGTGCCTGCTGCTGGACCATCATCTTCAGAGACAGAAGTGACATCACTGTCATCTTCACAGCCACAGACCTCCTAGTAGCTTAGGAACTTCCAAGACATAATTCACCTCATCATAACTTTGCCACCCATCAGCCTCTTAGTGGCCCATCAGCTGATAAGGTACAAAAAACCTCACAAACAACATCCAAGCCCATGCACCAGCTGCCGGCCTTTCAGCTTCCTGATGGACATGACCCAGCTCTGTGTCTGCTGCTATCCAGTCAGGTACTTGGTACCTCACAATCAACATCCAAGCCATGTGCCTGCTGCTGGCCAATCACCTGCAGAGACAGGAGTGACCACAAAACCTACATCCTAGCCCCATGCCTGTTGGTGGCCTATCAGGTACTCAGGCAGACAGGACCTCACACCCACTGACCCCACACAGGAGTCAAGTGCTGCCTATCAGCTTCGCACATACTTGCATTGCTGTATTGCTGTAGAGCTCTGCAGGTGTCAATCCCTCCTCTGGGCACACTCACCACACCCAGAAGTCACCTCACCACCAACAGCTGCTGGCCTGGCAGTTGCTCACGTAGAAGTGACCTCACAAGTGCATGTCCCCACCAGGTGCCTGCTGCTGGCCTTTGGCTTTAGAGACACAAGTTTCCTCAGAATACCTTCCCCAGCCACCAACATGCTGCTGTCCTACCACTTACTCTGCCAAGGAGACCTCACTATCAACTTCCTCACCCATCTGCCTGCTGCTGGCCTATCAGGCACCAAGGCAGAAGTGACCTCACAAGCAAGTACCAAGTTACAAGCCAAGTGTGAACTTAGACAAGAGAAGTGACCCCACAGCGACTTTCCCAGCACTTTGCCTCCATGCAGTCTGTCAGGCACTGAGACAGAGCTGAGCTCACAAACACTGTCCCAGCCAGGTGCCAGCTGCTGGCCTGCCAGCTGCTCTGTCTGCAGTGACCTCACAAGGAACTTCCCAGGCAGGGGCCTGCTGCTGGCCTATCAGGGACTCAGAAGGAGATGACCTCACAGTCCCCTTCACAGCCACGTGCCTGTCACTGGCCTACAAGCCTCTGAGACAGCAGCTACCTCACGATAACTTCCCCAGCCATGAGACAAATGCTGACCTACCAGCTGCTCAGGCAGAGTGATCTCAAAAGCACAGATCCCAGCCGTGGACCTGCTGCTGCCCTACCAACTGCTCACGCAGAAGTGACCTCACAGCCACCTTTCCAGCCACAGCTCTGCTGCCATCCAAGCAGTTCATCAGTCACAAGAGATCTCACAGTCAACAGCCAAGCCTTGTTCCTGCAGCTGGCCTATCAGCTACTCCAGCAGAAGTGACCTCATCATCAGTAGCTGAGCCATGTGCTTCCTGCTGGCCTGTCAGCTACTGAGAAAGAATTGATTTGGCAATGATGATCTTGTGGCACAGCTCTTGTAGACAGTTGTGACCTCATTACCCACAGCCCGGCCACGCGGCTATTGCCCCCTGCAGCTCCCCCTGCCCTCCCCAAGGCTGAGCCAGCTCCTGAACAGCCTCCCTGAGTCACATCGTGACAGCACAGGTTCACATCATCCCCTCACCATGCTCACAGGGCAGCCAAACACCCCTCAGGGACCAGGGACTACACCAAAAAATTAGCACCTACACTTAGCCTATCGCGTATTGGTGCAAAGGTTACCTCACAGTCCAGTTCAAAGCCATATGCCTGAAGCTGCCCTAAGAGTGTCTGAGTCACAAATGACCTCACAAGCACAAATGGTAGCAATATGCCATCTGCTTGGCACGAGTGACCTCACTATCAGCCTTGAAGCCATGGGCTAGCTGCTCGCCTGTAACACACTCAGGAAAATGTGACCTCACAAGCACAGAGAGCAGCTGTGTCCCTGCTGCTGGCCTCTGAGGTCCTCAGGAAGAAGTGACCTCACAGTGTGCCCCAAAGCCATGGTGCTACTGTTGACCTATTACGTCCTGAGGCAGAAGTGAGCTCAGATGCACAACACTGCAATGTCCCTGCAGCCTGCTTCTTGGGCACGGAGAAAAAATGATTTCCAAGGCAGATTTAAAGCCTTGTACATGCCACTGGCCTATTAGGTGCTGAGGCAGAAGTGACTTCACATCTGCATTGAAACCATGTGCTTGCTGCTGGGCTATCAAGTACAGGGGCACAAGTGACCTCACAGCCACAAACAGCAGCAATGTGCCCACTGAGGGACTATCAGGCACTGAGGCACAAGGGCCTATCAGGAACCAAGGTGTAAGTGATCTCACAACCAGAAACAACAGCCATGGCCCCAGTGCTCGCCTCTCTGGCACTCAGGCACAAGTGACCTCACAACCACAAACACCAGCCACATGACCAGCACTGGCCTATCAGGCACTCAGGCACAAGTGACCTGACAACAGGAAACAGCAGGCACAGGAGCAGTACTGCTGAGCAGGCACTGAGGCACAAGTGACCTCACAACCAGAAACAGCAACCATGACCGCAGCACTGGCCTTTCAGGCACTGAGGTTCAAATGACCTCACAACCGCAAACAGCAACCACATAACCAGCACTGCCCTTTCAGCCACAGAGGCAGAAGTGACTTCAAAACCACAAACAGCAGCCATTTGCCTAGCACTGGCCTATCAGGCACTGAGGCACAAGTGACCTCACAACTGCAAACACCAGCCATGTGACCAGCGCTGGCCTATCAGGAACTGAGGCAGAAGCAACCTCACAGCCACAAAGAGCGATAATACGTCTCCTTGTTGCCTGTCATTTACAGATGCACAATGGCCTCACAATGGGTATCACAGGAAGTTGCTTGGTGCTTGGCTATCCCGTTCTGAGGAAGTAGGGTCTTCCCAGTCTTCATCAAAGCCACGTGCCATCTGCTGGCCTATCAGAGAGGAAGGCAATAGTGACCTCACAAGCACAAACAGCAGCCATGTGCCGAGCATCAGCCTCACAAATACTGAAACAAAAGTGACCTCACAGTCTGCATTGAAGCCCTGTGCTTGCTGCTGGCCTGTCACACACTGAGGCAGAAGTGACCTCACAAGCACAAAAGCAGCAATGTGCTTGGTGCTGTCTAATGAGGTACTGAAGCGAAAGTCACCTCACAAGTACAAAAATGAGCAACGTGGCTGCTGGTGGCCGAGCAGATCCTGAGGCTGAAGGACTTCACCAACACAAACATCAGCAACATGCATCAAGCTGGACTGTCAGGTACTGAGGCTGAAGTGACCTCACAGGCAGCCATGAAGCCATAGAGCTGCACCTGGCCTGTTAGGGACTGAGGCACAATTGACCTAAACAAGCACAAACAGCAGCAATGTGCCTGTTCATCGCCAATCACGCACTGATGCAGAGCTGACCACGAAAGCACAACAGCAGCAACGGGCCTGCTCCCCGTTTGTGAGGCACTGAGACAGGAGGGACCTCACCAGCATCACCAAAGCTATGTGCATGCTGTTGGCCCACCAGGCTCAGAGGCACAACTGACCTCACAAGCACAAACGGCATCGAAGTGCCTGCTGCTGGCCTAGCTGGTACTGAGTCACAACCGACCAGAAAAGTGCAAACCTTCACAGAGGAGAAGCTCACCTGGGCCACTCCCATGGCCCTTGAGTACGCTGTGATCACTCCATACAGAACAGTCTTCTGCAAACGGCTTTCATCTCCTGGCAGGATTCTCTCCAGGTCATGGCACAGCTCCACTCTGTCACCCTGGGCACAAACCACAAAAGACAATGATTGGTCTTGCTTTTCCTTTATGACCATCAAGTCTGAGCTGTGAGCCTTTGCACTGGAGCACCTACACAATGACAGCAGGAGGCCACTGCCATTTCCAGTGCCGAGGTACAGAGATCAGCTGAGGGAGCAGCTGCACTGGAAAGGGTTTCTGACACTGTCACATCAACTCAGCACTGCACCAGGCATCACCCTGATGCCAGACCTCGGCTGTGGCGGCTAGTCTGCAAACACACTGTCTCTGCCCCACAGAGCTGGCCCTTCTGCTAGATACAACCAAGTGCCAGCAAGAAGAGATGGATGCAGGACACCCACCACTTGCACACTCCCCAGGCACTGCTCTGCTAACTGCCTTCCCTTGGCTCCTCAACCCACACACACACGGAAGCTCTTGTGGTGACACCAGGAGGTGGCCAAGGCACTCTGGGCTCACAAGGCAGGTGCAAATGATGAGCACAAGACCAGGGCCAGAGCTGGCTCCTTGGGTGATGCTGCCCTTTTCAGAGGGAAGGAGCCTGCTTTCTTTGGGCAGAGCAGGCTGCAGCTTTCCACCCCCATCCCCTCAGGATCCTCCAACTAGGGATGGGGGGATGGGGATTTTGTTCAGTAATACAAAAGTTACAGATACACTGTAGAAACATTGGAGAGTCCTGAAGGCCTCCTGAGCCCAAAGTAACCTTGGTTCCTTTCCTTCAGTTCCTTGGACAAGGAGCCCCTGTGAAGGGAAAAAGGGTGCAGGGGCTTTGAAAGGAGGCACCAGCAAGGAGACAGCCCCACACTGGAGCTCTGCTGAAATGCCAGCTGTCCTGGCTGCCACAACCTGGCCCTGGGCACAGCTTCAGTCCTCACAGAGCCAGAAGCCCAAGAGCTCTGAGACTTCCTCAATTCAAGCTAAGCAGGCTTTGGGGCACACAGACAAAGACACTCCAGAGATGCTGGCACATATTATTAAGGGTCTTAGACTCGTCCTGTATGGCACCACAACCTTCTAGGAAAAGGAGGGGGCATAATAGCATTTGCTGAGCAGGCTGGCAGTAACAGCATTTGTGCGACGTGGAATTAGCAGCACAGCAGAGGTACCAGGAGGTGAACCCACACCCCAAGGCACCCATAGAAGCCAGGCACATTTATGGAAGCCTTAACATCTATACGTAGCCTCATCTCATTCACATGCAGCTGCTTTCTCAGAGGGCTCACAATGTTGGCAGAGATGTTGACAGGTCCAGGGACACACCCTGGCATCCAGCCTCCATCCTCAGGGGTTCTAGCACTGCACTGGGAACCTACATGTGTGGAGCAACCTAGAAAGAAAGAAAGAATCAGAGTGTTACTGTCAGTGCTGCTGGCCTTGCAGAGTCACAACAGTCAGGGGCAAATGTCTCTCCCCTCTGCTGAGCTGTATTTGTGAGAGCACAGCCAGCAGGGCCACTGAGACGTCCTAGCTTTCTTTTCGGCACAGGGAAGACCATGTCTGTATACCGGCTCCCATTTGGGCTCTCCAGTTCTGCAGAGGCACTAACACACAGGAGGGAATCCAGCACAGGGACACCAACATGGTCCAGCCTGGAGCATGGGGCATACGAGAGGCTGGGAGAGCTGGGTTTGTTCAGCCTAGACAAGAGAAGGCCAAGGAGGATCTTCATGCTGTGCACAGCTACCTGATGGAGGGCACAGAAAAGGTGGAGCCAGATTTTCTTGGAAGTGCGCACTAATAGCAGGAGAGGCAACAGGGACAAATTGGACAATGGGAAATTCTTCTTAGATGTTAAGAAAAAGCCTTTTTCTCCATGAAGGTGGCCAAACTGTGGCACAGGGATCCAGAGAGCTTCTCAGATCTCCATCCTCAGAGATAATCAAACCTTCACTGGAAAAGGCCCCAAGATACCTCCTCTCCTGGGACCTGCCTTGAGCAGGGCATTGGATCCCAGATCCAGATGTCTCCCCCATTGCAGGCTCAAGGAATATGCTCTTCTGAGACTCTTGCCAAAGGGACCAGAGGGTTTTGGAACTGTTGCCTCCACCGCTGACCAAGGACAGGTGTCTCAGAGCCACCCATCACCCTGAGAGGCCTGACTTCTTGTGAGGTGGCATCTGCCCTGTCGGCAAGGGTCTGGGGAGGCACAAAGTGGAGAAATGGCTCTGACTGCTTGGACTAACTACCCATCTCTCAGACGGGTCAGAATGAATTGGGGTGTGAGATGGGAAGATGCAATGAGGGTCCAGCTTCAACAGAAAGCCTTCAAGGAGTAAGAAGAGAACTTTCTCCAGCAGAGGCAGTCAAATCCCAAAGACTCAGGGAAGCATCAAGACCTCCAGAAACTGCAAGCCTGAACCTCAGCTGACAGAAACCACCAAACTGCGAGCATCCCTGGCTCGCACCAGGATGCTCCAAGGAGGGAACATGGTCACCAACAGTCCTCACCCAGGTCTCCCAGAAGGACTCCGTGATGGCAGGGTGGGACCTGGGAGCACAGCACTGCTCTCTCCAGACACCTCCTCCCACGCTCAGCAGCAAAACACTGGGGCCAACACCCAGCTCCACCACAGGGCACCCCGCACTGGGACACGCCGCTACCCCCGCACCTCACAGAGGGTTGGCAGCCAACACGCGCCTCTGCATCAGCGACACACAGGGCACAGCACCACACAGGGCAGCAGACAGGGCACCCCCAAGCACCCCAGAACACAGAAAGCCCAACTCTCCATCCCCTCAATTCCCTCCAGTCCTCCAAGGCCTTGCAACAGGCACTGCCTCTGAACAGCCACTCACAGCCCGGGGCCTGCTCACTTCCCACCTCCAGGAAGCAGAGGAGAAGGGCTCTCACAGGGACTCATCAGGCAGCTCTTGCCTCTCGCTTGTGCCTCAACTTCTCTGAAAGCCTCTCAGAGCCCCTCGGAAATGCCCTTTTCAGAACAAGAGAGACCCCTGGGAAGGGCCCCTCATGAGGACACCAGCAGCCTGCTCAGACTTTGCCCAGCAGCTCCCAAACACAGCTCTGAGCAGCACCTGGGGGCTGCGGGGGCAGCAGCAGCTCTGGGAAACCCTTGAAAATGGGTTTGCGACCCAGGGCAGGGGCAAAGCTTCCTGCCCCCAAACCCCCCCAGCCGCCCCGGCCCAGCTGCTCGGGGGCAGCCGGCACGTCTGGCTCACAGGGCAGCTGCCCCGGGGCCAGGGCGCTTTGTCCCGTGCTCCCGGCCCCACCAGCCCCTGCTGCAGCTCTGGGAGGAAAGCAGCCCCGGGGCAGCACCTCTGCCCGCGCCCCGGCGGGAGGGCACCCGCCGCCATCGGGACGTGCCCGCAGCCCCACCAGCCCCGCTCACACCCTCTCTCGCCCACCCCCTCGCTCCCGCTTTGCTCCCGCCCTGCTTCCAGGGCTGGATTTTTCCACATGCTGTACTCCGATTGGCTGACAGAGCCACCACTCAAATGCAGCCCCACCCTCCTTCTCACAGTAGCCAATAGGAAGCAGCACTGGGGCATTTCCAGGGGAGAATAGCAGCCTCCTGCCCTGGTGGCCAGCTTTGCCCCTCCCCCACCCTCCCCGCGGTGGGGCGCCATGTTGTGGGCAGCAGCCTGGGGCATCGCAGGGACCCGGCACGGGGCAGCCAGGGCCAGAGCAGCTCTGGGGCTGCCGGTGCTGGGCAGCGGAGGTGTGGGGCTGGGAGGGGGCGGGGGAGATGGCCCTGCTGGGCTCCCCCCAGCACTGCCCCCCACAGCTCAGAGAAACAGGCTTGGGGTCAGCAGGGACTTGTGGGGTGGCCATGGCACCCCCACCTCTTCCCAAGCTGCTCCCCCAAACAGGCTGTCTTTTGGGTGCAGAGGTCTGAGCCCATTTGCAGGAGGACAGGGGCTGTGGCCATCGGAGGACAACATCTCTGAGCCCAAAACATGCTCTGCCAAGCTGGAAGCATAAATGGATCCACAGGGAAGGAACAGTGGTTCTCCACTATTTCCAGAAGGCTCCTGAGAGCCCCACGGGAGCTGCAGGACACCGCAGCCTCCCGGACAGGACCCCTTTCCTGCCAGAGCCAGATCCCAAAGAGGGACCCGCTCCCAGGAAAACCTGGACCTGGATTCCCCCCCACCCTCCACAAGGAGATGGAGCCAGCCCCACAGGAGCCTTGGGGCTCAGGGCAGTAGTGCCATCCCCAGGACCCAGGAGTCCTGGCTGCCACATTGTCCCCTAAGCCAGGTGGGACCCTCAGGCAGGGCTCTTGTGGCAGCCCCCACCCTGTCCAGCCACCCTCACAGACAAGGATCCACAGCCATTTTTTCAGCTAACACTATCTGTGCGACACTTCAGGAAGGAGCTCCCAAAGCCCTTACCCTTGGTGGAGAGGTGCAGGAGCCCTGAGAACAAGGAATTGAGTGCTGGACTGATGGTCTTGGACCAGCAGTCCTCCATCTCGCTTGCCCCCTTGCCCTCAACTCTTCTCTCCATCCAGAGAAAAAGGACACTGCTCACATCTTGTCACCGAAAACTCCTCTCCAACCTGCTCCTCTGCCTTTCAGCGAAGGGACCCAACATGGCCCCGTTGCGTACTATCCCCACTCCTTGCCATGGAGCAGCTCTGAAGGGCAGCAGTGGGGAGCCCTTGAGCAGTGTTCAGCAGCTCTTGAGCCTTGCAGGGAACTGAGGGCACCACTGTGGCACCGGGGAGACCTCCTTGTGATGCAGCACATCCCACTGTGACCTCAGCTTATGTCATCAGGGGGCTCAATAGGTCACCGCCATGAGGATGGCACAGCCAGAGAGAGAGCAGAGAGATTTCCCCTCATGCCCTGGAAAGCAGTCACCTCTCTTCACTCCAGTTAGTTTCTGTAGGGAACGGCGATCGGAAGATCTCGCGATGGCACGGAAAGAGGAAGGAAGAGGAAGGATATGACGTAGAGATAGCAGTATGCTTGTAGGTATATAAGCAAATACATGCGTACAATAAACGCCATTTGCAGCATCCTCATATTGGTGTCAGTGCTCATTGGCCCGGAGGCTGGGGGAGCCTCCGTGCCGTCTCAGGCGAACGGGAGAGTGTCGCATCAGAAGGCGACAAGTGGTGACCCCGATGTGATAGCTGAGACGGCGGACCGCAGGCGGTCGAGAGGATCCGGATCATGGACGCGGTAGTTAAGGTTATACGCGTGGGTGCCCGGGAATGGGGGCTCTCTATGAGAGCGGATGCAGTAGCGAACTGCGTCGGGCGGCTCCTGAAAGATGGAGCGATAGTTAGACCAGGGGACATTTTTTCCCCTTCTAACTGGGAGAAGTGCACTCGAGCACTTGCTCAGAGAGCTATGGCTACTAAGAAGGCCGCAGAGCTTAAGACGTGGGGAGATATAACGATCATTTTAGAAAGGACTAGGGAGGAGCTTGAGACCTGGCAGGCTGCCCGCGCGGCGCTACACATGTCCGCGAAAATGGCAACACAGACAGCAGCGAACGCAGAGGAGCGAACGGAGGCGATAGAGGGAGAGACGATAGTAGGGGATGAAGTGAAAACGGAGAGTGTGGAAACAGACATAAAGGAGGAGGCGGTTTATCAAGATCCAGAGCGGGGAGAGGGGGAGGCAAAAACTCCAGAGGCTTACCCAATAACGCCCTCTTCTCCGCCTCCGCCGCGGTATCCGTGGAAAGAAATGAGGGCGATGGAAGGGGGAGAACTAGGAGAACCAGGAGACCTTTGTGGAGACCCAGATATGAAAAAGCCAGAGGCGGGTAGAGGAAAAGAAAGCAAGGTGAAAGTGGAGGAGGCAGAAGAAAAGGAAAGACCGATTATAGTGGATGATCCCCGAGACTGGCTACCGGGGGCCATGATTCGGGTGCAGTGGGAGGACGAAAGAAGAGAAGAAGCAGGGGAAAGACCAGAAGCAGGGGAAAGACCGAGGGTGCCGCACCCGGGAAAAGATGGCGCTGGCCGAGAGAGGAGTGGGCGTCGACCAGCATTGCGGGAGGAGGAGACTGAAGACTCAGGTACAGACTCTGACTCCTTAGAAGGAATAACAACGAAGATGCAGCAACTAGGGCGGAGTTCCCCGCGCAGTCAGAGGCGGGAGAAAAAAAAAGGGAGGAAAGTTACAAGAGATATGGAGCAGATGTTTATGCTGCTTACAGCTCTGGAAGAAGAAATAGCTAAACAAAGAGGGCTATCAGAGGCAATAGCTAAACAAAGAGGGCTATTAGAGGCAATAGCTTAACAAAGAGGGCCATCAGAGACAGCAGCTAAACAAAGAGGGCCATCAGAGACAGCAGGTTTCACCCAAGCGGGAGGGGGAAAAGAAATTCCCCTAACAGACTGGAAACTGATAGCGACGGAATGTGCCCTGAGTGGCCTCAAGTTTCGTGCGCCAATAGGGGCCTTCCCAGTACGAGTTGCCCCGGGGGGGGAGGCAGTGGAATGGATGCCCCTCGACCCAAAGACGGTACAACAGCTATTGAAAGCAGTGCAAGAACAGGGCCTGCGACACCCGGTGACACAGACATTGCTGGACGCGGCGCACGCGGGAGGCCTAATACCGTGGGATTGTCGCGCCCTCGCACGACTGGTTTTATCGCCCACGATGGTCCTTATGTGGAAAGAAGCGTGGACCTCGCGCTTGCAGCAGGCGTTGATGGCCGCACAGGCAGACCCGCAGAACCCACTGGGCCAATCCACCCTAGCGCGGTTAAGAGGAAATGATGCGGCCATGGCTACACCCCAGCAGCAGGCAGCGGGCCTGAGACCTCGGGAGATACTGGTGGCAACAGAAGCATCTCGAAAGGCCTTTGATGATATTGGGCCACTGGTGCAGCAGGCAGACCCATGGACGACTGTGAAGCAGAGAGTGGGAGAGCCGTTTGACAAGTTTTGTGACAGGCTACAGGCAGCAGTAGAACTTGCATCTTTACCAGACGCTGCAAAAGGAGCGGTGATGTTGGAATGTATCAAACAACAGGGCAACGAGTTGACAAAAGAAATCCTAAGAACAGCGCCTAAGGGAGCAAGTCTAGGGCAGACGATCAAGTACGTATTAGAACACCGGGACAAGACCACAGCCCTACAGATTGCTGCAGCAGTTATGGCAATGCCGGAGGTTAGAGCTAGAGGAGGTCCAAAAGGAGGCCCATGCTTTGGCTGCGGGCAAATGGGCCATTTGAGAGCACAGTGCACGAATAAGGGAAGTTACGCGCGCCCAACAGGTGGTATGGGGAGCCTTACATGCTGGGCCTGTGGAAAACCAGGACACAGAGCACGAGATTGTCGGCGGTCGGGAAACGAGAAGCGGGGAGGGCAACTAGGGGGCCACCCCTCCCCGGTGAGCCGGCTTCAAGTAGCCCCTGTCAACAACAACACACTGCTGAAGGACAGCTCCAGCGACCAAACTCCGAAGGGAAACCCCACGTGGCCCTGGTCTTAGGGTGTGAGAAGGGACCCCGAGTGAAAGCGCATCTGATAGGCCCACCAGGGGCGGGTCCTCCTAGCATCCCCTTAATAATGATGCTAGATACGGGGGCAGATGTTACATGTGTGCCCTCGTGGTTGTGGCCATCGAGTTGGCCAGCAAAAGTGGCAAGCTCGTTAGATGGAGTGGGAGGCAGGGCGGAGGCTATGATTTCTGAAACCGATATCACAATTGTATTGGAGGACCCGGATAGGCCTGCTCAGATCATCCGTGTGCGGCCGTACATAACTGCCATAGGGGAACCATTGTTAGGGCGAGATGCCTTATTGCAAAGTGGCTTTCACCTGACAAATTTAGGGTAAGGGCCACTGCCTACCTCCTCGGGGCTCATTTCGCTGTCCCGCTGACATGGTGCTCCAATGAGCCCGTGTGGGTAGAGCAGTGGCCATTGACAGCGGACAAATTGGCGGCTGCCCGACAAATAGTAAGTAGAGAATTAGAGCAGGGACACCTGGAGGAAAGCCACAGTCCCTGGAACACTCCTATATTTGTGATACACAAAAAGGATAAGTCTAAATTTCGATTACTGCACAACCTACGAGCGGTAAATCAGCAGATGGAAGCGATGGGTGCCCTCCAGCCAGGGTTGCCACTACCATCAGCAATACCAAAGAATTGGCCAGTGGTGGTGATGGATATCCAAGATTGCTTTTTCTCTATACCATTAGCCCCTCAGGACAAAGCTCGATTTGCCTTCACACTGCCCTCAGAGAATCTGCAGGAGCCAGCAGCGCGATATCAATGGACAGTCCTCCCGCAGGGCATAAAAAATTTCACCTACGATTTGTCAGGCGGCAGTAGCTAAGGTATTGCAGCCGGTAAGAGCGCAGTTCCCGCGCGCGCTTATCATCCATTACATGGACGACCTCCTAGTAGCTGCAGAGACCCAGCAAGAAACCGATCAGGCAGAACAGGCAGTAATTAACTGCCTAAATGAAGCGGGATTGTACGTCCAGAAAGCGAAAACGCAAAGGGGAGAATCTGTCGACTATCTGGGAACCACCATCCTCCCCAGAGCTGTGGTCCCACAGCCGATAAAGCTCAATAGAGAGATACGAACGTTGCATGATGTACAGCAATTGGTTGGAGCTCTCCAATGGCTGCGAGGGCTGATAGGTATTCCCAAGGAGTGGATGGAGCCACTGTTCGAGTTGCTCAAGGGCCACAAACCATGGGAACCGAGGCAGATGACACCGAACGCGTTAGAAGCCCTCCGGAAAATAGAAGATCTCATGGCAAAGGGTGGAGTAACGAGATACGACCCGGCCAGACCTATCAATCTGTACGTGGCAGTTACAAGAACAGGAGCCATAGGCGTTTTAGGACAAGGGACGCCGGAGCGTCCGGAAGTCGTATGGTGGATAGTGTCAAACCAAATAAGTACGGCATACGTCACAATCGTAACAGCGTTGGCACAGATGATACAGAAGGGACGAACCGCCACCGTTCGGCACTTCGCGAAGGAGCCTGAGTCCATTTACCTGCCGGTAAAAAGGAGTCAATGGGACAGCGTGGTCCAGAAACAAGATAGTATAGCAATAGCTTTAGAAGGATTCCCAGGAACAATCAGATTATCACCTGTGCTGGAGATGTATACACATCTCACCGTCCTTCGGCCCCATCTGAAAGCCCGAGTGCTACAGCGACCTGCACCAGGGCGCACAGTGTTCACCGACGCGTCATCGGTGACCAGGGCAGCGGTTGTTGTGTGGCAAGATCAAAAGGCCCAATGGCACCGAGTGAAGATCAGCGAGCCGGACAGTAGCGTACAGCATCTAGAGGCCCGAGCTGTGGCGCAGGCATTGCAAATGTGGCCAGAAGAGCATTTGAATGTAGTGACAGACTCCATGTTCGTCTTTAAATTGTTACACAACATGTCATATCCCGGATGGGCCGGATCGCCCATTGCGCTAATGCTAGAAGAAGCCCTACAACAACGGCGGGCCACTGCCTCTGTTATTCATGTTCGGAGTCATGAGGCAATCCAAGGAGTGTACCAAGAAGGCAACAATAAAGCCGATCAAGCGGCCAAAGGTGTGTGGACAGTCGCAGAAGCAAGGCAGGTGCACGACCTTCTCCATGTTGGTGCAAAAGCACTGGCAAAAAGCTGCAACGTCCCCCTCACCACGGCTCGTGAAGTGGTTGCGGCTTGCCCGTATTGCCAAAAAACCCCCCTGTGGGGCGCCGGCATCAACCCCAGGGGGCTGAAAGGAAACCAAATATGGCAAACGGACTTCACAATGTGCCAGCGACTTCGACCACGGCCCTGGCTGGCTGTCACAGTGGACACACACAGCGGTATCATCGTTGCGACCCAACATAAACGAGTCACAGCGCGGGCGGCACAGTTGCATTGGCACACGGCAATGGCCTGGCTGGGTGCCCCAGAAACTATTAAAACAGACAACGGCACGTGTTTCACAGCGCAAAGCACGAGAGAATGGGCCGTACGGTGGGGAATTAAGCTAGTGCACGGTATTGCCTATAATAGCACAGGTCAAGCCATTGTCGAGCGAGCAAACCGCACTTTAAAGCAAAGGATTGAGATTCTTGGGGAGGGGGAAGGATATACACAAAGAATCCCCGCGCACAAACAATCAGAAATAATTATGCGCGCCTTATTCGGTCTGAATCAGTTCATCAGGGGGGAGGAGAACAAGACGCCAGCGGAAAAGCATTGGGTGGTCCGAGCGATGCACGAGGGACCAGACGTAAAGGTCCGAATCCCGGAAAAAGGGGAATGGGAAGAGGGGTGGCAGCTGGTAACCCAAGGACGAGGGTATGCAGCGGTCAGGCAGGGAGAAATGGTAAGATGGGTCCCTATGAAGTGGGTACGCCCAGACCTCAGGGCAAGGACAAGACAGGAAGCAGAGAGTCAGGTGAATTAATGAATGTCTGAGTTTTATTGCAGGGGAGGACCACCCTGAAAAGCCGATGATCCCTTCTAGCAGCAAAGACAGCAGACAGGAGAAGAAGAACAGATGAGAAAAGGCGCGTGAAACCACAAGAAGAACGCGTAACCAGAAAACCCGAGAAGATGGCAGGGGGGAGCAACCCAAGTAGCTCTCCTTGTAGCGATGCTGGGACTGGGACTCCAAGGGGTGAAAGGCGAACCAATGTTAGCGAAATGGGGTAGTAACAATCTATGGCTCACCTGGCAAACCGGACAGGAAATAAGCAATTTTGCCTGACGTTGGTGGGTGCGGGGCAGCCCTTTTAAGACATGCTTAATAGGGGTCCCATTGAATTTGACCGTAGACCTACCAAAGCTGAGAGAGCATTGACACGCTGAATGCGTCATTGCCCTGGGACCCGCAAGAGCTTGACCTTCTGGGTTCAGTAGTGGTAATTGGCTTGGGCTAGGACCATGGGCCAGGCAATTACTAATAGAAGAGTTGCACCTGCTACTGATGCTCGTGCTAGGTATATTAGTATGTAGACTAGTGTTTAGATGCTTGGTAAGACAACTGCTAGAAAAGGGGTGGTCCCACCCACACCCACACTATGAACGCTTAACCCGCGACACGGCAATTTAAAGCAAATAGCATAGTCAAAGCATGGGGAGGGGGAGATGTAGGGAACGGCGATCGGAAGATCTCGCGATGGCACGGAAAGAGGAAGGAAGAGGAAGGATATGACGTAGAGATAGCAGTATGCTTGTAGGTATATAAGCAAATACATGCGTACAATAAACGCCATTTGCAGCATCCTCATATTGGTGTCAGTGCTCATTGGCCCGGAGGCTGGGGGAGCCTCCGTGCCGTCTCAGGCGAACGGGAGAGTGTCGCATCAGAAGGCGACAGTTTCCCACATTTGCTGATAAATCCTTCAGGAACATCTCCAGATGGTGCCAAAGGCTGTGAAAGATCTAAAAGGGGGGCCTGGACAGGTCACTTCTGTGCCTCTGCACTGTCAGGTCTCTGCACCGGGCAGACCTGCATGGGAATCTAGGACTTTGGGGTTTGGCATTTTTTAAAGACAGGATCAAAGTCATGTGGGATGAAACAGCACAAAGATGGTAGAGATGATACACCAGAGAAGAGCAAATGTGCCCTGAACACACATCATCCTGAGAGCTTTATCTGGGACCCTGGTCCCTACCATGCTTCATAGCCATGGTCAACTGTAGTGCATAATTGGCAATGGTAAAAAACTGTGTGAAGTTTTGGAAAAGAGGATTTTTTTTTTTTTTTGGTCAATTATAACATTGAGTTATTTCTTGAGAAGATATCAGCTTGTGACTAGAATCTCCTTTTGAGGCTTGATTCATTTGCCCACATAGAGAGGCTGTTACTGCCTGAGATGCCCTGGGATAGCTGTGTTCCCACGTGGTACTGGAGATTTTGGAGGCGGCTCCTATGGGACGTTAGCTTGTCGTTAGGAAAAGTATCTCAAAACAGCTCTGTTGAGAAAACCTATTTCCCTCCATGGACTAGAAAAGGAACTCCAGACAACTGGGTCTGGCATGGGGTGAGATCAGCCTCCTCCCTGTTGTCCCCTAAAAGTGAGTCGCCCTTCATTGGTTCTGCAGGGAATGAAAAGGGAGTGTGGCTAGATTCATTGGGACACCTGTAAGATGTCACTATAACACAGGTATGTTGAGATTTGTGCCAATTTGGCCATCTAAAACCAGAGCATTTCCTTGAAGCTGGTCACCCTGCTTTCCTCATCAGTTGAGAGAGTCTGACACCTCAGAGTGTGACGTGCTCTGTGCAAAGAGTGAGGGATGGCATGGACAGCCATGGACAGGGAGTGGTTTTCTGAGTACCGGGCTCTGTATGAGACACAAAAATATCTTGTTTAATGGTGCAGGCTTGATTATAGCAGAAATGTTTAGAAAATGACATTGAAAATGAAGCAAGAAAGAAATTAAGACAAAGATTTAAAGAAATGTTTTGCTCCACTTTCCAGCTTTTCATTTCTTTGTGTTCTTATTGTCTTTCTTGATTTTTTCTGTTTCAGTGTACTAGTCTTCTGGGGTAATTATGCATTATCATTTGTCTGAAAAGGAAAGTGATTTTCAGAACTGGGGTGGGATGCAGTCACAGGGTCATGAATGTCTAGTGCCATTGCAGTTGCCCTGGTCACCTCTGCCCAGACTCCCTCTGCAGCTCCCAGGGGCTCCAGTCCCCTGCAAGTCCCCTGTGAGAGCTGCCAGGCCCAGGCAGGTGCCTCAGAAACACCAGGGCCTCTCCAAGTGCCACTGGGTGCTTGTGGTTGGACACCTGAGCTCTGCCTGGAAAGGTGGTGAACTGCTTTCAGCATTTAAAAAAAGAAGAAGAAGAAGAAGAAGAAGAAGAAGATTTTCACCAGCTGAAAGGACTGAATAATTTTAGTAAAGTGTTAGTGTTTTCCCATGACGACGTAATGGAAATTCTGAGGAAGGGCATGAGTCTCAGGAGAAGAAATGTTGATCTGCCCCTTAACCTGTGTTACCACTGCTCTGTCTTTTAGGCTGTGCTTTTAACCTCACTAATCTTTCACCAATTTCCACATGCCCTGATTAAATTGATCATTTCTAAAGTCAACTTTGTGTCAGATGATCTGGGCATATGCACTTTCCATAGTTTCCCAGTCTTCCTCCTCCCCTTGCTCTTTAGCATTCAGATACTTCTCAGCTCTCCAGTTGCTGCTTTAAGCTTCAGGGAGTCTAAAGCTTGCCTCACCTCTCGGCAGTCTAATTGTCTCTTCAACCAACTCCTTCACTGTGTGTGTAAGCAGCCTTTCCTATTTATTTGTGAAGAACATTTCAAGGAAGGTTATTCCTTGTAGACTGTGGAGCTCATTGGAAGCAGCTGAGTGTATTTTATTTCTTGTGACACTGGATCGTGTTCATTTTTCTTTGATCACAATGAAGACAAATCCTTCTGTGTCTGTTTGCAGCTAGTTCTCTATGGAAAGCAGCTGGGAATTGGTGCAAATGAGCTCTAACATAGAGCTACAGCCTTGAGTGGAAAAAGGTTAGATTTTACCAAGAGTGCTCTAAGTCCCCAGTGGCTGATGAGAGGAATGGCAGGGCTGGGGAGCTGGAGACAAAGTTGTTCATGGATGTCTGACCTCAAGGATGCTGCTTTTCCTACATGTCCAGACTTCATTAGGAGACACTCTGGATCAATATCAGTTGGAGAATGTGGGTATCACTTATTCTGAAAACTGAAGAATAAAGAAAGCTTTAGAAGCAGACATCTTTCTTCTTCAGGTGCTCACAGAAATCTGCCTAATTTCAATACTCTCCTGAAAGCTTCCCAATTAGTCACACAAGACTTGAAGAACTGAAGCAAATTATGGAGACAGACATGGCTCCTTAGAGGTTTTGGCATTTTAATGACCCCTCGGGTGTATCTGGTGCTGAGCCCACAAACTGCCGATGCTGAGAAGAGACTGAAGAAGCCTCTCAAGAAGTTAAAGTCAGAAGCAAATCCCAAGTTTCTTGGAGCATTAACAGGTCCCACTGAGGACAGTTACCAACAAAACGTCCTTGGGAGCTGATTAGAGCAGAAAGTTGGAGGCCCTGATTGCAGGTAGGCAAAGGCAATGTGCAGGTGGCTCTGATGCCAAGTCAACCTTGATGTGTGTTATCAAGCAGAGCGACCAGGCACGGATGCACAGACCCTGAGTTAGGTGATCCTTTCCATCCTGCATTGCTCAGGGCAAGTTCCTGGGGAGACCTCATGGTGCTCCACTTCTCCCTGGCCTCCAAGAAGAGTACTATGCATTCACCACTGCCCTCAGAGCCTGACCATCCAACAAGTTCTTCAGCCATCTGGTTGTCCACCCATTCTAGACAGTGAATTTCCAAAATCTATTCCACAAGAATATTGTGGGAGACAGTGTCAAACACTTTGCTAAAATTAAATTGAAAGACACTTTCTGCTCTCCAACCACAAATAAAGCTATTTAATCACAGAAGGCAATCAGGTTGGTGAGGCACAATACACCCTGAGTAAATCCATGCTGACTCTTCCCTATCTCCTTCTTCTCCCTCATGTGCCCAGAAATGAGTGCACTCACTCCATGACACACTCCTCCACCAATTGAGGCTCAACAGCCTGTAGTTCCCTGGGTTGCCCTCTGGGCCTTTTTTGAAGATGGATGTAACACTTGCCTCTCTGCCTGTATTGGGACCTCACCCTATCTCCAGCATCTTTCAAAGGTGATAGAGGACAGCCTTGCTGTGACAGTAGCCAGCTCTCTCAATGTCCTTGGATGCAGCCGTTCCAATCCCACTGACGTGTAGGGGGTGAGTTCTTGCAAGTCCCTCACTCAGCTCTCATGCACTGTCGGTTGCTTTTCTTCTCTGGAGCCCAGACTCTAGGCACAACAGTGCCGGAGACCTTGTTGGTGAAGACTGAAGCCAAAAAGGCCCTGAGCTCCTCAGACCTCCCTACATCTGCTGTTACGAGATTCTCTGCCCCCTTCAGCAAAGAGCCAACGTTTTCCCTGTTATCCTTTTCCATTACTGAAGCACTAGCAGCCCTTCTTCATGCCTTTGATGTCCCTTGCAAGTGTCTACCCTCTGAGAGCTTTGGCTTCCCTAACACCATCCCTACTTCAGTGGACAATATTTTTGAATTCCTCCTTTTCAGCGTCTCCTGCCTTCCAATTCTTGTATGGTGTCATATTGCCCTGGAGCTGAGCTGTGAGTTCCCGTCTTAGCCTGCTTTCCCCTTCTTGTGCCTTTTTCCACTGCCGCCCTTTGCCTCCATTTCACCAGGCTGAAGAAACCCAAGTCCCTCAGCCTCTCCATACAAGCCGTGTGCTTCAGAACAATAACTCCATCTTGGAAGACTCCTCTAGACCCTATCTGCTTCCTCCCCATTCCTTCAGCACTGGGCAGCCCACCCTGGGGCACACTGTTCCAGATGTTGCCACACCAGTGCTGAGTCGAGGGGCATAATAATTCCACTTGTCTGGGTGGCCACACTCTTCCTGAAGCAACCTCATATGAAGCTGGCCTCATTTGTAGTGCGTGTGCACCCCTGGCTCATATGGCACCCCTCATAATGCCCAGGTCCTTCTCCTCAGGTCATGTCCCAGGCTGTCCTGATGCATGGACTGTTCTGTCTCCTGATGCAGGACCTGCCATGTCTCCTTGTACAACATCATGAGGTTTCTGTTGGCCAAAACCCCAAATTCCTCAAGGCGCCTCGACTAAAGCTCCTTTGTGTCAGCTGTAAATGAGTGCATGTAGATGGCTCATCCTGTCTTGCGGTGCCTCTGACAGCATAACAGCAGGAGGAACTGCAGGACAGTACACCTAATAAAAAGAGGTAGTTGTTTGAAGGGACTGCTGGCAGTGGTAGGGATCCCCATGGCAACCATCTCAGAAAAGCCAAATGACTGTACAAAGAAAGCAAACCCAGGGTCAATGGGGAAAGGGCAAAGGGGGGTCGGCTGCCTGCATGGCAGGGTATCAGCATGTTAAAAGAGAATAACTTGGAAGGTGGAAAAGAGGGAAACATGCAATAAAAAGTGAAGCAGAAGAAAAATCCAGGCTATTTGGGGGTAGCTGCCAAGCAGTCCTGAACCTGAATGACTCTGACTGGAGTAGGACAAGGAACATGCAGTTGATTTGGTCATACTTGTGTCTCACATACTTCCATGGTCACGGGGAAGCTGAAGGTTTTCCCTATGGTCAAAAAGAGAAGATGCAGTATGGAAGTAAATGCATAATCTTTCAGGCTAGAAGGGACCTCAGGATATCCTGAGCCCTACCTCCTTCCCACAGCAGGGTCACCTATCAGCTTCAGACTTCTCAGGGCTTTATTCATTCAGGACTTGAAAACCTCTGAGAACGGAGATGGCACAGCCTCTCTGGGCAACCTGCCCCAGTGCTTGACTGTTTTGATGGATCTAGTGTTTTTCCTGATCCCCAGCCTGACATCTCCTGTTTCAGCTAATGCCCATTGGGCCTCATCCTCCCATCATGCACAACGGTGAAGAGCCTGGCTCCATCTTCTTGATGACGTCCTGGTGGGTATGGGGAGGCTGTTATTAGGTCTGCACAAAGCCATTTCTTCTCCAGGCTGAACAAACCCAGCTCCCTCAGCCTCCCATAGTGCTGAAGGTTTAAGGCTCTTCTGATCCTCTGGATTTTTTTGCACTCGCTGAAGACCTTAGGCCCATTAGAGTGCCATCACCCCCATGTCATGACTTTTTGTTTGTGTCATACTTATTTGGCATCATGTTGTAATGTGCAGGTGTTGTAGGCTGTGAGGACAACCCATTCTGGACAAGCAGTCACTTGTAATTGACCCTTGAACTGAAAACCTTTCAGGCCCAAAAGGCAACGACACACCACTAGGAGAGCCTGGCTCTGGGGAGGCCATGTCAGGTGCTAACCCACATGCAGCAAAGGAATTCCTGCCTGCAGGAATTGCAGTAGCTATCGCCAGAGATGATGCAATCACAGGACCATTCAGGTCGAAAGGGACCTTGGGAGAACTCTGGTCCAACCTCCTGCTCACGTGGAGATCAACACTGAATTCACACCAAGTTCCTCAGGGCTTTGTCCAACTGTATCCTGAAAGCCTCCAAGAACAGAGAGTCCATAACCTCTCTGGAACTCATTTCCAATGCTTCAGGATCCTCATTGCTTTTTCTCCCTTATATACAATTTTAACTGCACTTGTGTCAGCTTTTAAATGTTTCCTCTCATTCTCCTGCCATGAATTCTTGTCAAAACCTCATTCTTTATCAGTGGCAACCTTCAGCTGGGAAGCTGCTATGAGTCCCCCCAAAAACCTTCCCTTCTCTGGTCTGGACAAACCCATTCCCTCAGCTTCTCCTCACAGGGCAAGAGCTCCAGCCCCCAGTCACCTTGGGGGCCTGCCACTGAACTCACTCCATGTGATCAGCAGCATTCTTCTACAAGGAACCCCAGCTGGATGCAGTATCTAGATGTGCTCTGATGAGTGTTGAGTAGAGGGGAATAATCACTTCCCTTGATCTCCTGGCTGTGCTCCTGTTCATGCAGCCCGGGACACTGTGGCCTCCTTTGCTGCCAGGGCAGGCTGCTGACTGATGTTCAGCTCCCTGCCCCCAAGACTCCCTAGCTTGTATCACTGCAAGGTGTTGGCCTACCCCAGGTGCAGGACCTGCATTTGTCCTTGTTGAATTCCACAAAGTTCCTGACAGCCCATTCCTCCCTGCTGCTGAGGTCCTTCTAAATGGCAACCCTCAAACATGTGCCTGTTCCTCCTGATTAGGTGTCATCTACACACGTGATGAGAGTTGCATCCTCCAGGTCACTGATGAACCTGTCAGACAAGACAGGTCCCAGTATAGACCCCCTGCATACTCCACCTTTACCCGGCTTCCTGGTAAAGAATAACCCATTCAATAAAACCCCTCTGAGCTCGATCATCCAACCAGCTTTTTTGCCACTGGGATCTCTACCCATCTTATCGTAAAACCTTACTTGTATTCAAGAATATTTGTGGAGACAGTGTCCAACACCTTTCTAAAATCATGGTAAATGACATCCAGTACTTTCTGCTCCTCCACAATCACAGGTCTTTGATGACGGAAGGCAATCAGGATGTGCAGGAATGATTTGTCTCCAGTAAATCCATGCTGACTGCTCCAGGCACATTCTTCATGTGCCCAGAAATGTGATGCAAGAGGACTGGCTGCATGACACACTCCTCACCAAAGTGAGGCTGAAGGGCCTGCAGCTCCCTGGGCTGTCCTTGTGGCCATTTTTGAAGATGAGCACAAGATAGTCCCTTTTCTGCTCATTGGGACCTCCCCTGATCTCCACAGCCTTTCAAAGGTGATAGACAGTGGCCTTGTAAAGGCAGCAGCCAGCTCTCTCAAAGTCCTCAGATGCGAGCTGTCTAAACCCAAAGACTCACTCAACTGCTGGCTGTTTTTCTCCTCTGGAGCCCTGACTTGAGGCATAACAGCCCAGGAGACCTTGTTGGTGAAGACTGAAGCCAAGAAAGCACTGAGCTCTTCAGTCCTATCTGCATCTGCTATTACTGGAGCCCCTGCCCCACTCAACAGTGAGCCCAGGTGTTCCTTGCTTATTCTTTCTCCGTTATCAGAGTAGTAGCAGCTCTATTTCATACCCTTGATATCCCGTGCAATGTCTATCCTCTGGGAGCTTTGGTTTCCCTAACATCATCCCTACTTTGGTGGACAAGAGTATCCTGTTTAGCCAAGCCCATCTCCCAAGATGTCCACTATTTTTAATGAGTATTGGTAGGGACCATCGTCGTGCTTGGTGGCTACTGTCCTTAAAGACCTCCTGCCTTTCCTGACCTCCATTGCCCTTCATGGCTGCCTCCAGTGGGATCCCCCACCAGTCCCCTGAAGAGGCCCAAGACTGCTCCTCTGAAGGCCAGAGTCTGTGCACTGCTCTTGTCCTTGCTCACTGCCCTCACGATGTGGGACTCCACTATTCCATAGTCACTGCAGCCAAGGTTTCCACAGATTATCACAGGATCAGTTCTTCCTTGTGTGTGAGTACCAGATCCAGGTGAGTGTCACCCTTCCTGGCCCATCAGGGAGCTGTGCTTAGAAGATGTCCCTGACACCCTCCAGAAATCTCCTGGACTGCTTGCACCCTGCTGCTTGCCCTTCCATGGAATATCAGCAAAGTTAAAGTCCTCCCTGTATGCACCAGGCCCTGTGACCCACTGAGTTCCTCAGGTTGCTTAAGGAGACTGCATCCACCTCCTCACCCTCGTTGAGTGGTCTGTAACTCCCTTCGCAACATCACGTTTACTCTGATGCTCACCTGCAAGCTATCACCCAAACCCTTGTCCATCCCATGCAAGAGCTCCATACATCTGAGCTGTCCCTTCACACCAAGGACATCCCCCCTGCTCATCTTCCCTAACCATCTTGCCTGCAGAGCTTGTACCCTGCCATCACAGCCCTCCAGTCATGCGAGCAGTCCCAAGGCATCTCAGCTACTCCAACTGTGTTTCAGTCCTGTGACAGCTTGTGCATTTCCATTTGCTCCTCTCTGTGCCCCAGGCTGCAGGCATTTGCATCTATTTGGGCTCCAGAGCCTCAGCTGTGGCACAGAGAACAGATTTGTAATGGTAAAACCTGCGACCAAGAGCCAAGGACACTGTGTGTGCAATGGCCCCACTTCAGAGCACAGACATGCTGGCATGGATAACAGGTGGCAATGTCATGGTGAAAGAAGGTTCCCACTAAGAGAGCAAACCCTGCAGTGCCCACGGCCGGGGAGAAACAGAGCTGGGCTGTGCAGAAATGGCAGGAGAGGTGTTTGCTGCCTGAGCTGATTTGTAGCACCGTTGGTCCTGTGACAGACATGAACCGATCTGCAGGAAGGAAAAGGAGCCACTGAATAAGTGCCTGGTCCTGGGCAGCCTGTGATTTGTCAGCCTGAGGTCATCATTAGCCCAGTTCCTGGTCATATCATCTGGGGGTGAGAAGAGGTTCAAGGGGAGGAAAGCTAGAAGGTTTGAAGGGGCAGAGACTAGAGCACAGACCTTGGTGTGATGTGCCTCTCCCATTTATGAAGCACGCTTGAATGTAGATGGGATGGACTTGGCCTAAAGGCAGTGGTGGGATCCAGTTGTTTGGGCACTGGCAGGCAACCTGAGATGCCCTGGGGCACTTGCCCAGCAACCACTCCAAAGGGGCATGGTTTCCTATAGGTCCCATGCTGTATCTGCTAGGGACCTGTGGTTGTGCTGGACACCCCAGGCATCTGACATGGCCCTGCAGGCCTATTGCTATGTCACTGAATCAAGTGCCTGCACTGGATGGCATCAGCTGTTTGCAATGTCGGGATCTGCCTGTGTCTCAGCTTCCTACTGAGTGGAGCTCTGCTAGCAGTGGGCATCGAGTATCATTTCAGGTGGTCAGTTCCCTACCTGGCCTCTCAGCTCATACTCTAGAAGGATGTAGGTGTCACACTTGCTGCATCAGAGCAAGCAGACACTGGCACATGCCTTGGACCACCTCTGTCTCTTCACATGTCACCAAGTATTTGTGTGTGAACAACTGACTCCCACCTTCCATCTCCAGGGATTATAATGGGAGCATAGCTGTGCTCACTTCTGCCTGGGCAAGGGGAGCTCACAGGAAGGATCTGAATCCTGCACCAGCCCAGGGCCTTCTAAAGCAGCCTGAGAAGCCCAAACTGACTCATCTGAAACAATACCTGAACAATGGGAGAACAAACTCTGTTCTTGTCCCC